>NC_054376.1:82830995-83435995 GCF_017654675.1 Xenopus laevis
TCACCAGGTATTTAGAGACTCAACTGTGCAGCGGTGCTGTTTGAATTACCCCCATAAGACCTATCGCATTTACTTGTAGTTGCCAGCATGTATGCAGTCGTATTGCAAAGTGATCACCAGTTATGATCCATATCGAAACTCCCATGTGCAGATGGCCAAAGATATGCCTTCTTGAAATGGAACTGTCTGTCCAGTTGCTTAGGGTAGACGGAGGCTACAACACGTTGGAGACCCAAAGAATCTGATAGATCTAAATGCACATTGTTATTAAGGTTTTTTAAGGTTTTTATAGACTTGAATGGTGATGGACTGACGCAAGTCAAACTAAGGCTAGTTGAAAGTATCAATTGTAAATGAAGCCTTGATTTAGGATATTAAAAGGATTCTGTCATGATTTTTATGATATCTTTTTTTATTTCTAAATTACACTGTTTGCACTGCAAATAATTCACTCCACAATATAACATTTAATTTCTGAACCAGCAAGTGTATTTTTTTTTAGTTGTAATATTTGTGTGTAGGCAGCCATCTCAGGTCATTTTGCCTGGTCATGTGCTTTCAGAAAGAGCCAGCACTTTAGGATGGAACTGCTTTCTGACAGGTGGTTTTTTTCTCCTACTCAATGTAACTGAATGTGTAACTGAATGTTTTGCAGTGGTGCCTGGATTTTACTATTGAGTGTTGTTCTTAATTCTACCAGGTAGCTGTTATCTTGTGTTAGGGAGCTGCTATCTGGTTACCTTCCCATTGTTCTGTTGTTTGACTGCTGGGGGGGGAAAGGGAGGGGGTGATATCACTTCAGCTTGCAGTACAGCAGTAAAGTGTGATTGGAGTTTATCAGAGCACAAATCATATGACTGGGGACAGTTGGACAATATGTCTAGCCTCATGTCAGAGTTCAACATTAAATAATAAAAAAAAAAATCTGTTCTCTTTTGAGAAATGGATTTCCATGCAGAATTTTGCTGGGGCAGCACTATTAACTGATGCATTTGAAAAAAACATTTTTTCCCATGACATCCCGTTAACCATTATTAACTAATTTGATTGCTCTGGGTTGCATGAAATCGTTGTATATTTGTACACTTTAGCCATTTCCTGTGCATTAATAGAGCGAAACATTGAATTCTTAGTCTTAGAATTTGTAAGGCACTGGAACTGGCACATCTAAATTATATTTTGATTCACTTGCCAAACTTAACAAGGCTAAGAATAGATTTTTAGTGAATGCTTCAAGTTGGCATGCAGCTTGGGGACTATAAAAATCTCTTTGAGTGCCACATCCAGCCTGTGGGCCTCCAGTTGGATATCACTGTGTAAGACAATGCCAAGTACTGCAATCAAAAGGCAAGAAATGGGAAGAAGTTGTATTTCAATATTGTTACACAGTAGCCATTACAAAGCATGCAACAGAGAGATGGTTAGCCTTTAGCCTGAGCAGGTCCAGCGTTGCAATAAGTAGCATTTTCTTCAGACACCTACAGCTTGACTTTATGGAGTTCCAAGGGGCAGATTTGTAAACTCTTGAGGGTCGTATTAAAACAAAATTACCTCAGAAAATATAATTCCATCACTTCTGTTTTCTGCCATTCATTGCTTTGGCTTGCTTCAAAACCATTTCTTTTAAATACTGTTCCCCCCCCCCATGAGCTGGTTTTTGGCAGAAATACATAAAATCTGGCAAGCTTTTTATTTTGGCAAAACCCCACTTGTGGGAAAAAAAGACAATTATTTTCAGCAGTTCAGAATAAAGGCAAAGCAATCTATTGCAGAAAGTTCAGGGAGTCATTTTGTGCCATAGACTCAATTCTCTAAAGTTTGTAAATCTGCTACTTACTGGGTGCATTCTGCTGCTTGTAGCCAAATCATATCCTTACCTTTTATTGACAAATATTCTGTATGTAGTTTTACAATGTAACATACAGGAAACGGCAACATTCTTGGATGCTATTTAATGAAGACTACTTGAACTTATTTGTAACACTTCTGTCTAACATTTCTAATAAGTAGTATTTGTAATGTGGCATTAATCAGGAGATGCTCCTATTCCGTTATATGAATTGCAGATGTACCCAATCTATCTATAGCTCGATTAAAAGTTCCAGCTACTGATGTAGGTTGTGTGAGTGCAGCAACAAGTTTCTTAATTAAGGGCCATATTTATGGTTGTTTTCAGAATAATAGCAGCATTTTTTAAAAAGTAAATAAAGCTCAACATCCTCATACATGCCAAATGCATTGGAACATTGCACATTCGATTCAAATCAAAATATGAAGAAAAATTTAAAATTTGTGTTATTCCTTTACAGAATATGTATAACCACTGTTTCTGAGAACCTGGCACCTGTTACATTTCTAATTTTTTCTGCATCTCTTGGTTTTGCCTCAGAAACAGCATTTTTAATGTCACCCCACGTTTTCTATTTGATTACGGTCTGATTAAGAACCTCAAGCTTGTTGGTCTGGAACCAAGATGTTGCTTGTTTACTGGTGTGTTTGGGGTTATTGTCTTGTTGAAACTCCCATTTCAAGGGCATTTCCTCTTCAGTATAAGGCAAAGTGACCTCTTCAAGTTTTTTGATGTATTGAAACTGATCCATGATTCCTGGTATGCGATAAATAGGCTTACTGTAACCTCTTCAGCACATGTGTTTTTTTAACAATGGGACTTTGCGGGGGCTTCTTGCTGATAGCTTGGCTTCACATAGGTGTCTTCTAATTGTAACAGTACTCACAGGTAACTTTACTCCTTCTTTGATCTTCCTGGAGCTGATCATTGGCTGAGCCTTTGCCATTTTGGCTATCCTTCTCTCCATTCAAATGGCAGTTTTATGTTTTCTTCCACGTTTTTCAGGTTTTGTTTGCCATTTTAAAGCATTTGAAACCATTTTAGCAGAGCAGCCTATCAATTCCTGCACTTCTTATATATTTATATGTTTTTCCCTCTCCGATTAACTTTATAATCAAAAAAAGCTGTTCTGAACAAAACATCTGGAATGGCCCATTTAACTCAGAGTGAAATGCTCTATAACCAGCATGCACAACATTTGCTGCATTCCTTCCTTAAATAAGGGCCGCAATTGAGTCCTGTTTTTTAACAGAATTAATGACCTTAATAATTGAACTCCACACTGCTATTATTTGGAACAAGCTATTGCAGTATTATTTTGAACACAGCTATTATTTTTGAACAAGCCTCAATCAATGATTAAATTACAAAGTTCTGGCTAGTATTACCTTTATCATGGAGATACAGGAATGTAGAACAGTACTACACCATGTACTTCAGGAGTTATTATTATTGCATTTTCTGATCATTTGGGGGAACACTGCATTTTATTATTTTACCTCTATCCCAAATAATGTTTTCAATGTATCAGTTCTCATTCCTGACCCCTTACATGCCTGAGATTTGCAGGATCATTCCTTTTATATATTGGTTCTGTCACAATGAACTGCATCACTTTTCTTATTCATGAAATGCTCTATGCTGCTACAGCCTTGGGCCAGAGCTGCTGTCTCAGGTGATGTGTTAGTAATCTGACAGAACTAGGAAGAGATGCTTGCTTTCAAACTAGACTTCTATTCTTGCTTTGTGTTGTACTTTGTGGCCTGTGATTGTAGCTTGAAAGTAAAGCTATGGCACCTGTTATCCAGAATGCTTGGAAACTGGTGCTTTCTGGATAATGGATCTTTCCGTAATTGCATACATAAAATTGACAAAAAAATCATATAAACATTAAATAAACCTAATAGGCTGGTTTTGCTCCCAACAAGTATTAATTATATCTTAGTCTGGATCAAGTACAAGGTACTGTTTTATTATTATTATAAAAAAAAAAGGAAATTGTTTATAAAAATGTGAATTATTTGGATAAAATTTATTCTTTGGGAAATGGGTTTTCCGAAATTCGGATCTTTCTGGAAAAGGAGGTTCCGGATAACGGATCCCACAGACTAAACCTCTGTAATCAATTTATTGTTTAGAATGTATTTTATGGGTCCTTTTTTGCGCAAGTACAGTTCCCAATAACATCAAATTGGGCCTTTCAATTTCCATGTTGTAGAGATTGTTCAGACCTAATTACTGATTAATGCTTTTGGCAACTACACTTGTGCAATTTAGCACCTATGTTTGTAAATTAGCCTCATCTCTTAATATACTGTGATGTTTACCCTATTTCTGATTTAGCCATTCAGGTCTCTAATTTCTTCACTGTGACTTATTTTCCCTATTGTTCATGTAGGATATACATCTTATGGCTTTGACTCTAATGTAAAGGAGGCAATAAATATTGATTTCAGCAGAGTCAGGCGTTCCATCACGTATAATCTTATTTAGTCATTTATTTACTTCTTACTTTCCAGTGTAATAGTGGCCATTAGTGCAAATAAAATTAAAGCTTTTCTCCCATTCACTGCTTTTCTTACAAACACATTTCTTGTGCCTTGTTTAGTGTGTAGAGTGATAATTTTATTTTTACTGTTTAATTAAAGCATTTTCATACCTCCCAACATTTTGGAAATAAAAAGAGGGACAAAAAAGTTGCTGTGCAAAATTTTCTTTGGTCACGCCCATTTTGTGGCCACACCCCCTAATTACTATGTTCAGTTTACCAAATTTGGCAGGTTATGAAAGTTTGAACATATTTCTGTGGGTTTTTTTCCAGTTATTACAGTTTTGCTAATTAAAGTGAACTGCCCTTTTAGCTGTGGGTCTAACTTTTTCCAAGGGACCTGTTATCTTATATTGTTACTATTACTTATTTTCTTATCTAGAAATTGTTACAAAAGTGTCTTATCTTCTGCTGTGGCTGTTCTGGGCTCTCTGCCAAAAGCCAATTAAGTTAGAAACTTTGTTTATGTTTCTGGCTGTTCAGTGCAGAGAAAAACGGGACATTCCAGTATAAATGAGGGACTGCAGGTTGAGCTGTCAAAAGAGGGACTGTCCCTCCAAAAACGGGACAGTTGGGAGGTATGGATTTTTTTTTGTTATGAACGAAGGGCTTTCTGACTAAATCTTAGACCTCCAAGGGAGGCTTGAGCTTAAAGATTTCGATAACCTATAATCTAAACCAGGGATCCCCAACCTTTTGTACCCCTGAGCCACATTCAAATGTAATAAAGTTGGAGAGCAGCACAAGCATTTAAAATGTTCGGGGGGAGTAAATTATGGACTGTGATGGACAATTGGTAGTTCCGATGCGCAGGATCGCCATCAGAAATCGCAGGGACCCATACGACAAAATTTCCTGGGCCCCCTGGGCTGCACCCACCGCAAGCCCCACCTACAGGTCCGCCCTCCCCACCCCCACAGGTCCGCCCCCCACCACACAGTAAAAAAACAAAAAAAATATTGGTGGATAGGGTTCCCACATGTTAATAAAAAATAAAAAGATATTGGTGGTCAGGGCCCCCCATAAAAAAACATTTGTGGCCAGGGCCCCACTAAAAAATATTGGTGGCTAGGACCCCACATGACAAAAAAATAATTGGTGGCCCACCCCCCCTCATATTATGAGAAAATTGGTGGCCAGGGTCCCTTAAACGTCCATGCCTTCCCGAAGTCAGCAGCTCTCAGAAAGATGGGGGGCCTATGCGGACAGGCAGCCTACAGGAGACTCTGGTAGATAAAAAGGAAATCATTTTTAAAATTAAAAATTATGTGCTTAAAATGAACCTAAGTTGAGACACTTTCCCATAATTCAAAACATTATGGATAACCGGTTTCCAGATAAAGTAATCCATAACTGTAATGGGAAGTGATGTGGCCTTGTGGCCAGACATTAGAGCACTGGAATGTGAGGGCAAGGAGATCTGAGTGCAGAATATTAGATGTACATGGCTGTTCTCTTTGCAAAAGTTTTCATAGAAACAGATGAATGAAAAAGACAAATGTAAGACAAGACAGTCAATTGCCTTTTTAATGAAAAGTTCATAGCCTTAACCAAACTTTCTGCTAACCTTTAAATTGGTATATGCTATATGGATGCAATCCATGCACTTGGTTAATCTTACTAAAGGCTTCTAATGGAAAGATTTGCATGTAAATGCACCCACCGTCTCTAATTTGTAAAGAAAAGGCCAGCTAGAGAGTACAAAAGGTTGCTAGTGAAAATAAAAACAAGATCCAATTTTGTATTCTCTACAGAAGCTGTTTCAGTTAAAGTGCACCAGGGAAGTCTGCTGGGCAGATCCATTATATCCTTACATCTATATGCAGAGTTCCACCCCTCCTTAGATCATTTTCACAAACCTTTTAAAAGGGAGAATAATATCAAGCATTTATATTCTAATTACAAAGCCATTTCCTGCAAAGAGACTTGGTATCACTTTAAATGACACATTTGTCTCATACATTTCAAAAAGAAAAGGCTGGAGAAGTTTTTTTTTTATTAAAATTAAAAATTGAAAAGATCAAGCAATTTTATGTTCAAAGTGCAAATGGCAGAGGAGCTATCAAAAAGCTGTGATCCATGGATTTGCATCTCAATAGAGAGAAATTATGTATTTCACATTATGCTTTATACCTTTCGTTTTTCCTTTTAACCTTTTTTTTTTTATTTTTTTATTATAGCTTAATGTGTTTTTCTTGGCTGTGTGTCTGTGCAGTATAGGTCTGGGTCAGACTGCACTCTTTGATTAGTAAGGAGAAAGTGAAAGCTTGGGAATTGAGACCACAGCCAGAGCGTGCTGAGGGAATACTGTGGGAGGTCATTGGGATGTAGGAAAGATGTAATGGATGTGAAATTGTTGTCAGTGGGCTAAGTATTCAAACAATGCAGCATACATCATTCCCAGTCTGCATGCTAGTATTGCTCATAGAAAACTAGAGATGTACTGCTAATTTGGGTTTAGTATATAGCTCAGCAATGCTGCAGTTCACTGTATAGGACACAAAAAGCAATGATTACTGCATCTCCTGAAGTTACAGGATCATAAACCCAGAGTTGGCAAGAAGGAACACATGTAGCGCCATTACTTCTGCTCCTCCAGAAATCCCAGTCATGTTTCACATTTTTCTAAACATCAGATGAAAACCTTAGAACTTGTCAGTAAGGTAGGCTCAAGCTGGTGCCCGGCTTTATGTGAGTCCCTTAAAGGCTGGATAAGCCTTTTCTCTTATTTACCTCCAAAGAAAAGAGCCCGAGAAAAAGAACGAACAAAGAAGGTCTGTTTTGCATGTCCCACTTGCTGGGCTGTTGTCTTTTTCCTTTCACTGGAGGAAGGGTAGAGCTGGGTCAGAGTTGAGGAACACTGAAAAGAGACTCCAGCTTGATTGTCGATATGTGAATTATATAGTCTTAAGTACTTGTGTGATCTATGGAAGTTTTAGGTCTGTGAGGTGAGAAATGGCAACACAGCATGTACAAGAGACCAGTACTGATGGTTGGAACTGAAATGGGTTTATAGAAAATCTGCTTGCAAATCTTACCTGACAAACTGGATAGGAAAAATAATATAAACAGGTATAAAAAAATGCTAAGCGCTAAATAAAGATGCTCTCTGGTGACTTTGGATCAATTACATGTCTGTTAGTTAATTTGCAACAATTTTCTCGACCCAGACACCACTTATATAATTTTATATAATTGTTGCTACAAATTAAAATGTTTGCCTGCCAGACTGCTTTGATCTTTCTTTCTTTTTCCTTTTTCAGGAGGGTCAGACTGCTTTGATTTTTCTACATTGTGCATTGCTAGTCAACCCATGGCACAGCATAGATTAGGTTTCATTTCAGATATAGACTGAATTGCACTGGTATGCATTTACTGTATTTGTATGTGAGCATTGTACATTTATATTCCCTGAGTTGCAAAGGGTTAAAGTGCAGTTATAACTGGCATATACACATGTTTTGTAAATAATATTTTTCCACAATTAAGGGCAGCTAGATGCCAAAGTCCAATTAATTTGCAGTAGGGCATAGGCCTTCTGTGCCACTTATAAAGCCAACAGCCTTACCTTTCAAGTTCTATTGGCACAGCCCTTCTCATTCTCCATGCAATGTGGGAGTGATATACAGCTTGATGAAAGCTGCAGAAAAGGTCAGAGCTGATCATTTACTCAGTTTGTGTCACAATTACAATATGATAAGCTCAGGCACCCCCATACACTTGGCATCCTCTGTTAACTGGACATTACATCTACTAGTAGATATATTACAGAGAGATATAAATAATTTGCTGTAAATATGCAGGAGAAATATCATAGCAACATTGTGGCTGGGTGGGTTATGCAGCAACAGAAATGCACACTGGTTTTGCCAATATCTCTCTCTATGTTGAAAAATGTACTCCCACTTTATGAGCAGTGCACCTCCCCAGAGTGCAGCACAACTACTGTAATTCCTATGCATATTTGTACTCTGAAGTGAGTGCATGCAAAATGTGTCCAAGGAGGAAGTGACAGTGGAAACAAACAGAAAAGGAAGTAGTTGTCTGGGGAAAATGGGTATTTCATTTAATTTGTTTCTCTCCAAAGGATCACAGGGTCCACAATTGCCTATAAATCTTTACCATAATGGGATTACCACCCAGGAGGACTTTGGAACTGTTAGCTGAAAGGGAAACTATGCCCCCACGAAGATTGTTCAAATTATATTGCATAAAACAGCTTATGTGTAAAACCATGCTTCATGTAAATAAACCAGTTTGATGATAATAATAATAATAATAATATACTAAATAGAAAATCGCCATTTTAGAAATAAGGGCCACTCCCTGGGATCCGACAATACAATTCATGGTGCATACAAACCATACATGTTAGGTTACCTGTGCCTATTAATGGACTAAGTTATGTCTTCTGCTTTCAAACTTCTTCCTGTAAAGCTGGTCATAGATGTTGAGATTTTTAAAAGATCAGATCCTGATCGTGAGACCACGATCTTCTCAGAACGATCGTACGATCGTACGAATCTACCATCAACTAAAAAGACCAATTTACCAGGAAAACAAAGGGGAGCTGCCTGCTTGGCCCTGCAAACATAGAGAGATTGCACTGGGACCGACCGATTTTTTGACCTGGCCGATCAATTTCCCGACAGATGTCGGCCGAAAAATCGTAAGATGTACGATCGTTCGAATACCACTAACCGCACGATAATTTCGAAGGATTGGTCGGGCTTCCCTAAAATCGGTCGTTCGGCAAGAAGAATCGTCGCGTCTATGGGGACCTTTACAGTTAGAGCTGCAGTATTTCTGGCCAGATGATCTCTAAGGCAAAACACAGAATATCATAAAATTGGGGCTTTATGGAAAAGTTGTAAGAGAGCAATATTTACGTGAAGATATATTTCAGTTTGGTAAAATTCGTCATTATGCCACATAATTTGATATAACTATTCATTTTGGGGATATAGTTTTCCTTGAACATGCTCATATAAGCTAGGGACAAAAGATAGAAAAGTACTTGTGTATTGATTTTGATTGTTGGCACAGGGTCCCTTTAATCCTAAAATACACTAACCACGGATTGTGCTGAAGGAAAATTTGGAAGGGTTGGGATTAGGATCAAGGTTAGAGCAGGTTGTGCTGAGGAAATAGTGCTAACCACAGCCAATACTTGGGAATTTATGATTTTACACAAGGACTATTCTATACAATACCAATTATGTGTAAGCAAGCACTGGATACAGTTATGTGAAATTGAGAATATGTTATCTCATAAAACAACTCCTTTTAGTAAGACATTATTGTACAACTTTGGAACTGCCTGAATTTGTAAATCCCGGAGAAACAGTGGATTAATGTTTGAATAAGCGCAGAGTGAGTTACTTCTTGTGTAAAATTGCATTGAGGGAACACAAAAAATAGGGCAGCTCCCTTTATCACCTTCTTTTAAATGTTGCCTCTAATTGTATGAATTCAGTTGTTGATGGTACAATTCTAAGTAACCTGCAGATGAATGTGAGTTTGATTCACCATGTAATTGCATTAGTTCTCTTTTTGTTAAATGCTACTCCTTAGATGGGTAACCAGAGATGTTAACATCCTTGTTATGAGGTAACACTACTCTCCTGGAAACCTGATGACTGGAAATTGTTTTCCTTTCTATTCACTGCTGGCAAAACAGAGAGAAGAATAAAATGGACATTGTGCTAAACTGGTCTTTGATCTACCTACTTGCTATAGACTTCACTGCTGTCCCACTTTTTTTTTTTTGTACAATTTTCCACTCTCACATTAAATTTTTACACATATCCTCATTCATTCTTCTGTCATCCTATGCCCCCCATAATTTGCATGTGTTTAATTGCATTTATATTGGGTATTAATTATATTATATATATATATATATATATATATATATATATATATATATATATATATATATATATATATATATATATATATATATATATATATTATAATTTATATTGAGTAGTAATAAACAGTCTTAAGTATGCTGTTTGTCTAGTTACCCATAGCAATCAATCGCTATATAGCATTTACTGATCAACTGTATGAAAACATTCTTTTGACTGTTTGCTATGGGCTACTAAAAGTGGGCAAACTTTATACTTCTGATTGCATTACTCCTTAATAGTTTTGCCTAGGGTTTGTCTTGAGGATTCTTTTTTTAATTTTTGCCTCTTGTTAATAGATTTGACTATTTGAGTTATTATTTGTGCTTTAAATCACACATCAAGTGGCTCTTAACTTTTTCTTTATTCTGTTCATGCTTTGGTATCTATCTCAAAAGTTGCCTAAATGTTTTGGTTCAGTTTTTCCACCTCTATCTTTTCTCTGTATTCACTCTTTCCTACACACTGACCTGGGGGCCCTATATTTATGTTTCCTTTATTCTCCTATTCTTCAATTTAGCCTCACCCTCTATCTTACCTCATCCTATTGCCCTTTCCCTTAACCTTCCTTACCTCACTCTGTATTAATGCATTTTACCTTAGTCAACTTTTCTAAAGGTGGCCATAGACTCAAAGATCTGCTCGTTTGGCGACATCGCCAAATGAGCGGATCTTTCCCCGATATGCCACTAACTGCATGGCTATATCGGGGGTAATTCGAACGTTCGGCCGTATGGCCGAACAATCGAATTACGATGCGCCAAGGGGCTCCGACGGGTCGGTCGGGTAAAAATCCAACCTTCCCGATCGATATCGTGGCCAGATATCGATCGGGAAGACCCGTCGGAAGCTCCCATACACGGGCAGATAAGCTGTCAAATCGGTCCAAACGACCGATAACGGCAGCTTTATCTGCCCGTGTATGGCCACCTTAAGTCACTTGTCTGCCCATAAAAGCCCTCAGGGGATATTGTGGCATTTCTAGTCTTTCTGCTAATGGTAGTACTGAGGGAATATAACTTCAAACTCACAGTCACACCGGTAAGAGTTGACTTGCTGTTTTAAACCCTTCATTTGATTGAAGATGCCACTGCACACTATGGTACAGGTATTTGTATTTCCTAGCAAACCAGCATTTTAAGTGAATCCAATCCACAAATCTCACCATTCTAGCCACCATGGCTGCCCTTATGGAAGTGAAAATTTCCGTATCATGGGATTTGTATAATTTATACACACACCAGTAGTTAAAGACTACTATTCTTTTTTTTTTTATTTGATTTTTATTGTTTTTTGTTGATACAAAACAATAACCAAAAAGCAAAAATACATCGAACATCAGTTGATATTTTCCAGTGCCAAGTATACAGGAGAAGTTTCTTTTGTACAAGGCAATGTAGTTTAAGCATGTTTTATATCAATACAAAAGTATGCCTGTTTACATTTATGTCAGCTGAAATATACAGTAAACTATCGAACTGTTTTCCCAATAAATCATGCATTCTGTTGTTTCTTGCTGGGGGGGGGCAGGCATGAATAAAAAGAGAAGGATTACTTATTGTTCCTGTTCATTCTGAATCAAGAGAGCAAAGAGATGCTCAGATACCATGGAGTCCATATCTTCCTTTGTAGGAGGTTGTTTAGACTTCCATTTAAGTGCTATCAGTCTTTTTGCTTGGATAAGGAGAAAACATATTAGTGTCCTTTCTGCAATAGTTGGGGCTGTATCTTCAGTCTGATTCAGGATAAGAAGGGTTAAGTCCATAGGAATAATAAGCGCTAGGAGGGAACTAATTTCCTGTGCGAGTTTCGGCCGGGAGTGTTGACATTTAGGACAAGTGTCTGGTATAGAGGGTTTGATTAAGTGTAATCAATCGGGAGTTAAATAGGTTCTGTGGAGGTATCTGAACTGGATCATTTTGTCCTTTGAGGTAATTAATGCCAAGTTATAAGATTCCAAATCCTTCCACATTTCGGGGGTTAGTTGGGGAATGTCTTTTTTCCATTTCCCATATAATTTGTCTAAAACAGGCTCCCGGGGTTGTTCAAGAGAGAGAGTAGAATTGGAAGACTGGTTTTGTTAGTCTAGGTTCAAATGTCAACTCCTCCAGTCTCGGGGGGGCAGTGTCTATTTTTTCTCTTCCCAGTTGAGCTTGTGGTGCATGTCGTAATTGGAGAAACCTAAATTAAATTTTTCCTTAAGAGTATTAAAGGTAGATATTTCACCTTGTTCAATAATTTGACCTATATACTTTATACCATAGTCAGCCCAAATGTTGGAAGCTGAGGGAGGTTTGGATTGTGCCAGAGAGGGGTACAGCAAGAAAAGGGGTCAGCAACCTTTAATATCAAAAGAGCCATTTTGCCCCCCTTCCACTAAGGAAATATAGTCTGGAGCCGCAAAACATAACACCGCTTATAAACTTTTAAAAGTTTTAACCTTTCTTTTAATTTTAACTGTTACAACAACAAAAGTGCAATGTGTAGGCCTACTTTGAAATAAATTAAACACTGATAGCCCTATTAAATGCTAGTGTTCTCATCTGTTTAAAGGTGAGGGCTATAGACGTCATTAAAATATGCGTCACATCCATGTCTATAGCCCTCGCACCTGCTGCAGTTGGACTCTGGAGACTTCTCTCTTGTCTTAAGTGTGCGACCGCGGTAAGGACCATGATGAATCATCTTGCTGCGGCTCGGTCTTGCCTGGGATGTATATACAACCCTCACACCTGTTGGTGGCTTTTTGAGCTGCCAGCAGGTGCGAGGGCTGTATAGACGACGTGACAGGCAAAGCCGCAAGACTGAGCCGCAGCAAGCGGGATGAAGAGCCACATGAGGCTCCGGAGCTGCGGGTTGTCTACCCCGGAGCTAGAATAATAATTTTCCCCTCTAGGAAAGCAGAGTAGAGCCGCCTGTTTACAGTTGCTTTCATCAATAGAGATACTTTATCCTGTTTTTTGGTCCCTCTGTACAGGTTTTTTAGGGCTTCATAAGAGTTAGCAAGTTGTGCTTCCAGTGTTGTGACTTCAATGTCGGGAGACAATGCTGCCCATCTCCAGACAGTAACCAGTTTTGTAGCTAAATAATAGAGGAACATGTTTGTTGCTGCTAGACCTCTCCTATCTGAGGGCTGTTTTAATGTTGTAAGGGAAGTTGCCCCCCAATACATTGTATTTAATAGGGATTTAATTCTATGAACAAATTGTCTAGGATTTAGGATAGGTACCTGGAGAAATAAATATGTAAATTAAGGTAAAAGAATAATTTTAAAGAGATTTATTCGGCCAAGGAGTGTTAGGGGAAGGTTACAACATTTCTTATTCTTCTTCTCCATCAGAGTGAGTAGGGGATTAAGGTTAAGTTTAGCAAATTTGTTCAGGTCCCTGTAAATGTGTACCCCAAGATATTTAAAGGTAGAAGCTCAATGGAGGATAGCTTTGTACTTTTGTCCATCGAGTTGGAAGGTGTCAATGGGGAAAATTACAGATTTACCCCAAGTGATTTTTAACCCAGAGTTTCTAGGGCTGCATAGGGATTTTCTAAAAAGAATATAGTGTCGTCGGCATACATGGCCACTTTTTCTGTAATGGGTCCTAGTCTCAGGCCTTTTACCTCTAATGTGTTTTTTAGTAGGGAGGCAAGGGGTTCCATTGCAATTGAAAACAGTAGGGGTGAGAGGGGGCATCCCTGCCTTGTACCCCTAAAGAATCAGAATGGGGAGAAGATGTTTTGGTTAGTTTTAATTTGTGCCAATGAATTTTTATATAACATGGCAATCCATTTTAGAAAATTTTTCTTTATCCCTATGTTCTCCACGGTGGCCCAAAGGTAGTACCGTTCCACAGAATCGAAGGCCTTTTCATTGTCAAGGGCTGCTATGACCCGTTGACCTGAGTTATCATGTGTTATTGTCATGTTTGTGAAAAGTCTTCAGATATTAATATCTGTCATGCGACCTGCGATAAAGCCTGTTTGGTCAGGGGAGATAAATTTAGCAATTACCAGGTTAAGTCTCCGGGCAAGGATTTTGGCTAGAATTTTGGCGTCCACGTTTATTAATGATATTTGTCGATATGAGGCACAGTTAAAGGGCATGTAAAGTATAAAATAGAATAAGGCTAGAATTGCTGTATTTTGTATACTAAATATAAACATGAACTTACTACACCACAAGCCTAATCAAACAGATATGCTTTCAAAGTTGGCTACAGGGGGTCACCATCTTGTAACTTTGTTAACATCTTTGCAAGACTTAGACTATGCACATTCTCAGTGTGATCTGGGCTGCTTAGGGGTCGTCATAAACAAAGTTGCTTGAGTTCTGCATGGCTGGGAAGTAAGGCAGGGGCTCCCCTTGCTGTTCTTAAGTGTGATTGTTTCCCTGCTCAGCAGTTAGGGACCATCTTACAATTCCTATCCACAGCATTAAATGAAGGGAGAATTTCACTGCATAAAGTCAGGTTTCTTATAAAAACGGTACACATTTTTTAATTAGTATTATAAGTATATTGGAGACACCTCTCTGAGACACCTATGACTAAGTGCCGGAGGGTACGAAACGCGTAAGGTGGGCCATGTGGGGTTAGTGTATCTAACTTTTAAATATGAACTTTAATAAATAAATTATTTTTTACTAAATACAAGCCTTGGGACATATATCTTTTGATATAAATTTTTTTTTTTTTATTGGAACCGGGGCATGTCCCTCTGGCTGTGGTGAAAGATATACGGAAATCAGATTCATGGACTCCCAATTATGCAATGTTTTAAGGTCCGGGTTGCTGTTCTGCAGTCCTGGTGCGTGGCGGCGCAGGCTTATTTTCCCCCCCATTTTCGGGGTTAAGTTAGGCAGTGTAGGTTCTCACACCTGAGTGAGGGTTCAGGGGAGTTGGTCCTGTGTAGTTACCGGGTTTATTACAGGGTGATGGCGCGGCGCTCTGTCCCTTGCTTCCTACTCCATGCGTGGTTAGCCACCAAAGACTACTATTCTTAATAACAGCAGAGCTGATGTTTGCAGCATTTTTAAAGTAATGAGATATCAACGGCAGTCTGCTGACACAAATGGATGTGTTTAACAACTTGTATTTATGTTTTCCATAACAGCAATCATTACATTTTCTAAAAAGCTAATGCATCCTTTACCAAAATATAAAAGGTAATTAGACGTCTCCCTGGAATTCCATGGTTTTATCATAGCATTATTATTGTATACTGCAATGGATATCAGGCAGCAGCAAACATCAAACTAAATAGTTTAACTGTAAAAATCCAATAGAGTATTGGTTAAGGCAGAGACCTTATGTAACATTGAAAAACAAATATTTTTTAAAAATTCATTTCTCTTTGCTGGATGCAGTGCAAGCATTCTTTGCTGAATGTAAACTCTTTGTCTGTGCTTTTCCATATTCAGCAAAGATTTTGTCCTGCTTCTCCATAGCATTGTTTTTATCCTGACAGATTGTACATCTTTCTTTGTTCAGGCGATTAGTAGAATTACCGTCATTGTCTGTCACAAAATGCCAGTGTGTGTGTCTGACTGGATTTGTAGCCTTTTTGTGCACAGGAAGCCGGAATTACAGTGAGCAGCTTTTTTTTAATTTCATCTTTTTGTGTCACAAAACACTGGTCGATTTAAGCAGATGCCAAAATAGGGCACAGTATTTATATGACTCCCATCCAGAAATCACTTCTATCTGTTATCATTTTCCATGAAACACACATTCCAGTTACCACGCAAATGGCAAATTTGTTTTTAAGGAATCTAGAGATGAAAAAAGCCAGTTATAGTATAAGTATTCTGTTCGTGGAAATGGGCAGCTGTTTGCCAGTTCATTCAAAAGTACAAATAATCATCCTCCTTTGACCTAATTGTGCAGTTGTTATTACAATTATGCTTCACACGCGTTGTACGCTCATTGCAATGCTTGTGCTTTTGTTTAGGAGAAGAAAAGCAAGTTTGTCTGACAGGAGGAAGAATGCTTTATAGACTAAATATCCGCATTATTAAGGCCCCAAGTTAAGTTTGCATGGACACATTAATTTTATGGCAAATGGCTGTGCTGCTTCTCTCAACCAGACCTATGCCTAATGAGAATAAAGATGAACAGGGCTTTACCTTTGGTTGCCAGACAAAAGACAGAAGTAATATAGCAATCATAGCCAAGAACATATTGTGAATTCAAGTCTTTTAGTTTGAGCCACCATTTTGTGATGGTCTCTGTGCTGCCTCAGAGATCAACTGACCAGAAATACCGCAGCTCTAACTGTAACAAAAGGAAGTGTGGAAACAAAAGACAGAACTCTGTCTGTTAATTGGCTCATGTGACTGTAGCACCTATTTCCTTACTGCAAATCCTCGTTGGAGCTTCAGCTGTTCTTTCTCTCTTCATCTCTCTGCCTTTCTCTCGTAGAGAGACTATGACAAGTCTGCCATAGTGTAACTATTCCTCATTCACAGGGTTTCCTGGTCCCCGACTTCTTCTCCAAAGCACATGGTCCTTTCTGGGCCTAGCTGTGCCCAGGCTCTCCTGAGCACACCCAGCTGGATCACCATCCACAGGCCAAAGAGAAAGTGGCCACTAACTACACACACTATATAGCAGTGTAGCAGGGGAGTGTCATTACACCTCTCAGCCAATAATGCTAAAGGTTATTCTAATACAGGGTCTCTTACCCAACAACCCAAAGAAAGAATGAAAAGATTAACTCACTATAGGGCCTATTAACCCTATAGGGGCCTACATGACCTAATGTGTATGTTTTTTTTTGTGTGCACCGTGAATCCTAGGATCCCAGGGGGCGGCCCTTATTTTTTCAAATGGCAATTTTCTATTTAGGATTACTCAATGGCACATACTAACAAAAAAGTATTATTATGAAAAAGGTTTATTTACATGAAGCAGGGTTTTACATATGATCTGTTTTATGCAATATAATTTTATAGAGACCTACATTGTTCAGGGGTATGGTTTATTGACTTGGAGCAGGCACTGGCATAACCATAGAGGAAGAAGACCCCACATTCATGCGGGGCCTGTGGAAAAGGGGCCCCTAAAATGGTCTGTTTCCTCTATAGTGTTGAAATCCTCCTCTCCACCTCTTTCTTTTTCTCTAAATTGATGTGCTCGTGCCTCAGCGAGTGTACGAGCAGAAGTCCTTATGGGCACTCAGAATATTTTTTTGGTGGAGGGGGGCTCGATGTTGTTACGCCTCTAGAAGCAGCTATTTTATGCAATATATTTTATAGGGACTTACCTTGCTCGGTTGTATAGTTTTCCTGATGAAATGGATTGTTTTACTGTTTGAATGGTATGGAAAGGAGGATAATAATATTTGTGACAGTGTGTGATAATGGTTAGTTACTAGTGTGCACATACTTTGCTGCAAATAATCAGGGTAAGATGGGTATGCCAGGAGTGCTACGGGAATAGTGGGGAAACAGAAACAGTAGGTTCAGGATATTTAAATTATTTATTTAATACAAAGCATATATGAATAAAAGCTCATTGTGTTAGGACTTTGTAAAAGGTAGACATCCCCTTTAACACCCCTTGTTATCACCTGCACTATATGTAAGAAAATGGAATTCTGACCACCTTTAATACACACAGGGTGGATTTTAGCCCAGTAATGCAGAGTTTTTTCATGCTGAAATGTGTTATGTGTGTGCAATGACCACTGTTTACAGTCAATGGCAGCCTACACTGGTGGCATTGGCTGTTTATGACATTACCCTTAGTCTCCCTTTCTCTAGCTTGTATATGTGCCTTTGCTTTCCCCTTTAAAGTATTCTGTTTCCTCTCACTGTATTTTACAATTAATTAACAAGAGTTCTATTTTTATGTAACTATTAGAATTAGCTACACAACATCTGGCTGCTTACTCCTTTCTTAGAGCTTGTGCTAACGTGTTATTGTTATCTACATGTTCATTTAGGGTCCTGAGCTTATTAGGTGACCTCAATGTGTGGGAAAGCAAGGGAAGGTAATCAAAAAGCTAAAAGGCAGCAGAGAGCTGAGGTACATCAGTATGGAATTCCTACCAATTGGTTTTTGTTTTAAAGAAAGGAGCACCTGAATTCCATTTATTTAGCGGAATCTCAGATTACAGAGATTGAATTTTCCCATCCCTCTGTTCCTACCAGTGCAAAGCCTTTGCTGTTTTCTATTTGGCTTTTAATTATGCATGCAATTTTACAATCAGTATTTGGTTTCACAATATTTTGGGATTGGGGGTCATATGACATTATTCTTTTTCCTTGAATGCTTTAGAGATTTATGGTATTGGTTATATTTAACTCCGTGAAAGAGCAAGGAACTAAAAAAAGAAATATTCTTAACTTTTTGGGTGCCACGAAAATCTTTTGTATTCCAAGAAAGGGGCAATTAGTGTTTGTAAGGAAAATAGAAAAGGTCCCAAACTACTAAAGCCTGCAAGTGTTAAAATAATAAATTATATCTTGTAGACCTTCGTAACAGTAATTACCTGTTCTGGATTGAGTTTAACAGTGTTTAACATGTTTCTTTTATGAAATAAAATGGTCATAGATGTAAAACATGCAAGAAATGGAACAAAAGGATTACGTTTTTTTTTGGTTGTAGAATGAAAGCGAAAGGGGCAGATGTACTCGAGGGCGAAGTGGCTAACACTAGCGTCAATTTGCTAGAGTTACCGCCTGCAGGGACATCGCCAATTTACTAATGGGCACAGGCATCACTTCGCTAGCGAAAGAGATAGACGCTAGCGGTCATTCTCACTCTATCACCAGGCGACAGTTCGCTCTGGCGAATGGACGTTACTCCGCAAATTCAATGAAATTCAGATTTTACTGAACGTTTTGCCAGACTTGCCTTCGCCAGCTCAGACCAGGCGAAGTGCACTGGAGTGCATAGATCTTCCTCAATCTTCTGTTAATTACAACATATTTTTTTAGTGGAAAAGTCGAAAAAATGCTGGCGTCTTTTCCTTTTTTCAAAGTGATAGCCTGCAAAAGTCCTTAACATTTTTTTTTGGGTACCTTGGTTCCCCCATACATTTTCTAACATATGGAACAATAACTACCGTATATAATGATTCAAAGTAACTGAGAGAAAGCACGCCAAGCAGATTTACTGCTAAGTGGTTTATTGTTCACACAACATGTTTCGGGCTACTCGCCCTTTATCAAGTGTAAAACAGACAAATTAATCACATACTTTTAAGGGTACAGACAGGAAGTGAGGTCACACAGGGTGGTTGTGGGTTACCTTAATTAGGTTCAGGTCATATATAATATGGCTACATGGTTAATGACCTGAACCTAATTATATGAAGGATTAACAGTGATGGCAATATCACACAGCACCCTCTGCACATGGCAGTGGGACAATGCACACAGTAATCCGTTTGGCAATTCTCTGTCACCATCAACTTTGCAAAGAAGTCCGGTTGATCGCTGGGGGGGGTCACTTTGGTGGAATGTGCGCTGCTGGGAGACAGGGATGTAGTTGTGTCTAGGCTTTTACTCGAGTAAAGTTTTCGTAGGTAAAATTAGGTACCTCGGCTTATACTCGGGTATATACTGGGCTCATGTGTAGGGCATTATAACAACTCTATTTTTTTTGATTAAGGTTGCCTACACTTGTGTAATGTAATGTAATGTATTTGCTGCAACATATACGTCCATTCAACTTTAAATTTCCCACCATATGCAAATTAACCTGAGCGCAAGACCTCTAGCGAATTTGCACTAGGCAGAAATGAACGCTAGCACATCTTTGCTTTCAATTGCTCGCATTGCCGAAGTAACACTAGCGAAAGGTAGCCAGCGCTCGGTGCCCACAAGGAAAAAATTTTCATTTGGCGAAGTGTAGCAGTGGGTGCAAAGCGGTTGCTGGTGAATTTTCGCCTTAAGGAAATTTGCCCCAAAGTATTTTCTTTTTGCAGTGGTGCTTGTTAAATTAGTGGGCAAGACATTTCCCCTTTCAGTTTGATAGTTTGATTGTGTTTGATTTCTTATGCTGAAGCCATTGGTATTATAAGATTCACACTGCTTCTCCCTTTTTCTCATATAATGGGTGTGAGGTACTCTATTCTTTCTCAGTGCTATATCATATATATATAGATGTGTGCCTGTGTAATGTAGTAATTTATGTCCCTTCTCTCTGTTTCATAGCCTCCTTGCTACTTTCATCATGTTGTTATCAATCTAGTCTGCTTTTCAAATTATAACTAAATGACAGGGATGCTTTTTGAGCTTCAATAAAATCTGCCAGTAAACTGAATTTTGAAAGAAGGATATGAGACATGATATGTTCTTGGGGAATGGAAGACTTAATCCAATAATATAAGAGCAGAGGTGTATCATAATTTAGGGGGTTCTTTATCAAAATCCAAATTTTTATTAATGTCTTATGAAAACCACTCCGACCAAATCCAAGCAGACCCCCCCCCCTATTTCTCAATTCACAAAAATTTCTTGTGCAGGGAAAAGACTCAAGAAAATTGTGAAAAAAATCGGAATCATATCTTTTTCAGATTTGACACCTGAAAACTGTGACTTTTTTGTTTATTGCCTGAAAAACCACAAAATCTTCAGATTATTGAACGAACCCCAGCGCAGATAAGGATATCTTCCAATCTTCCGTTGACTTCTACATAAACTCGGCAGGTCTAAGATTAAGTACTTTTTTATTCTGACTTTTAACACGATCAGGGTTTAATAAATCACAAAAAAATCAAGTTATTTCCTGAACTGTGTTTTCCCCTTTAAAAGTCCTACCAGAAAAATTGGACTTTAATAAATAACCCGTTAAATTTTGGCTGGATTTTTCTAAAGCAAGTTTGCTACTTTAATCCCTTCCCCAATTCCAAAGATCTGTAAAGCCTCAACAAAATTTCTCAATCAGCCATGCAGTGTCAAAGTAGCTATGTAAGTAGTACAGAAACTCTCATAAATGTTATTAAATGTCACCAAAATGCCATTATTTCAATGGTACTTCAAGGAATTTGACAGTGTGACTTTGACATGATTTGATGGCTTGTTCTCTCCACCTCACAAACATAAGGTCTTCACCCTTTTTGAGGAAATAATGGGATATATTTAAGATGCTGTATTTTAAGATTTTTTTGGATGGAGATGTTTAAATTCTTTGTAATACAATTAAAGGCAAGCTGAAGAAACTCATGGTACAGGTATGAGACCTGTTATCCAGAATGCTTAGGGAAAACTTGGAGTTTTCTGGAAAAGGGGTGCACTTGCAATTTAAATCTCCATACTTTGTCTGTTAAAAAATCATGTAAACATTAAAAGGATACTGTCATGGGAAAAAAACATTTTTTTTTCAAAATGCATCAGTTAATAGTGCTGCTCCAGCAGAATTCTGCCCCTAAATCCATTTCTCAAAAGAGCAAACAGATTTTTGTATATTCAGTTTTAAAATCTGACATGAGGCTGGACATTTTGTCAATTTCCCAGCTGCCCCCAGTCAAGTGACTATTAACTGATTCATTTTGAATTTTTTTTTTTCCCATGACAGTATCCCTTTAAATAAGCCCAATAGGCTCTGCCTCCCATAAGGATTCATTATATCTTGTACAAGGTACAGTTCTATTATTACAGAGAAAATAAAATTTGAATTATTTGGATAAAATGGAGTCTTTGGGAGATAACTTTCTGGATAATGGGTTTCCGGATAAAAGATCCCAAACCCGCAATTTGAGTAGTTCTTACTTCTGTTATTATGGATAACCATAACACTAACAGATATACATTTTTAACCAATCAACATTAATGTATTAAGCAGAAAAGTAATTCAATTTTTATTACTTGAATACATAAAAATGTATATATCTAAATAATTTCTAGATACCAGATTTGTCGTGGTTTTAAAACAATGTACATAGGAAGTACCTATTCATAGTGGCTGTCTGAGCACTTGCCACTTTGCTTCCACTCGGTCCAGGAACAATTTATGGAAACGTGTTGCAATAAAAACCGTTAGAAAAGGTTATACAGCCATTCCGTAATTCAGAGCTTTCTGGATATCGGGTTTCTGGATAAGGGATCCGATACCAGTACAATTAAACTTTTCTAACAGTAGCGTAACTAGAGGGGGGCGGGCCCTGGTGCGTGGCCCGCAGCCGGGCCCCGCCCCCTCCGTACAGCCGCATTTTCTGTGGCGCACGGGCTGCCGGGGGGGTCCTGAGGGGGTGCGGGCCCTGGCCCGCTCGCACCCTCTGCTCCCCTGGTAGTTCCGCCACTGTTTTCTAATGTTAATAAGACAAGTGGGGTGAATTTTAATGTCGTAATTGGGAAAGCTTTTAGGTTATAATTCCTTAACATATATTCAGTACTGATAGATTTCAGTAGAATTTTTTTTGGATTTGCAATTTCTTAAAATAAAATATATATATATATATATATATATATATAACCTGAGTCTGTAACCTGGGTGCCAAGTGACAAATATGTAAAGAAAAAGGTAAAGCTCAAACTCTAAGGGTTTGTATAATATGAAAAAAGGATATATAAATATATATGTGTGTGTGTTACAGTATATCTTTCCAGTTGATTGCAGTTATGCTCAGCAGAAATAATCTGACAGGGTCTGACACAGGCAAGAGATGATTGATTCTCAGTAAGTGACAAGGGACAGGATAGTGCTTTTTAGTGATGTCTTTTATCACTCATCAAATCATCTGGATATGACTATAAGTAGATATCAGTCTAATATTCAACATGACATCCTTAGTCCATGTGATGGCAGATTCATGTTCTCTGCCTGTCTTTTTTTGTCTCCAGTGAATATTCATAAAAAAAAAAAAAACAACGCATATGCAATAGTGTTAGCATTCTATACCTTAATTATGTATCCTGGGCAGGGCCAGGCTGGCTGGGCGATGTAAGTAACCCAAGCAGCCATGCCTCCCCCACCCCCTGGCACTCGCACGCATCAACAAGGGAGCATAATATAGTTGGGCAGTAAGGGAACATGGGCTGGACTCGGGGTAGGTGATAGAGTTGGTACCCCTAGTTCTAGGCAGTATTCTTTAAGTATTACTATGCTCTTGCATTGGGCCATTTGTCCATTAGCATCTTGGGTGCAGTATTATTTTAAAAGGTTGTCCGCCACTGGCCATGCTTTTTGTCCCATTTGCCTGTCTTCTTGAAAATGCACCAGAGTGTCACCTGAATTCTCAGAAGCATTTAGAGCTCTGAGCGCTGTTGCAGAGTATGTCTTGGGTGGCTTGTGGCATGGCTGGGGCAAAACAGTTGCGTGGCTGGGGAAGAACAGGGGCATGGTGGCAAATCCCTTGCATTTAAACCAGGCATGTCCAAAGTGCGGCCCGTATTCAAATTTACACTGGCCCTCAGCCTCCGTCATGAAATTAATAATAATGAGGCCCCCCAGCAGAGTGTGATCAGGAATTCCATAGCAGTAATATTTGAGCACATTAGTGAAATGATCTGCCACTTGGTCTATACTGCTGCCTGTGTGCTGAAGGTGTTAGCAATAGACACATACTGGCACGTAAACTTAAGAAGTATGGCGTCACTATGTGCCAGAACGTGTCTATTGCTAACACCTTCAGCACACAGGCAGCAGTATAGCCCAAGTAGCAGATCATTTCACTAATGTGCCAGAGAATGGCACACCCAAGCAGCACTGGGCAAGCAGAGAATGGCACACACAAGCAGCACTGGGCAAGCAGAGAATGGCACACACAAGCAGCACTGGGCAAGCAAATAATGGCACACCCAAGCAGCACTCGGCAAGCAGAGAATGGCACACACAAGCAGCATTGGGCAAGCAGAGAATGGCACACTCAAGCAGCACTGGGCAAGCAGAGAATGGCACACACAAGCAGCACTGGGCAAGCAGAGAATGGCACACACAAGCAGCACTGGGCAAGCAGAGATTGGCACACAGCAGAGTTGAGGTGGGTAAGAAAAGACGTGCTTTTAAGGCTTTCAAGTTAGCTGGTACAGCCGAAACATTTATAAGGTACAAGGAGGCCAATAAATCATGCAAAGAAGCTATAAGGCAAGCTAAAATTGCTATAGAAAAGGATATTGCAGCAAGCAGTAAAAAAAATCCAAAATTATTTTTTAAGTATGTCAATAGTAAAAAAATGAAGCAGGAAGGGGTGGGACCCTTACTATCAGAGTGGCGTCAGCTGGTTGATGAAAACAAAATAAAAGCGCAGATTCTGAACTCGTATTTTTCATCTGTCTACACAAATGAAGAACCAGTAAGTGAAGGTTTCCTTCTTAACACTCCCAATTCTAGTAATACAACTAATGATGCATGGTTCACACATGAAGAAATTCAAAAGAGACTTGAACATGTTAAGATTAACAAAGGTCCAGGGCCAGATGGTATTCATCCCAGGGTAATTAGCGAGCTTAGCTCTGTGATTGCCAAACCTCTTTACTTAATTTTTCAGGATTCATTGAGATCTGGCATAGTGCCGAGAGACTGGCGAATTGCTAATGTGGTGCCTCTATTCAAAAAAGGATCCCGTTCTCAGCCTCAAAACTATAGGCCAGTTAGTCTGACGTCAGTATTAGGAAAGCTTTTCGAAGGGTTAATAAAGGATAAGATACTGGACTTCATAGCAAATCATAATACTATGAGTTTGTGCCAGCATGGTTTTATGCGTAATAGATCTTGCCAGACTAACTTAATTTCCTTTTACGAGAATGTAAGTAGAGACCTCGATTCTGGGATGGCAGTGGATGTGATTTACTTAGACTTTGCTAAAGCATTTGATACAGTGCCACACAAAAGGTTACTGGTTAAATTAAGGAATGTTGGCCTGGAACAAAGTATTTGTACCTGGATAGAGAACTGGCTAAAAGATAGACTACAAAGAGTGGTGGTAAATGGAACATTTTCTAATTGGACCAGTGTTGTTAGTGGAGTACCGCAGGGCTCTGTACTAGGTCCCTTGCTTTTCAACTTGTTTATTAATGACCTGGAGGTGGGCATTGAAAGTACTGTTTCTATTTTTGCAGATGATACTAAATTGTGCAGAACTATAGGTTCCATGCAGGATGCTGCCACTTTGCAAAGTGATCTGTCTAAACTGGAAAACTGGGCAGCAAACTGGAAAATGAGGTTCAATGTTGATAAATGCAAGGTTATGCACTTTGGCAAAAATAATATAAATGCAAGTTATACACTAAATGGCAATGTGTTGGGAGTTTCCTTAAATGAAAAGGATCTAGGGGTCTTTGTAGATAACACGTTGTCTAATTCTGGGCAGTGTCATTCTGTGACTACTAAAGCAAATAAAGTTCTGTCTTGCATAAAAAAGGGCATTAACTCAAGGATGAAAACATAATTATGCCTCTTTATAGGTCCCTGGTAAGGCCTCATCTGGAGTATGCAGTTCAGTTTTGGACTCCTGTCCTTAAGAGGGATATAAATGAGCTGGAGAGAGTGCAGAGACGTGCAACTAAATTGGTTAGAGGGACGGAAGACTTAAATTATGAGGGTAGACTGTCAAGGTTGGGGTTGTTTTCTCTGGAAAAAAGGCGCTTGCGAGGGGACATGATTACACTTTACAAGTACATTAGAGGACATTATAGACAAATGGCAGGGGACCTTTTTACCCATAAAGTGGATCACCGTACCAGAGGCCATCCCTTTAGACTAGAAGAAAAGAACTTTCATTTGAAGCAACGTAGAGGGTTCTTCACAGTCAGGACAGTGAGGTTGTGGAATGCACTGCCGGGTGATGTTGTGATGGCTGATTCAGTTAATGCCTTTAAGAATGGCTTGGATGATTTTTTGGACAGACATAATATCAAAGGCTATTGTGATACTAAACTCTATAGTTAGTATAGGTATGGGTATATAGAATTTTAATTAAAAGTAGGGAGGGGTGTGTGTATGGATGCTGGGTTTTCATTTGGAGGGGTTGAACTTGATGGACTTTGTCTTTTTTCAATCCAATTTAACTATGTAACTATGTAACTATGTAACAAGCAGCACTGTGCAAGCAGAGAATGGCACACACAAGCAGCACTGGGCAAGCAGAGAATGGCACACACAAGCAGCACTAGGTAAGCAGAGAATGGCACACTCAAGCAGCACTGGGCACGCAGAGAATGACACACACAAGCAGCACTGAGTAAGCAGAGAATGGCACACACAAGCAGCACTGGGCAAGCAGAGAATGGCACACACAAGCAGCACTGGGCAAGCAGAGAATGGCACACACAAGCAGCACTGGGCAAGCAGAGAATGACACACACAGGGAGGGAAGGCAGAACAGAGCAGGAGACAGGGAAACCTATCATTCTAATATGTACTACATACAGTGACACAGTGCTGGTACCCCATTAGCATTTTGAATAAGGTGTGAACAGGTGAACAATGTGGGCAGTTTCAGTCTGGGTCTCAGGTGTGAACAGTACAGGCCTTTAGGATATAAACAATAGAGGTGTCACAAGTGTGAACAATGCAGGGGGTATTATATTACAATACAGGGGATTAGAGTCTGAATTTGAGGTTTAAACAATGCAGGGGCCAGTTATTCTCTGTAGTGATACATTTTAAAGTTTACATATGGTATGGGGGGGGGGGTCACGGGCCGCCAGTTGGACAGCCCTGATCTATATTATCCAAGTTGTGATGGTGGATATGCAATGGCACTCTTAGTTGAATGGCCTTTTTTCCTCAAATGATCAATGCTTGGCTTGATATGAGTTTATGTGTAAGGCAAGTAGGCTGAACCTGGAATATTGCTTTGTTTTTCTATACTGACAAGTAATCCTTATTGTGCAATGAAGAGCATTCCCACAGTTGCAAATGCAGCTTTAGCAAATGTCAGGAACAATTATGCTTTGGTTGATTGTTAGTTTGAAAAAAAAATAATTTATGCATTTTTAAAAATTGGGTCAGACTTATTTTCCAGAATGAATTATCATAATTAAATGCAAAATCTATATTGAGTAATGTCAAACAATGCCAACCGGATTCTCTGTTGGAATAAAGTGAGAATAATTATGTTCACGCCTTTACCTCTTTTATCAGTTTAGAAAAGCTCTGTTGGTTCTTTGCAAGCAAAGCTGTGGCAAAGCTCTATTGTACACCATGGCAGGATTAGTTTTTCCTCTGGTTTTAAATGGTTTTAAATTTTAAATGCAGACACATTTCTCTTTAACATCTTATGACATCCGTACAGTTCCTATATAATGAAAAATACAGAGAACCTGTAGTCAGGCTGGCTGAAGTCAAATGGTCCTCAGTGAAAAGTGGAGTATCAAATAATGTGTTAAGAACCAGTTATAGGGGAAAGATGTAACACTAGACATATTTTAAAATGTTCAAAATCACAAAGTTTGGGAGGGTAGCTGATAGTATCAGAAGTAGAGTTCAATGTAACAATGGAATGAATAAAACTCACAAGCATATATACATAACTGAAGGAAGGAAATGTCTGTCCAAACATTTTCCACGAATACATTAAATTGTGTATATGCCTTGACATTCATAAAATCTATCATTCACTTTGTGGAATTGGAACGCCCACAGTGCCTGAGATTATGGGGGCAGAATTATTATGTTGGTCAACAACAGTAGCGATAAATAAAGCCACCATATATGGGCAGATTTTGCTTGTTGACTTTGAAGCCAGCAGCATATTGGCTTGTGTATGGGACCTCTTTGATCATCTCCTCTAATATCTGATTGGTGCGTGGCCAGATATTTCTCAGGCTCACAGGAGAAGCCAATCAGGAGCAGATCATATATGTGTTTGTTACAAAGCGCATTTTATAGAGTTGTATAATGGTTTTTCAGAATGATTAAACCTTGAGTATATACTGTACTTGCATTAAATATGCAAAATGAAGCTGGCATTATTGGAAAATCCATATAAAAAACATGTTCTTAATGTTTTTTTTTTTTTTTTACTTTTTATTTCTATTGTAACATAATGCAGATGAAAACAGTGCTCTCTATATTTTGTATAGTGCTCAAGCCATGAACCCTATATGTAGTAAAACTAGCACATGGGATGGAAGAAAACACCTGTCATAAGAAGTGGTTTGGGTGTAGCACCCAGGCCATTATTAATAGGAAAGCTGTCTTCACTTTCATATGCTGGGAGCACAAACTAGGCAAATGTCTCCAAATTGAAGCTGCCAAGAGCAAACACTGCCTTAAAACTTAAAATATTTTTATGTGTTTAGAGCTTCATACATGTGCTGTGCAAATAAATAACTTGCAATACATTGGGGTCAAATTTGTCCAAATTAGCAGATATGAGGAAAATACCTTGGTCCTTAGTAAACCCATTACAGTCTGCACATGTGATAATCCTTTAGCAAAAAATAAAAAAACATTGCAATTTAAAATAACTGTATTTGTACTGCTCATATTAATTACCTATAATACATTCTGCAAATAGTTTAACATTTCAGGGAAACGAATTATAAATGCCTAGGAAAGCCATTGTGCATTAAGTCTCTTTGGGAGTATTCTACCATATATGTTAACATTCATTTCTGATCAATATAAATTGCTTCTTGCACATCTGGAAATTGAATGTAACTGTAGGTTTTAAGGATTCGTTCTCTCTTTGCTTGATGTATTGTCTGAACTAATGCTATAACTTGTTTAGCATCGTAAATGGGACTACCAATTCATTCTTTCACAATGGGATTTACAATGGGATTTCCTGTCTTTTCTATGTTGTGAAACACCTCTGACTAAATTCCTTAAACATATAGATTTATAGGAAGACTTCACAAAGTGAGGTACTAGGGTTGTGGTACTTTAAGAACCGGACACCACTTGAGGGGAAAAGATACAGTTTATTTGACACAAGCTTCTGTGGATTCTCAATTCACAAAGAGTCAGAACCCTGAGCAAATAAATCACAGCGTTTTTATAAACTTGGGAACCTATAACATAAGAACTTACAGGCATAAACCGGCACTACCATTGGGAGAGCATAGAGATATCTCTTCACAGCACAGAAGAACAAAGAACTGCTCAAAATATGAATGGGATGGTTCTTCTTCAAAGACAAGGTGATATGACCAAGCAAGCTTGAGAATAGGATCCATCAAAGTCTGGGGGGAATCGGCATGCACAGAATTGTATTCTTTCTCAGTAGTTTGCATGTATACAGAATCTATCCTTTCGAAAGAAGTTATTCAATTCTTCACCTCCTAACATGACTTCTTCCCTTACTAAAAGATTTGATACAGTCATGTTCAGGCCCAGATTGGCCATCAGGCTGTTCAGGCAAAACTAGTGGGCCTCTACTTTTATGGGCTGGGGAAGTGGAGCTGCAGAATGGGAGCCGGAGCCAAAGCCAAATCGGGGCCGAAGCCGAATGGGAGCCAAGAATGAAGAAGCTGCTGCATAGGAGGAAGAAGATGGCTTACCAAATTTTAAAATGTTTCCACTGAACACCAATTTTTATTTTTTTTACTTTAATGGGGACCCTGGCTACCAATATTTTTTTAACTTGGGGGGGTGGCCAGCAAAGTTTGTTTTTTAACTTTTATGAGGGAGAGCCCTGACCAATAGTGATTATTAAGCTAATAGTAATTATGAACATTGTATTTACATACAGCAGCTTTAAATTTGGACCTCTGTTCCATTTCTATTTTGTTATTTTCAGAGATGAGCAGTGTCGGACTGGGGGATCAGGGCCCACCAGGGCTGTTGAATCAGTAACCCCCGGGCCCTGAACCCTTTTCCACCACCTCCACTCCCCCCTGCTCTGGACGCAAACCTGGGAAAATCCCAGGGCCCAAGCATAATAGATCCTATGCCTGTATTTTACCACAAATCAAAGATTCCTAACGTAGTGATTTCTTCAGATGCTGGTGAGCAGAGAGCTAAAGTAATTAGTCTATGAAGATCATTGAATATAGGGTGAAGAAAGCAAGACGTAACAGTAAAACATCTTTTTTTTATATTTGAGATAAAGGATTCATAATTGGATAAATAAATGTATAAATCTGAAATATGGTTTAATACTTTTAAGCAAACCCAAGGCAGCAAGTTGACTGCAATACTCTTTATTGGGAGGTAGAGTTACACAACATGTTTCGGGCGGAGCCCTTGTCAATAAAGAGTATTGCAGTCAACTTGCTGCCTTGGGTTTGTTCCACAACTAACTGCATTATTGATACATTGATTTGGGATATCGAACACAGGATAACCGGTTGAATTAAACCAACAATGACTTTTGGTGAGCCGCACCCATTCCTTTATTTAATACTTTTAAATGAATGTTAGTTAAAATAATTCAGTCAGGAGATTGTACAGTATAAAAATAAAATATGGCTGGATGTGTAACATAATAGACAGAACACTACTTCCTGCTTTTCAGCTCTCTTGGTTTGCACTGATTCCACTGATCAGTGACTTGGGGGGGCACTAGAGTTGCTACCTTTTGGTCCATTCGAATCTGGGTTGGGGGCAGGGCTGTGATGCAATGGGGTGGTACTGTGATGCTGCAGAGGCGGGGATGTAATGTCAGGGGCAGGGCGATGACATGGCGATCGCCAATAGGCCGATCACTGTGTCAACCATAGGGAATCCGGCCCGGTAATCCTAATTTTGAAAACTGGGAAGGTAGTTTTGACCTGGACAACCATTCAAAAAAATGGGCCGGGTCATAACCAGATAGGTGGCAACCCTTGGGGGCTAAGGATCAGTTGAAAACTCATTGGACTGTTATGTCCCATGTGGTCCCTTAAAGGAAAACTATACCCCAGAACAATGTAGGTCTCTATAAAAATATATTGCATAAAACAGCTCATATGTAAAACCCTGCTTCATGTAACCAAACCACTTTTATAATAATATACTTTTTTTATTAGTATGTGCTATTGGGTAATCATAAATAGAAAATTGCCATTTTAAAAAATAAGGGCCGCCTCCTGGGATCCTAGGATTCCCGGTGCACACAAACAAACTAAACGAACCATACATGTTAGGTCACATGAGCCAATTAACAGACAGAGTTCTGGCTTTTGCTTCCACACTTCTTCCTGCTACAGTTAGAAATGCAGTATTAACTGGTCAGGTGATCTCTGAAGCAGCACACAGACATGACAAAATGGTGGCTCAAGGCAAGAGATGTAAAAGGGCAATATTAACTTAAATAAATATACCAGGTAAGATTCTTTAATATGCCACTTAAATTGATATAAACTTAATTGATATCTGTTGCTTAAGTATTCATTTTGGGGGTATAGTTTTCCTTTAAGTTGCTGGCTAACTTAGAGAGATGAAAAGCAGAACGTTGTGTGCTGTTCTGTTATGTTAGACATCCGGTCATTCCAGCCTTTATATATTACATTAACTAACTATATTAGAAACATTTTTTATTTTGCACATAAATTTACTTAGTTTTTATGTAACACTGAATTGTTCCTTTAAATGGGTTTGCATACAATAATGAAGTTATACCCAGTGGGACATGCATCTGTGGGCATTGTGGAATGTGGAGGAAAAGGGCAAGTCATACACTGAATTTTAGATGTCATCTGCATATAAATGTCCCTGAGTTTTTTTAAAATTGACTACAGTGCTTAAACTCTTTTATAGGGTCTCCGTCAAGCCATATTTTAGTTTTATTTCTAAATCTACATTTAAATGTTAATGTTTATTATGTTTACATTTGAATAGTACACATACTCATAAGTACAGATTGTGTATACTGTATATTAACCTAATACAGGAAACTGGCTTGAGGTTTCTTTTGTTTGCCTTTAATGATGTAACCCCTTTTTGGCCACCCCCCTTGTGCCAAGGTTGTACATCACATAATTCTTACCGATGCAGGTCCTGAGTCACCTTTGCTAAGTGAAAGGTACTAGGAAACTCCTCTCTTGCAGTGCCTCCACCTAATGGGATCCGGGAATTAACCTGCGGTTTGCCCATTAGGAAAACATTCACTTACACACTTTATTCTGTGTAACAAATAACTTTATATAACATTAAAGGTCAAGTAAACACATTTACATTTCTCATTACCCATCCCCTGGGAAATATATACAGTCCAAGATCCTGGCCCTCCTTGCCAGGCAAAGTCCCGTAACTCCTTTGGCAGACAAGAGTCTTAATTCCCTTTCCCCAAAGAGTAGAATGTCTCAGGTAGCGTTCCCTTCCCCAGTCCCAACTGGACAAAGTGCCTCTCACACATGGCAGGCACACAAAAAGCCTGTTTCTCCAAACAGGAGATTTCTGGATCCTTATCCTTTCCTACCCCTTCCCTCAGGTAACACTCACCCCGAAGGAGTCACACAGACGGGTAGTCTCACACAGAGCTGACAGGCATCCACAGCGATGATCTCTTTATAGGCTCCAGACTCTCCCAGTTGAGCACATAACAAGGCTTGAATCCTTCAGGTATTTGCTCCCAACGCTGTCTATAGTGTGAGCTCTCCAGACATCCATTGCTGAACTGCAGCTCTCAATACTCTCCATAGCGTGAACATGAAAATCCGGCAATCCAAACTCTAACCCTTCTTGGTTGAGCTTTCAGGCACTGGAGGATCCTGCCGAGCCTTGGCAGGCCTATCGAACACCCTTTTTGCCTACATTTTGCCGGATAGGATTCACTATCTCCACAGTGAAACAAGGTTCAGCAGCAAGACAACAGCAAAACTGTAAAACTGTAATGGCTGTGAGCACATGGCATTCTCCTTTTATATTGGTGCACAGCGACACCTTGTGGCTGCCTTTGGGATCAGCCATGCTGCACCAATCAAGAGCTTTGCCCCTTAGGAAACCCTGTATCTCAGCCATGAGGCTCCAACTGAAGGGAAAATTAACCCTGCGGGTCCCTACAATAACAAAACATATACAGAGCTGTCAATAGTCAATGCTTGTTTTTAGGGGGATACAGAGTCATTTTTTCCTACCCAGAAGTGACGTAGGCAGAACTGATGTCATGTGCATGCGCAGACCTTTCCTGAATCCAAAGATTCTGTGTTGCGTATGCATACATCGCTCCTGCTGACGCCACTGAAATGTTCTGCGCATGCACACATCAGATTTCAAACTTCCAAAATCACAGGAAATCGTCAGAAATCAGGGGAATGCTTAAGAGTGACAGGAGACTGGGGGACAGAGGCCAAAATCTAGTTATTTCTGAGAAAATAGGGGGGTTGCCAGCTCTGAATATATCAAGCACTATAGTAAATTTCTTTGGGTATTATCAGCCATATGCAGTCTTGTGAGGGCCTGTATATGAAAGAAATTTGAGAAAACCAGCATTCAACTGTGTCACCTTTTGAGTAAGATTTTAGCTTAGAAGAATGCACAATAGCTTTATATACTGTAGCTTCTACAGTGTGATTTTTAGTTTGGGATTTTTTCCTTTTTTTTCTTTTCTTTTTTTAACAGCTGATGCTGAGGTTTACTGAACATATTGGCTTTTAATCACAGAAAGAAAGATTCAGGAGGAGGGTTAATCTTGGGGGTGGGATAACCAGCTGCTTTCTCCCTGCAACAGTCTAATCATATACTTGTTTATGGCCAGATTAGCTTGAACCTTTATTATCTTCCACCTGCAGCTCCGTATGCCACGTGCAGAAAAAGCTAAAGGGCAAACTAATTTTTGTGACTGCAACTAACACTTTAAAGTGAACTAAATAAAAGACAATTATCTTTTCAGTTCAGAAGGACATAGTTATACAGCTTTGTAAAATATTTTAAGAAAGCGGTATAAAAAGTAGTGTAGAGTAGATGGCTAATTTATGTGTAAATTAATGCCAAATATTGAGTTTGTTAAAGTAACACAATGTAAAGAGCTACAGAAGGATTCGTGAAGGCATATTTTAGTTTATGGATTATTAATGTTGGTATTTATGTCATTCTTTTACCCCATCAATGTCACAAAATGAGATGCCCAGGAAACATTGTTGAAAAATTTGTGCCAAAAGTGGAGTCAAACAAATTTATATTTTAAACAGCTTTTTACCGCATTTTCAATATCTTTTCAATGCTTTTTAAAACAGCATTATAAATTCCCCAAATAGTGATTTCTTGTTGTACTGATTTCATTTTTATTTGGAAATTGACATAAAATTCCTAGTTAATTAAAAAATATTTGCCATTTGTGTCAATAGCATTCTAGCCAGCTTTCTTTTTAACTTTTCATGTCTGAGGACACTTTCCGTATTAACTGACATATATTATACTGTTAAAATGAACATCTCTTGGCTCTTGAACCATTCATTCCATTCTGGTTTCCATGGTTTTAGTATTTGCTTTGGGAGAAATACTCCATGGCAACATGTCAGAGCACGTACTGTTGATTCTAGTCAAGAGGTAATGCAAAAATAAATCCAAGAATGTCAGCATTTACCTAGAAAGATCAAAATAATATGTGCATCTTCCTAAATATTCATGATTTATTTCAAGTTAATATTTAATGTGAGTTAACAGACAATAGCAGGATATATGCCTTGTACAGTCATGTGGTTATTCAGTCTAGTGCTCAAACGCTATTTCCATAGTGACTTTTAAGTATGAACTCCACAGCTGGTGCATTATCCTAATTCTACCACTTAGGGGCAGATTTATCAAACAGCACCTAAAACTGACAATAGTAAAAATAAAAAAACTTGAATAATCTGGATTTCATCTTTTCTTGTGATTTTCTATGACATGCATGATTTTGAACATATTATTAAAATGGTTAAATAATGATCACATTTCTAATGCCCCCCTAATTAGAAATGCTAGGGAAAAAAATAAATCAACCACTAAAGAAGCCACAGAAATCTTTTACAGACATAAAAGGGGGTTATTTACTAAAGTTTGAATTTTTGTGGTTGGACTTTTAAAGGGGAAAATAATATTTTTTGTGGGATTTATTAAAGTCCGATGAAAAAAGTACTCTAACTCAGACTTGTCGAGGACATGTAAAAGTAAATGGCAGATGTCCCATTAACAATTGGAAGATTTTGTTTGCACATTAAATACACCAGTCTTATCCAGCTTTATAAATATAACCATGTGCAGGGTAAATAAATTCACTGTGCAAATCATTCTGCGCTCAGCAAAGTTTATAAATTTGACCCAGCATGTTGCATTTTCTTGCGATTGATGCATATTCATCTTTCAATAGAACAGAGGGTTGATTTTGGAAAGGAAAAAAACTCAATTAGTTGCATAAAAAAGGAGGTTCAAACTAAAAATATGTGTTTTTTCATGCTAAGCATACATTTCAAAAGCACAGAACAAACGCCTGTGTGTAAGAACCATTACAAATTATGGTTTGGGTAAAGTTTGGGAGTTTCTACAACTATAAATTACAGTACAACGTTATCGTTGATAGGTCAATTAGCTTGTTGCTTTTTGGACCTCTATCGTAATTGGATATAAGAAGTGATTACCTATTTCTCATTTTTATGTATTCCCCTTGCTGTTAATATCTGACAGAGGACTATCAAGGGTCGAAGTGAATTAGAGGGAATTTTCAAAAGTAAAAAAATTCGAAGTAATTTTTTGGATACTTTGACCATCGAATAGGATATTACGACTTCAAATTTACTTCGAATTTGATTTGAAGTAAAACTAGTTTGAATATTCGACCATTCGATAATCTAAGTACTGTCTCTTTAGAAAAAACTTAGACTTCAATACTTCGCCAAATTAAACTTGCCGAATTGCTATGTTAGCCTATGGGGACCTTCTACAAACTTTTCCCAAGTCTTTACACATCTAATTAAAATCATTCGATCGTTCGCTGAAATCCTTCGAATCGTTTGATTTTAATTCAATCAAATGGAAAAAACTTCTAATTCGATATTCGAATTCCAAGTATTTAAATTCAATGGTCGAATTTCAAAGTATTTTCAACTTCGAAATTCGACCCTTGATAAATCTTCCCCGATATGTACCTTTTGCATAGTCTAAAAAACATAATAGATAAAGTGGTTTTTTTTTGTCTTGGTAGGGCGAATGCATATTGATATTTATTTTGCAGCTCTATGGAAAGGGCACAGTTGTTCAAGATTTATTGTGAGGGATTCATAAAAAGGATTAAAAAACAATTTTTTTGCTTCCTACTGTTTTTGTTTTAAAAGATTTTTCCATAAGCATATCCCTATTGTTCTAAAGTAAAAATGCTGAATATAACATTTCCCAAGTACTGTTTCCATTTAATATTTTTTAAAAATTTCTGAAATAAATACAATATTTTTAATATAATTTTGTTATATATTTATTTTTATATTTTCCAGATTTAATAATGCAGCTTTAGATTTGTTTTATATAACACAACTAAAAAAGTGCAACTTTACAGACAGCAGGGGAGGAAGGAACGAGGGTAGAGGAGGTTGGGAGGATTGGGTCCTCAGTACTCCTTTACATAATGTTTCGCAAGTCATTGGTGCCACTACTTATATATATTTTTTAAAAATGTGCTTTGTCTATCTGTTATGATACTGGTAAGTTTTCCTTTCACAAAGATCCAGTTTAATTGCACTTGCATTTCTAAATGAATGGAGCACAATCACACCAAAAATGTTTGGGATATAAACTTGGGTAAAGACTGCCAATAAAAGTATTCTTAGTAAGTACCTTAAGTTGGTACCTTATGGTACAGAGAGCTAACCCACTTACATTAAAAGGCAATACTTGCATAACTAGGGACGAAAATGTAATCAAAATGTAATCAAAACACATCCAAAATACATTTAATGGGAAATGCAATATTTTACTTGATAAGTAAACCATTTTGTTGCATTACACATATTTAACCCCCCCCCCTATTTCCTACAAAACTACTAAATACCTTATATGTCTTCTGATGTTAAATATAGCATTTTTTCTTGTATCGAGACAACATTTATAACATGTGCTACAACTTTAAAGGGAGAATGTAATATATGTAATTAGAGCATCTTATTGACTGGTGACAATATTTCTAGTTCAAACCAGCATGATTATAAGCAGTGGTGTAACTATAGAGGAAGCAGACCCGGCAGTCGCAGGGAGGCCCGAGAGAAGGGGGACCCAATCTGCTTCCTCTATACTGTAGCTAACAAGAACCCCCCCTTCCCTAGCCGCTCTCTTACCTGCGACAGGGAAGCAGAGTGCAAGCCAGCATGGGCAGAGTCAGGTGGGGAGTGGGTGAAGTAAGGGCAGAGTCAGGACGGGAAGTGGGCTGGAAGATGGTGTTCGGAGTGCGCTGGGTCCCTCTGAAGATTTTTTTTTGCAGGGGGGCCCAGCTCTCTAGTTACGCCACTGATTATAAGTTACAGGTACAATATAATATGTCCTGTACTGAATATGGGTTAGTGCTGATATAGTGCAGGCATTTTGCCTAACAATTGACACTTGCCAGGTGGGGGCATAATACCTCTACATACCTCCCAACTGTCCCATTTTCTGTGGGACAGTCCCAACAGCTCAGCCCACAGTCCTGGGTTTCTTACTGAAATGTCTTGAGTTTCTCTTTGATCTCCTGCATTGATGCCAGAAAAAGATACAAAGTTTCTGAAACTTTATAAAAGTAGGAGGCTTTTTTTGCAGAGAGCCTAGAACACTGAGCAACTGCACTTTAACACAGTTGTAATTTCGCCTTGCTAAGAGCAGATGATGTTTTTGTCCCTTTTTACATTTTTCAAATATTCATAGGTATGACTCTGAAACGTTTTTGCATGACGCAGGAATGCTGGCTGCTTCGATCAATAATGTAATGATGAAAGGTTTTTTTTTTTTGTGAAATAGATCAGATGGCAAAATTTAGATTTGCCTTTTTGCCTCCAGGTGAAAATAATATGTTTAGTAAACATTTTCTCTCCATCAATAAGGTTATTTGTCACTTCTCTAAAGAGTTGGGCAACACTGATCTCATATATAGTGATCTCATCTTGTAATTGTTGATAAACTGTATAATTCCAGAGAGGGTGATTTTTCTTATTTCTTAACTTTCTAATATTTGCCTAGATTATAAGTGACTTATTCTTGGCTATTCTTCAGGAAATACATGTAAAAGATTTAAAGTGCACTCAAGGAAATGACAGGCAGTAGGGAAATTGTGTGAGCCTAATTCTGTTTAATTTCATTTCCTTAAAAGACTTTAGTATTCATGCAGATGGTTGCATACAAAGTGCAATTAATGCCATATACAGTAAATGTGCTGGAATATAACCACACATATAAAGCCATGGCTGCAATCTTTATTTAGGGGTTATACTGCAATAAAATATTTGCCAGTGATTTTAGTCATCATGCCTATTTTCTCTGCTTAGTGAGGTGTTACTTTTAAACATAGTTTTTCTTTCCTTTCCTTCAACTTCTTGTGCTAGTTTGTACCCATTGTCATAGAAACTCAACTAGACATGTTTGGGGTAACACGTAGCAGTTCATTTTGCAAAAGTAGTAGAGTTATTAGGTATCAGTGTTGCCTAACCATTTTAAAAAATGTGATTGTGGAGTCTATGGGAGATGGCCTTCCCATAATTCAGATCATTCTATATTAGAGATGTCCGTATAATGGATCCCATAGCTGTATATTAAAGACAATGAGTCTTGGCTGCACCAATTGACTCTAAATAGGTTCTAGGAGGTCCCCCATAGGTTAAAACAGCAATTCGGCAGGATTTAGATGGCGAATGGTCGAAGTTAAATTTTCGATTTTTTTTTTCAAATTTGAATCAAATTTGGACTATTCCCTAGTCGAAGTACACAAAAAATAGCTCGAAATACGATTTTTTTCATTCGAAAATTCACCTCTGCCTTTGATAAATCTGCCCAAAGTGCAATACGCAAAGTTTAACCTTTTCGCTGCCAGACAATTTGGCTGATTTGTTACTTCTATTGCCAGACCATTTTTGAACATTTTGTACTCTTTCACTTTAAGAGCCTTTCCTGGGCGGATCTTTTAGTTTAACCAGGGAAACAATATATGTTTTTTTTCAGGACAACCTGAGCTTTCAAAATATGCTAGAATTTTTGTGTAATTCAACTTCTGTAAAAAAATATAGGCTTCAAAGTGCCTAATAAAATGAAAAAAATCAGGTTTCACATAGTACAATTACATATATCAGAAACATCATTTATTTTATGTACGAGAACACAGCAGATTTGGAAAGGTCTATGTCTCCTGAACGCAACAATACCAAATATATATAGTTTTATTGAGATTTCTCACTTATATAGATCAAAATCTACAAGCAGTACACTAGCAAATTTCCAAAGCACCGCTCCACAAAACGGCATACTTCTGATTTCAAGGCCAAACATTCCACTAACAGTAGGTTCACCCCAGAAAACCATATATTTTCAGAAAGTACACATTCCCCTGAATCTAAATTGGGTATGCATGTCTTTCTACCCCAAAGCACCAAGCCGCAAATCTTTCCTAAATTTGCCAATTTTGGGGACATTTCCAAAAATCACCTCAAAACTTCCAACCTGCAGCATCTTATATCGAACATACTATTGGTTAACAAGACAAATGACCCCAAATATGAAAGCCTAGGGTCCACTGAACAGTTTGATGCCCAATATGTATAGGTGTACCTAAGCACGTGGCATATAGGGGCCTCAAAAGGAAGCCCCCATTTAGTCTATCATTTCAGGTGCTGCAAAATCAACACATTTACATCATTTTGGGGTGGGCAAAGGTAGGAAACAGTACGTTCACCCCAGAAAACTATATATTTTCAGAAAGTACACATTCCCCCGAATCTAAATTGGGTATGCATGTCTTTCTACCCCAAAGCACCAAGCCGCAAATCTTTCCTAAATATGCCAATTTTGGGGACATTTAGAAAAATCACCTCAAAACTTCCACCCTGCAGCATCTTATATCAAACAATCTATTGGTTATCAAGACAAATGACCCCAAATATGAAAGCCTAGGGTCCGCTGAACAGTTTGATGCCCAATATGTATAGGTGTACCTAAGCACGTGGCATATAGGGGCCTCAAAAGGAAGACCCCCATTTAGTCTATCATTTCAGGTGCTGCAAAATCAACACATTTACATCATTTTGGGGTGGGCAAAGGTAGGAAACAGTACGTTCACCCCAGAAAACTATATATTATAAGAAAGTACACATTCCCCCGAATCTAAATTGGGTATGCATGTCTTTCTACCCCAAAGCACCAAGCCGCAAATTTTTCCTAAATTTGACAATTTTGGGGACATTTCCAAAAATCACCTCAAAACTTCCACCCTGCAGCATCTTATATCAAACAAACTATTGGTTATCAAGATAAATGACCCCAAATATGAAAGCCTAGGGTCCGCTGAACAGTTTGATGGCCAATATGTATAGGTGTACCTAAGCACGTGGCATATAGGGGCTTCAAAAGGAAGGCCCCCCATTTGGTCTGTCATTTCAGGTGCTGCAAAATTAACACATTTACATCATTTTGGGGTGGGCAAAGGTAGAAAAAAGTACGTTCACCCAGAAAACCATATATTTTCAGAAAGTACACATTCCCCCGAATCTAAATTGGGTATGCATGTCTTTCTACCCCAAAGCACCAAGCTGCAAATCTTTCCTAAATTTGCCAATTTTGGGGACATTCCAAAAATCACCTCAAAACTTCCACCCTGCAGCATCTTATATCGAACATACTATTGGTTAACAAGACAAATGACCCCAAATATGAAAGCCTAGGGTCCACTGAACAGTTTGATGCCCAATATGTATAGGTGTACCTAAGCGCGTGGCATATAGGGGCCTCAAAAGGAAGACCCCCATTTAGTCTATCATTTCAGGTGCTGCAAAATCAACACATTTACATCATTTTGGGGTGGGCAAAGGTAGGAAACAGTACGTTCACCCCAGAAAACTATATATTGTCAGAAAGTACACATTCCCCCGAATCTAAATTGGGTATGCATGTCTTTCTACCCCAAAGCACCAAGCTGCAAATCTTTCCTAAATTTGCCCATTTTGTGGACATTTCCAAAAATCACCTCAAAACTTCCACCCTGCAGCATCTTATATCGAACATACTATTGGTTAACAAGACAAATGACCCCAAATATGAAAGCCTAGGGTCCACTGAACAGTTTGATGCCCAATATGTATAGGTGTACCTAAGCACGTGGCATATAGGGGTCTCAAAAGGAAGACCCCCATTTAGTCTATCATTTCAGGTGCTGCAAAATCAACACATTTACATCATTTTGGGGTGGGCAAAGGTAGGAAACAGTACGTTCACCCCAGAAAACTATATATTGTCAGAAAGTACACATTCCCCCGAATCTAAATTGGGTATGCATGTCTTTCTACCCCAAAGCACCAAGCCGTAAATCTTTCCTAAATTTGCCAATTTGGGGACATTTCCAAAAATCACCTCAAAACTTCCACCCTGCAGCATCTTATATCGAACATACTATTGGTTAACAAGACAAATGACCCCAAATATGAAAGCCTAGGGTCCACTGAACAGTTTGATGCCCAATATGTATAGGTGTACCTAAGCGCGTGGCATATAGGGGCCTCAAAAGGAAGACCCCCATTTAGTCTATCATTTCAGGTGCTGCAAAATCAACACATTTACATCATTTTGGGGTGGGCAAAGGTAGGAAACAGTACGTTCACCCCAGAAAACTATATATTGTCAGAAAGTACACATTCCCCCGAATCTAAATTGGGTATGCATGTCTTTCTACCCCAAAGCACCAAGCCGCAAATCTTTCCTAAATTTGCCAATTTTGGGGGACATTTCCAAAAATCACCTCAAAACTTCCACCCTGCAGCATCTTATATCGAACATACTATTGGTTAACAAGACAAATGACCCCAAATATGAAAGCCTAGGGTCCACTGAACAGTTTGATGCCCAATATGTATAGGTGTACCTAAGTGCGTGGCATATAGGGGCCTCAAAAGGAAGACCCCCATTTGGTCTATCATTTCAGGTCCTGCAAAATCAACACATTTACATCATTTTGGGGTGGGCAAAGGTAGGAAACAGTACGTTCACCCCAGAAAACTATATATTGTCAGAAAGTACACATTCCCCCGAATCTAAATTGGGTATGCATGTCTTTCTACCCCAAAGCACCAAGCTGCAAATCTTTCCTAAATTTGCCCATTTTGTGGACATTTCCAAAAATCACCTCAAAACTTCCACCCTGCAGCACCTTATATCGAACATACTATTGGTTAACAAGACAAATGACCCCAAATATGAAAGCCTAGGGTCCACTGAACAGTTTGATGCCCAATATGTATAGGTGTACCTAAGCACGTGGCATATAGGGGTCTCAAAAGGAAGACCCCCATTTAGTCTATCATTTCAGGTGCTGCAAAATCAACACATTTACATCATTTTGGGGGTGGGCAAAGGTAGGAAACAGTACGTTCACCCCAGAAAACTATATATTGTCAGAAAGTACACATTCCCCCGAATCTAAATTGGGTATGCATGTCTTTCTACCCCAAAGCACCAAGCCGCAAATCTTTCCTAAATTTGCCAATTTTGGGGACATTTCCAAAAATCACCTCAAAACTTCCACCCTGCAGCATCTTATATCGAACATACTATTGGTTAACAAGACAAATGACCCCAAATATGAAAGCCTAGGGTCCGCTGAACAGTTTGATGCCCAATATGTATAGGTGTACCTAAGCACGTGGCATATAGGGGCCTCAAAAGGAAGACCCCCCATTTGGTCTGTCATTTCAGGTGCTGCAAAATCAACACATTTACATCATTTTGGGGTGGGCAAAGGTAGAAAAAAGTACGTTCACCCCAGAAAACCATATGTTTTCAGAAAGTATACATTGCCCCAAATCTAAATTCGGTATGCATGTCTTTCTGCCCCAAAGCAGCAAGCCGCAAATCTTTCCTAAATTTGGCAATTTTGGGGACATTTCCAAAGATCAACCTCAAAACTTCCACCCTGCAGCATCTTATATCGAACATACTATTGGTTAACAAGACAAATGACCCCAAATATGAAAGCCTAGGGTCCGCTGAACAGTTTGGTGCCCAATAGATATAGGTGTACCTAAGCACGTGGCATATAGGGGCCTCAAAAGGAAGGCCTCCCATTTGGTCTATCATTTCAGGTGCAGCAAAATCAACACATTTACATCATTTTGGGGTGGGCAAAGGTAGAAAAAAGTATGTTCACCCCAGAAAACCATATATTTTCAGAAAGTACACATTCCCCCGAATCTAAATTGGGTATGCATGTCTTTCTACCCCAAAGCACCAAGCCGCAAATCTTTCCTAAATTTGCCAATTTTGGGGACATTTCCAAAAATCACCTCAAAACTTCCACCCTGCAGCATCTTATATCGAACATACTATTGGTTAACAAGACAAATGACCCCAAATATGAAAGCCTAGGGTCCACTGAACAGTTTGATGCCCAATATGTATAGGTGTACCTAAGCACGTGGCATATAGGGGCCTCAAAAGGAAGACCCCCATTTAGTCTATCATTTCAGGTGCTGCAAAATCAACACATTTACATCATTTTGGGGTGGGCAAAGGTAGGAAACAGTACGTTCACCCCAGAAAACTATATATTGTCAGAAAGTACACATTCCCCGAATCTAAATTGGGTATGCATGTCTTTCTACCCCAAAGCACCAAGCCGCAAATCTTTCCTAAATTTGCCAATTTTAGGGACATTTCCAAAAATCACCTCAAAACTTCCACCTGCAGCACCTTATTTCATACATACTATTAGGTATCAAGATAAATCACCCCAAATATGAAAGCCTGGGGTCCTCTGAACAGTTTGATGCCCAATGTACATAGGATTATCGAAGTACATGGCATGTAAAGACCCCAGAATCTACCTTTTGCATCCTTTTTTGATGTTTTACATTTACACTAATTTCCAAACATTACCAGTTTTATATGGGATAAAAGCTACAAAAAGTTATGGTAACCCCTAAAAGCTATATATTTTTGGAAAGTACACATTCTGACGAATCTAAAATGGGTAATTATGTCTTTCTACTCCAAACTACCTTACTGCAAAGCTAAGCTAAAGGCTGTGGTTTTTATGACATTTCTGAAAACTGTCTAAAAATATTGCAATTGGTCGCATTTATCTCACCCAATTTGTTACATACAATTGTAAAACACCCTAAATAGTGACGCCAAGGGTCTACTGAACAGTTTGATGCCCAATTTGCATACATATACCAAAGCCGCTGGCATGTGCAGACCCCCAAAAAATTTGTGTATTTGAATTTTCTCCGCTGTCTTTTCACCTTCTGTGAAGTATGACACGTGACTGTTTATTATTTGCCAAAAGACCCTCCTAAAAGCACATAGACCCCCAAAACCATATATGTTTGGAAAGCACACATTCTGACGAATCTAAAATGGGTAATTATGTCTTTCTACTCCAAACTACCTTACTGCAAAGCTTCGAAAAAGGCAGCGGTTTTTTATGACATTTCTGAAAATTTTCTACAAATATTGCAATTGGTCACATTTATCTCACCCAATTTGTAACATACAATTGTAAAACACCCTAAATATTGACGCCAAGGGTCTACTGAACAGTTTGATGCCCAATGTGCATAGATATACTAAAGCAGCTGGCATGTGCGGACCCCCAAAAAATTTGTGTATTTGAATTTTCTCCGCTGTCTTTTCACCTTCTGTGAAGAATGGCCCGTGACTGCGTATTATTTGCCAAAAGACCCTCCTAACAGCACATAGACCCCCAAAACCATATATGTTTGGAAAGTACACATTCTGACGAATCTAAAATGGGTAATTATGTCTTTCTACTCCAAACTACCTTACTGTAAAGCTACGCTAAAGGCATCGGTTTTTATGACATTTCTGAAAATTGTCTAAAAATATTGCAATTGGCCGCATTTATCTCACCCAATTTCTTACATACAATTGTAAAACACCCTAAATATTGACGCCAAGGGTCTACTGAACAGTTTGACGCCCAATATGTATAGATATACCAAAGCAACTGGCATGTGCGGACCCCCAAATAAAATTAGTGCATTTGAATTTTCTTCTCTGTCTTTTCACCTTCGGTGAAGAATGACCCGTGACTGTGTATTATTTGCCAAAAGACACTCCTAACAGCACATAGACCCCCAAAACCATATATGTTTGGAAAGTGCACATTCTGACGAATCTAAAATGGGTAATTATGTCTTTCTACTCCAAACTACCTTACTGTAAAGCTACGCTAAAGGCAGCGGTTTTTATGACATTTCTGAAAATTGTCTAAAAATATTGCAATTGGCCGCATTTATCTCACCCAATTTCTTACATACCATTGTAAAACACCCTAAATATTGACGCCAAGGGTCTACTGAACAGTTTCATGCCAAGTATGCATAGATATACCAAAGCAACTGGCATGTACGGACCCCCAAATAAAATTAGTGCATTTGAATTTTCTTATCTGTCTTTTCACCTTCTGTGAAGAATGACACATGACTGTGTATTATTTGCCAAAAGACCCTCCTAAAAGCACATAGACCCCCAAAACCATATATGTTTGGAAAGTACACATTCTGACGAATCTAAAATGGGTAATTATGTCTCTCTACTCCAAACTGCCTTACTGTAAAGCTACACTAAAGGCAGCGGTTTTTATGACATTTCTGAAAATTGTCTAAAAATATTGCAATTGGCCGCATTTATCTCACCCAATTTCTTACATACAATTGTAAAACACCCTAAATATTGATGCCAAGGGTCTACTGAACATTTTCATGCCCAATATGCATAGATATACCAAAGCAGCTGGCATGTGCGGACCCCCAAAAAAATTGTGTATTTGAATTTTCTCCGCTGTCTTTTCAACTTCTGTGAAGAATGACCCATGACTGCGTATTATTTGCCAAAAGACCCTCCTAACAGCACATAGACCCCCAAAACCATATATGTTTGGAAAGTACACATTCTGACGAATCTAAAATGGGTAATTACGTCTTTCTACTCCAAACTGCCTTACTGTAAAGCTACGCTAAAGGCAGCGTTTTTTATGACATTTTTGAAAATTGTCTAAAAATATTGCAATTGGCCGCATTTATCTCACCCAATTTCTTATATAGAATTGTAAAACACCCTAAATATTGACGCCACAGGTCTACTGAACAGTTTGATGCCCAATATGCATAGGTATACCAAAGCAGCTGGCATGTGCGGACCCCCAAATAAAATTAGTGCATTTGAATTTTCTTCTCTGTCTTTTCACCTTCTGTGAAGAATGGCCTGTGACAGCGTATTGAGCCACAATACCCTCCTAACAGCATAGACCCCCAAAACTATATATTTTTAGAAAGTACACATTCTGACGAATACAAAATAGGTAATTATGTCTTTCTACTCCAAACTATCCTACTGCAAAGTTACGCTAAGGCAGCGGTTTTTATGACATTTCTGAAAATTGTCTTTTCGCCTACTGTGAACATAAAGCAGTGACTGTATATTGTGCCACAAGACCCCCTAACAGCACAAGACCCCCCAAAAACATATATTTTTGTAAAGTACACATTCTGACATATACAAAATTGCAACAACAAAAAAAAAGCCTGAAAAGAAAAAGAATAAAGCTAACTTAGTAAAATGTGTATTGTGTATTTGTACATGCATGTAATTAGTATGTAAATGTATGTATAACTGTAAAATAAATGCTACTTACAGTTCTGATGTCCAGCAGGGTCCTGGGCAGCTAAGGGGGGGCCTAAAGCAGAGTGCACGCAGCAGGAAGCAGCAGGCTGGCTGGAACAGGCAGATGAGACGCAGCACAAGGAGCAGACACGTGTCTGCATAACTGTAGACGGGTCCTGCGACGATCGCAGCAGGACCCATGTGACCTCCCCCTCCTCTCATTGCCTAGGGGGGTGGGGAGTGTAACAGATCCCTCTGCTGAAGCGGCAATCGCCGCAGATGCAGAGAGGAGCAGAGGAGAGGAGAGGCAGTACAAGTGCAGACACGTGTCTCCATAACTGTAGACGGGTCCTGCGACGATCGTGTCGCAGGACCCACGTGACCTCCCCCTCCTCTCCCTCTGCTCATTGCCTAGGGGGTGGGGAGACCAACGGAAGCCTCTGCTGAAGCGGCAATCGCCGCAGATGCAGAGGGGAGCCCTTTACAGCCAAGAACGTAGGTACTACGTGCTTGGCAGTTAGGGCTTTTCCCTGCAAGAACGTAGTACCTACGTTCTTGGCAGGTAAAAGGTTAATATAAGATGCAGTTGCCATGTTTTTTACCCACATGTTTACCAAAACCACAAATTTTGCCACATAGCTGTACCAGGAGAAAATGTTTGCTCATCCATACCTTTATGTATACAAGGAATGCACCCTTATTTCCATAATAATAATTTCAAAGACTACACCATAATATACATCGTGAACTTGAGTAAATATAACTGCAGCTATCATTAGCATGGTAAATGTTTAGATAACATAAAACCAAGTAAATGTTGTGTCCGATAACTTTTCCTGCAGTGAGTTGTGCATGAAACCCCATTTATTAAAAGTATTTGCTTAAAAAATGCTCTTTGCATTTCTGTATAGTTGTGTTCAGCACTGCTTAGTTGTTCATACTTTCTCTTTCAAACTGAGTCTTGCTGTGCCTATGGATGCAGGGGAATCCTGGAGCTACTGCCTCCTCCTGACCAGGCAGTTGTTCCAGGTTTTCCTTTGTGCCAAGCATCAATAGGCAGAGCACACTTGTGCCTAAAGAATGGGGTGCAGACTCCAAACATTGGAAATGATGCCAGGCAGAGCACATTGTGTCAGGTGCAATTCTCCCTTGCGCTTGAATTCTGGATTGTGCTCAAAATTGCACTTTGCTCGCTGCACTTTGGGATGCAAATGACCCCTAATATATTTTGTGATGCTGTGAATCAACTTTCAGAAACAATTTCCATTGACAAAAATTATGATAAATGCACTATTGATTTTACACTAACTTTTTACACCATTTACGCCATTTAATAATTTTACACAGTATTAAAAATGTGCCCCATAGCGTACTGTATGCTGAGCGCCGAATGTTGTTTTATGTACATTTCATTTCAACGTGAAGTCAACAGAGCTAATGGAAATCAATATTGTGAAAGGATGGGAAAAGAACTCATCCCTTTTACGTGATCAATAATAATGCAAATAGTAAACTCATTATGTTGTAATCATATTTATGCTTAAGCAAAACATTACACAGTATTATATATAACGTAATTTTACTTTCATCTCTCTTTAATGCTGTGTGCCTCAAGAATGTGATCTATATACTGTACAGTAAATAGTGCTTCATCGTGCCATTGCATGCATTAAGCTAGTTAGCTCTGCCCAGGTTGTGCTTGTATCAGAGGCAGGACTTTCTTCTATATAATGGGTTGTGTGTGGGTGGCATTATCACAAAGAGAAAGCACTAATAAGTGCAGTGGGGCTTGTAGTATATCCGAGTATAGCAACACCCAGAGTAGTAGAAAGGTCTGATTTTCCAGTGGCCATACTTAAAGGCACACCTGACAAGTGTAAGATCTGCCAACCAAAAATATCACATAAGAATTTGGTGAGCCTAATTAGAAGACCATGTTACAAACCAATGCCTATAATGTTTAGCTAGTGCTGAGAAATAGGGCAATTAATTCAAAATTATAGTAAGAAAAAAAGGTAAAGAGGATGAAAAAATGGAAATGCAACTGGATCCATGGTAATGGTGTCATTTTGTGAAAAATATAGTAACATCAACCCTACAACATTAGACACAGCCATTAGCAAGACACATGTATTTATTGGCATTGTTTAATACTAAGCTTGCTGAACTATTGACTATAAATAAAGTATGAGGCCAGAGTTTAATTGACATAGGTCAGTGGAATCAATGGTCATTCTAAAGTGTTAACCGGAATTATGTTTTCCCTTTTGCAGGAAAATAATATGAGATATTAGTAAAGGATTATTTTAAACAGAACAGCAAACATAAAATACTTTTCATGAAAAGCCCAAAGACTTTGTGGTCATTATAAGTCCCTGTGGCCATGCAGTATATGTATGGCCACCAGGTAGCTAGCAAATTGAACAAAATTCAGGTATTAGTATGTTTCTTACTTCAAGGTCTTAATTATTGCTGTCCATTTTCATATTTAGTTGGCCATTGCAATGGGTGTAAGAAGAACACCAGTCCATACCTAGCTGTATTGTAATGGCTGCATTAGACACCAGCACGCTTGCTGATTAGATCCTTAGAGCTTCTTCTAATGATTAGACAGCAAAATGGTAGAACCTTATTTAGTTACTATCTTCAACATAATGCCTTGCTCTTTTTTTAGCCTTCAGATGCCACTATACTTTTATGATTTTGGTTTTATTTCCCATTTGAACGTTTGTAATAAGATAAAATGAATGAAGAAGTAGATGTGTTTATGGTTTTTCCTTTAGCTTTTTCCCTTTGCGGTCTTGCCTAAGATTTCAGTGTCTCGGTCCTGCTGGCCTACAACCATCCTTATCTCTATTAGCCCTCATCTTTTTAACCCTGTTAATGGTAAAAGGGATAACGGCAGCAGGAATAATATCCTCAAATTTCCTAATAACCCTTACAGATGAATTAGGTCTAGGTATAGTCACAGGTTTTCCCCAGTGCTGAATGTAATTCATCAGGAGAATTAATGGTAGTGCAGAAATAAATTCACTTAATTGTATGTATATTTATATATATATAATACAGGGAGTACTGTTGCATACAATAGTTGTATGTCTCTCTGTCTACTATAGGGGTTGTCAGTAAATCTGGGCAAATCTGATTATTTTTACCCATTGCAGTTTATGGGTGTCTTTTGGCGGCAACACCTGGTGAAAAATCACTAGCACTATTCCTTGTCCTGCCATGTTTAAATTTACCAAATACTGTACCTAATATAAAGCCATGTTTCCTTGTTTACTTGTCATTTTCCCTGCTACTTATTGTAAGAAGATTATAACACAGGAGGTTGGTTATGGGAGTTGGTAAGTAAAGTTGTGCCCATCCAGTGTAAGACTAAAAGGGCACCTGTTGGCCAAAATTAATTTCTCCAACCAAAGTTGCGGGCTGACGTCTGACGTAATGAGCAAATCACGGCATTCACTCATTGTGCTCATGGTTGTACCACAACTACTGTTACTACTGGAGTGCAGGCTCTATTAGCCCGCACCTTTTGGTTGGGGAATTTCTTTTTCCTATCAGGTGCCCTTTAAGATGTCCATATGTCTAAAGATATGAGAGCTCCTGTGCGACATGGAAAACAGATTGTATAGTTCAGCAAATGGATGCAGTCCTCCATGTTTACATTAAGAAGGTAGCATGATCAATACCAGTGTTGAAACTAACTAGTTTTAGCAGTTTGGATACATTATTTTGCCAGATTTTATTTATGGTCATTCTACAAATAGGTCAGGGTTTATCTCTTTGCTTAGAGTTTAAATGTATCTGCTTTCTGATTTAAAATGTTATGATGCCCATTAAAAAGATGACTATTTGCAAAATGTTACTGCGGCAGTCTCAGAACTGGATACCCTGGGAAAAGTAATGTGTTTCCATATAATTGAATCCTAATGATTAACAGTTCCTGTTATGTTGTGGGCTGTGATGTTGTCAGTTGTAGTGTCCATAGCCCATCACTGGCTAAGTATAATTAATAGTCTACTTCATTCATTCTACAGATCAAAATATAGTAAAAATATGTATTGTGTGAAACGTTCGTCAGTTTGTAGCAAATAAAATGTACAACATTGTGGTGGTGAACTGGACCAAACATTTTTCTGTTTCTAAAAGTGCTGGTCCTTTTATACACTGTGTGCTGAATTAGAGAAAGCAACTTATATATGCTATTTGCAGTGTTGTACTGGAAACTGACTTGCGTGTGCATAACATTCATATGTCTGAATTGTGAAGCATGCAAGGGGAGTGTCAGCACACATCTGTCAGTTGCAGCCTGAGCATATCTTGTTAGTTTCTTTTCTTACAAGTGCTACAAGAATATAAATGGCTCACATACTCAGACAACCAGGTCACTGTGCACAGTCTTTTTGCTTAGGGGGAAATTCTTCAACAAACGAAAGAGTCTACCCACTGTATATGGCATTTATTTATTTTTTTATTACTCCAAAAAAAGCTCTGCAAAACGCTGGCTAAAATCTTTAAAAATATAATACAGAAACTTCATCTTGCTATACAATGAACTGTTTGTTAGCAGAGAGGCTGGGAAAGCACTGCTGGCTATTGTATTGCCATGAAACCTGTGATGATCAGGCTGAAAAGCTTGGGAGGTCCACACGAATCTTGATTGGCTGCTGAAACTCTTCTTTTTGTGTATGTTCTCGCACACATTCGGGCAACAGCAGGGATCAGCAGCAGTCTTGTCAGCAGGATTACAAGAGACCCGTTTCATCAGGTTTCCAGCTTTTTACACAGACTGGAAAACAGTGTCCACCACTTACATGGTAATTACCTGTTGTCTTATTTATTTCCTCAATTACCTACTTGATTATTATTATTATTTATTTCCTTTACCCCAGTTATGTTTACAATGCATTAGTGTAGCTGATTTGTGTGAAAGCATCTTCTCTTTTTTTGTAGATTCAGTTGTAGTTAAATTGCCCTGTCTGCATTTTTTGTGTGCTGAGGACAAGTGCTAGTAGTGTCTGCAGCAGATCTGTGGCCAGACATTTTTCCTGAAACTTCTCCCTCAACAGCCTTGTTTTGTTTTATGTGCCAGATACATTTGTTAAATGAATGATAGGTATCATAATGATAGATTGCCTTCTAAAATCTATTTCAATGTTTCTGAGTACTAACTGAGGTTATGGTTAGACAAAACGGTGTGCTTAGAGAAATGGAAAGTTCATTGGGTGCATTTTTGTGCTCCAGTTTGCTTACTTTCCCCTCGTGTTTACACATACTCGCTTCTCTATAGACATTTACTTTCACGCTTAATTCCTCCCTCTCTGCAATTCTCTGCTCATTTACAAAGTGCTTGAAAATGCTCCTTTATGGCATGAACAATAGGACCTTGGCTATGAAAGCTCTAGTAGCAAAATGTAAAGAGGACTGCCCTGTCTAGAATAATCCATCATACCAATGTCCACGCCAGGGAGAGGAGACCCCTATTCACATTAACCCTATGCCTTTGTATGTCTTTTTAGTCTGCTACAGCATAAAACTGTAATGGTCTTATATGTGTTATATAAACCTCTGTATGTGCTTACCAATACATTTTAATAGAAATATGAGTATTTTTCCCCTGTTTCCTCTTGTGCCAAGATATATAATCACTGCCATGAAAGCTGTGAAAAGTTAACATCATCATTTGTTGGCTTGTTCCCTGCAGGAATGTTTTTACTTGCATTACTCCTAATATACTATTTGTCATACTTAGCAACCGAATGTTGTATTCTTGTATATAAATACTGTAATTTGTAGAGACATGTTTTATAAAGTATTATAGAGTCTTTGATTTGAATTTTTTCTTAATACTTTCACCCATGCTAGTTATGAAGAAGGCTGGCAAGCCTCTTATTTCTAATTATGGAAATTCATTGCAATTATATCTGTTTCTAAAAGATTTCTGTTTATGCTTGAAATGCACACTTTTAAAAATGCAAAAAGTAGCAAACATCTGCAGCCTTAGGTAAAATAGGTTCTTCCACCTTTTAGGGCAATAGCACACAGGGCAATCTGGGCATTTTGCCCATACTTTTTTTTTAATAGCTCAAACATGCAGAGACAGAATGCTTCAAATTGGTGACAATCATCAGACAAGTGCTCAAAGTAGCTCTTTTAGGTGACTGTCATAGACAACAAAGGAGGGTAATGTCAGCTCTGCCTGTCTGGACTACTAAAATAAGTGACTGACAAACACTCGAAATTGCCCCATGTGTCATTGCCATGTCAGTACAATTTGCTGTGTTGCATTCTAGTAAGCTCATGAGCTCATACTGATGGGAAAACTATCCAATAGTTGTACAAAACTAATTTTCGTATGTTATTTGGTGCGTGTATGGTGGGAGACGAGCCGACCGACGACTTGTCACCGTAAGCCTGCTTATTATTGAAACAGTTTAGTGTAGAGGTACAGTATAAGGTCTCATTTAAAGTGCATACCTGCAAATTAAAAATAAAGTTCTGGAACATGGAAGTTCATCTCAAAGATGTTAAAAACAAAGATATAGCTACAGTATAATCAAGACCAAGTTTTTTCAAGACATAAATACTGGGCATATTAATGTGCTTATCCCTTTATTGAAAGGTGTGTGGGGGGTTTAAGGATGCTGAGCATTTTTGTATATGAATAAATACGGTTCAGTGTGTGCATAGGAGTAGAGACTATAGTACTATGCCTGGCAGTCATCTCAATCACATATTTACATGCTTATATAAGAAATAAGCATGAGACATTTTGCCATGGGACCATTGTCTTTGATTTCCTCTAGATTTACAATATCTGTTGTATCCTCACTTTGATTTTTGTATCATCTCAGAAAGGCATAGGTTTGATATCTGTCACTTCATGTTCTTGCACCTCATGCACTAAATTAGAATGTAAGCTCTTTAGGACAGGGACTTATCTGTGCTAAGCTGTTTGTATAACTTGTAATCTTTTCTAAAAAAAAAAGAAAACTATACAGACACAGCAATATGCAAATACATTTACACTGAACTAATCTTGCTATTTGTGAAAGTTTTAATTTATGCAATGTTAATGATATCTCATTAATGCTACAGAAGCCTTTGATATTATACCCTATAGAAATGTTTTTTATCAAATTAATGGAGATAGGGAAACTCTCAGTTTATAGAAAGATATCAAGTTCAAGAATAGCCTGCTGGAAGTACTTATTAATAAAATATAACCTGCATGGGAACTATTCCGAGAATCACTGCTGTTTGTGGCCTTTTTTAACGTTGGTATTGATCTAGTAATTCGATTTAAAGTTGTGTCTTACTTTGTATTGGTGGTATAATATCATGTAATATTACATTGCAGGTACAAAGCAAGTGCAAAGTGCTGATATCTCCAGCAATCAACCATGTTTATTTGTACTCACAATGCAGTAATTCACAGGGTTCACAATATAAGCAGGTCAAGTAATGCATGCTGCAACTTGCATTGTCCAAGGTAGTAAATCATGAGCAAGCTGCATTTGCATTTTGCTGCCATCAGTGTATATATATCCCACAGAAAACTGTCCAGATGAAATTGTAGAGATTACAAACTACACCCATTGTTCAAATGAAGTTGTAAAGAGTACACCCTAAAACTGTTATGTAGAACATGATTGGGAATACTCTAGGCCAGGGGCCCTTACCTTTTTTACCCAAGAGCCACATTCAAATGTCAAAATCGTGTCGAAGAGCAACAAAGACATTAAAATTGTTCCAGGGGGTGCCAAATAATGGCTGTGGTAGGCTATTTGGTAGCACCTTAGCAGGCTACAAAAGGCTCTGTTTGGCAGTACATCTATTTTTTATGCAACCAAAACTTACCTCCAACTGACTCATCCACATGTTTGCACACTCAGAACAAAAACAATTTGGCAAAAAAAGGTGGTTTGAAAGTCAATTTTTACTATTTGTTCAGAAAAACATTTAATACAGACAATGCCTTACAATATGGCATAATTTTCACAATGTTTAAAAGTAAGTATCAACCACCCATTAGTTATATACAGCAAGAAAGAAAACAGCAAGGGAGCGGATACACCTACCAGAAAAATGAGAATGGCCCCAACGTTTCGGCACCAAGGCCTTTGTCAAGGGGAAAGGCCTTGGTGCCGAAACGTTGGGGCCATTCTCATTTTTCTGGTAGGTGTATCCGCTCCCTTGCTGTTTTCTTTCTTGCTGTATATAACTAATGGGTGGTTGATACTTACTTTTAAACATTGTGAAAATTATGCCATATTGTAAGGCATTGTCTGTATTAAATGTTTTTCTGAACAAATAGTAAAAATTTACTTTCAAACCACCTTTTTTTGCCAAATTGTTTTTGTTCTGAGTGTGCAAACATGTGGATGAGTCAGTGATGTTGGTTACCTTAGGTAGGGGTAACAATTGTTTCTGCACCTCTAACTAATCTTTGAACTTTTCTGGTGTGCCCTCCATTCATTATTAATTCTGAAAACTTACCTCCAAGCCTGGAATTCAAAAATAAGCACCTGCTTTGTGGACATTGGGAGCAAGAAGTGGTAAGCAACATGTTGCTTACGAGCCACTGGTTGGGGAACACTGCCCTAGGCACTTAGACTTACACTAGGTACTTGAGCAGTCCATTAAGGACAAAAAAAAGTAGTTACATTTTTATTGTTCTTAATTGCCAAATGGCAGCTAGCATTCTGCATGTGTCTGTTCATTCACCCCCAGCTGCCAATATGGAAATGTCAACTGTGAGTGCAAACTGGCTGTTGGTCGGCAGGTGGCCCCCAGAAACAAAAACAAACATGTAGAGAAGATGGAGTTGAGAGAAGAAGCTGGAACCTTAGTAAAAGGCCTAGGATTGATTGGATGGCTAGGTGTTGATTTTGCTCTATCTGTAGCCATGTGCCTTGATAAACTTTTAGTAGCCAATAACAGAGTTATTAAATCAAGCATGTGCTTTAATTTATCTGACTATCTGATTCTGTCATTTCGCTTACAAATATATAAATCTAAACTGACGTATGTTTAAGTGTTTTAAATGTTCTTTTTTCCTTCTAGTTTTAACCATGACCCTTGTCATTCAGAAATATTCTTCTGTATGTAAAATTCGGTGTATTTATTGTATATGAAATGCTCCGAACATGGGGTTTTCTGTATAGGTTTTTTTTTCCCATAATTTGGATCTTCAGGTCTGCTAAAAAACCACATACACTTTAATTAAAACCAATAGGATTGTTTTGCCTCCAATAAGGATTCATTATATCTTAGTTGGGATCAAGTACAAGGTACTGTCTTCATATTAAATGGGAAAAAGTAAATCATTTTTAAAAATTAGAATTATTTGATTTAAATGGAGAATGTTTTCCTGTAATTCAGAGCTTTCTGAGCTCCGAATTGAACTTCTTTAGTGATATGTTTTTAGATTTTATTAGCTTATACACAATTCTACAGCCTCCTTTAAATGAGTTTTCACAGCTCTGCTTTAGAACGTGCTGAAAATATGAGTGATGTACTACTCTTGCCCAGTATTCCCATGATAATTCAGGAAAAAATAAATAAGAGATTCTGAACATTGCTGGTAGTTGTACTGTACTTGCTGTACCTCTCCTGACCTGAGTAGAATAACATCAGTTGTGAGTACTCTCGTCTTTCTTCTAATGCTTTATGCTAAATCAATACATGAGTTTTAAAAGTAATCCTGCAGAATTCCTTTAAAAATCCTGTCTTAACCATGCTGAGCCTTTGAAGATCTCTCTGCCAAACAGAATCTCCTTAAAATTCCCATAGATGAGAGTCACATCACCTCCTAATGTGTTCTCTTCTCATACTTCACTACATCAAATTCTCTCTCCAAGCTTTGATATGGTCTTTAAAAGACAAATTTCTATAAGATACACCAGTTGCAACTTTTTTTATACACATTTCCACATATGGAGGTGGTAGGAACCTATTATTTTGAGGATATATCTTAGTAATGCAAATACATGTTGTCGACATGTAAAACATAGCAGCAAACAGACCTAAATATATTGTAGTAGCAATCCTACTAGATACTTAAAGGGGATTCTCTTCAGCATTCTCCTTTCAATTTCTGTTTTCCCTGGAGACTAACTTGGCCTCTGGACATTACTTCAAGCTTCTTATTTTAAATCCTTAATGGAGTAAGCTCTGTGACTCTCTTGCTTATAAAAGCAAATTGCCTTGAATGTTGGGATAAAGCTTTTTTTTATAGTCATGCATTTTCCTTTAGTATTTTGACAATGCAAGTTTGGAGCAGAGCACTAATTGTTTCTTTACAGGTTTTATTTTTTTTATCTAGAAAATGTACAGTTGCAATGCAGTAAATGAAATATGTAGAACACTTATAGATCACAAATGATGTTCCCTTGCGGTGGGGACACAAAGTTAGTACCAAATTATTTGTGTATGAATTATGTGTACATTTTGCTATGGTTTGCATGAGCTACTTTCATAAATTGTCTGTGTATTTGTAAAGCGTCCTCAGGGTTGGACTGGACTGGGGGGACACTGGGAAAAACCCAGTGGGCCCCAGCCCTGACCCAATCCCTTCCGGCACTCAACCAGGTCACTGATCTCCCTCCCCAAGCAAGCATAGATTAAACTTACCTTCAGCAGGTAGGGTTTGTGGCAGGCAGCCCCTGTAGGGGGGTGTGGGGGATGGTAGGGCCCCTTGGCAGGTGCAGGGACCCCTGGGGCGGCAGCCTCGGTGGGCCCTGCACCCACCAGTCTGACCCAGAGCTTCCTTATTGTCCTTATACAGAGCTGTCAACCCCTCCCTATTTTTTCAGTTGTTACCAGATATTGCTCACTGTCCCCTTGTCTCCAGTCTCTTTTACGCATTCCCAGATTTCTAACAATTTTCCACGTTTTGCAGGCAAAAATCTCATGTGGGCATGCACAGAACATCTGAGTGACGTTAGCGGAGTAACATTTGCATGCACAGCACTGATTCTGTGACTTCAGATGAGGACATGCGCGTGTAACATCACTTCCACTGACATCATGTCCGCTGACATCACCATCCCAGTATCATTTTTACAAATCCCCTGGCACTAGCCTTTAAAACTTTGACAGATCTGCCTTATACAGGTGTGGGACCTGTTATCCAGAATGCTCTGTACCTGTGTTTTTCCAGATAAGGGGGTCTTTCGATGATTTGGATCTCCATGCTTTATGTCTAAAAAAAATAAACCCTAAAATAGGATTGTTTTGCTTCCAATAAGGATTAATTATATCTTATTTGGGATCAAGTAGAAAGTATTGTTTTATTATTACAGAGAAAAAGGAAATATTTTTTTAAAGTTTGAATTCTTTGCTTAAAAGGAGGTCTATGGGAGATGGACTTCCTGTAATTCTGAGCTTTTCTCTATAACAGGTTTCTAGATCCGATAACTGTTTAGGCTTTACAATCTCAGAACTAATCCATTACTAATCTAATCTGTGTATTAATAAATCTATATACAGTGGTGTACCTATTTGAAGTTCTCCTTTGGCCCATTCCATCCCAACTCACTGGTAGATGCCTGTGCTCCCACCTGCTTGTTTACTTGTAGCTGCTAATGGGCAAAATAAGCTTGTCTGCTTTATGGTAGTTATGCTACTGGCTCTATATTTTCTTTAATGCCAGATGCCTAAAATGAAATCATCATTGTACATAACTGCATTAAAGTCAAAGAGACAAATTTAGACAACAAAGAATTTCTGGCAAAAAAAAGGGGTGTAATACATTAATATGTTATTTAGAAAGTGATCTACACTGGTTTCATTTAGTATGCTTGTAATGTCGTTTGGCTATGGCACTAGAAATTCTGTGCCAACTATATAGGATTCTTGAAAATGTGCCTTAAAATTCTATTGGCTGTAGAATTCCCTGCCAAAGCTTTAATAGTCAAAACTGCATGTTGGTCTTTAGCCTGCAGTAATTATATCTAGGGATGTATCTTTCAAGACATCTATTGGTACTCTGTTTTGAAATTAACTGTAGTAGTGTACTGTTTTCTAACAGACTCTGTTATTTTATTGCTTTGTTTAGGGTTCCAAAAGACACAAAACATAAAGGATCCCAAGCAGAGATTCTGGATGCTGGCAGGTATGTCTGTTTTTCTTCCTGTGTGTGATGGTTGAACAAATCTTTCAGGCACAAGATACACTTATCATGTTAGATTAGCAGTGTGGTACATCATATTAGAAACATAAGGGGATGTATTTTCAAGCATAAAAAATGTAAACAGTAAAGGGCAGGATTGTCACATTAAATACATGTCAAACCAATGAAATGGACTCAATATGGAGAAAGCCATTCAAAACCAAAGAACAGTGGGTCAGAGCCCCACAGCTTTTCTTCACTGCTCATGTGATGCTTTGTGGTGTCAGCTTTGAAAAAAGGCAGTGTGGTACAGACAGAGCTTGTGGCTTTATGGGTCACATAAAAATATATTAACTATCATGCTATGCAAATCATAATGTGTCTTTGTAAGCATTTATGACACCTGGAATGTTATATTATATTGTATTCAATGGTTTGTGGTTTCAATGAAGTAAGAATCATTAAACTAAGGAAGTATGACTTGATAGACTGAACTGTCTGCCTCATAGTTGAGATTACAAAGTCTGCCTGCAAGCTGCAGTGGCTTTGTTCTTTGCTCCAGAGAAAAGAGACACAGGCCTGCTATCTGTCCATAGCAATCTCAGAGCCACTGGAAGGCTTGAGCAGGGAGGGGAACATTCAAAACACAGTGCTTTTCACTGTAAACCACCCTTTAACACAGAAGATGTCTATTATTACTCATTTGCGTGGGATGAAGATCTTTCTTAATGTCAGTTATTTGGATTTTCTGTATGTTATACTATTCAACATTTAAAATATACACTTCTACAGATACACTTCTAAGATACAAATATTGTGCCTTAATTTTGCCTTTCTTACTCCAGCAATAGCTGTCTTGAAGGATACTATTTTTTTCTTCTGATGTGTATGACTAAAATAAAAGCGTTTTGATTTTGTTTGGATTGTGTACATGCTTGAACAGTAATATTCTTTGATGCTTCATTTCTACAGTGACTCCAATCCATTCCTTTGTAGGCAATGTGAGACTGATTGTAATTGTTTTCATAGGGATGCACCAAATCCACTATTTTGAGATTTGGCCTAATCTTGAATCTTGAATTAGGGCCAGGAAGGGTTAGAAAATTCTTAAAGGGATACTGTCATGGAAAAACCTGTTTTTCCCAAAACACATCAGTTAATAGTGTTAATAGGCAGGCTGTTATTTCTCCTACTTAATGTAATTGAATCAGTCTCAGTGGGACTTGGCTTTTACTATTAAGTGCTGTTCTTAGATCTTCCAGGGAGCTGTTATCTTGTGTGTATCTTGTGGGATAGAGGGGGTGATATCACTCCAACTTGCAGTACAGCAGTAAAGAGTGATTGAAGTTTATCAGAGCACAAGTCACATGACTGGAGGCAGCTGGGAAGCTGACAATATGTCTAGCCCCATGTCAGATTTCAAAATTGAATATAACAAAATCTGTTTGCTCTTTTGAAAAATGGATTTCAGTGCAGAATTCTGCTGGAGCAGCACTATTAACTGATGTGTCTGAAAAAAAACATCATGACAGTATCCCTTTAACTTCCTCGTTTGTGTGATAAAATGCCATGTGATCTCTAGGATTCAGATTCGGTTCATCCAGGTACTTGTATTTACCCACATCCTGCTGAAAAAGGCCTGACATTTGTATGTTGACAAGTATCTACCTAAAATACTGGCACCTATGTTTTGCAGTTTCTCATCAACATTACTGTGAGTTATAGTCTTAGTTGTTCCCTGTCAGTCGCCCATGGATGCTTTTGAAAATAATTGCATCTTTAAAATAAACAGTAACATAGCAGATGAAGTTCCAAACTACATGTATCCATCAAGTTCAACCTTTTTGTCTTAGTGATATCTGAATAGCTGCTAGATAAAATAGGGCTACTGCATCTAATGCTAATTAATGATAATATAACTTCATTTGTAACTAAATATTTTCTAAATCAATAGTTTACTGAACATTTATCTTGTCATCAGACATGCTTTGAAGGTGCTTTTTGCCAAAGGATTAAACCACCCATTGTGAATAGTCATTCCATCTAGATCTGTCATTAAAAGGCCCCACCCACTTGTTGAAATCATTCTATTTGAATGGTTCACATGAAAATAAAAATATGTGCAGAACCTTAAATAACCTTTTTGATTATGCAAAATACAGATAGGTGCACAACAAAGGGAATATCAAAATAAATATTAGTTACATGTTGAAATGGATGCAGCAGGAGACCCCCCACCCAATGTACCTGCATGTACATGCTTCCCATGCTAAATACATTTTGTACAGCATTAAATAATGAACATAATTACTTTAAATTACTTTCTCAAGTCTTGTCTTGTAGTTCCTCCTTTTCATCTAAACATTTACACATTGTAGTGTGTTTATCTAATACACTACATCAAATGATTGCCTCCTTTGTTTATTATAATTGTCATTGTACCCTCCAAAATCATAGCCACCATCTTGGTAGTAAACTGCACTATAGGTTCAAGGGATGGGAGTGGTCCTCATTTTACATAATTATCCTTTTGTACTGAAGAGGCATTGCAATATAGCTGAATATATCTAAAACAGTCTGAGCTCTTATAGAAAGAGGTATGATTTAGCAATATCGTGTAAAGTGTAATGACTGAATAATTTTCAACATGAGCCTTTTTTCCTCTCTCTCTTTCTGAGTAAAAAAAATGTAAATTTGGTCAGAACAGGAAATGCCCAAATTCCTTTCTTATTATTGTACATTACTTAAAAATTGCAGCCTGCTAGACCCACTCTAGCTTGGTTATCCAATACTAAAAAAATTAGTGGTTAATGATAGTGATGGGCAAATTTGTCCTGTTTCGATTCGCCACAAAATCCACGAATTTCCCATGAAATTTGCAAAACGAAAAATTTGAGAAATGCGACTTTTGCTGCCAGCGACAATTTTGTTACCGGCGACATTAAAAAGCAATGGGCGTCCTTTGAATTGTCACCTGTGTCTGAACTGTTGCTGGCGGCGAAACTGACGGCGGCTAGCGAATTTTCCCATCAAATTCGCAAATTTATTCACCGTCGGCAAAATGTGGAAATTTGACGCGAATTCGTGCCTGCCGAATAAATTTGACCATCACTAGTTAATGTACCTGCTGTGTTAAATACAGGTACACAGATATTCAGTTGACAAATAAATGATGTAAGACAGCAGTAACATTTATAAGACAACCGTAGACATGGTAGATAAACTCTTATAAAGAGAATAAATTCCTTGGTATTAAGTCACCATGGGGATAACACAGTACAGATCTCAAAAGATGTATAAATATACTATTTAGACAATTTAAAAAAGGGGAGAAGTTATTTAAAAGAGAATAAGACAGCAATCAGGGGTAATAAATTGCTGTAGACATAATGCTTGACATAATAAATATATGACATGTATTGTTGTTGTTTAGAAGTTTATTGTGTGCTATCAAGCATTATATGTTAAAAGTCACATAAACTGGTATATTTACCCTTGTTGTATATTTCTGGTCTCCGAACCCTTGTTTCCATCCAAAACAACGTAATCAATCAATCCAGGTAGATGGGTAAAGAAACCAATCAGCGCAGGTGTACTGCTGCAAGGTGCTTTTATTGAATACACGACATGTTTTGAGCTTAAACGCTCTTTATCAAGTGTCAAGTGTCACTTGATAAAGAGCGTTTAAGCTCGAAACATGTCGTGTATTCAATAAAAGCACCTTGCAGCAGTACACCTGCGCTGATTGGTTTCTTTACCCATCTACCTGGATTGAAGCATTATATGTTGTGTTTGCGATGTACTTTGGACATTCATTTATCTTGATATTTCAGTTGAAATAATTATATTTTTGTCCAGTTTTTATTTTTATATTTTCTATTTTATTTCATATGTTTGTATGCAAGTTATATTTTAACAATGTATTTGAAAGATAAGATTTTCACTGAACTATCATGCTAGAAAGCAGACTATAGCAGATATATGGATTTGTTCCAAAAATAAAGTAACAACTGATGGCTCACATTTTTCTTAACATAGCTAAACGTTCTTGTTTTGATAACAATAGCTAATTATTTCTGCATGACAGAGCAGGCAGTTGCTGATTATACTGCAAGCCCCTTAATCAGTGTACTTACTGGAATTCTAATGAGTGATGCTACTGGTATAGGCATACCATTGTAATGCAGATGTTTAAAGGCTGCCATTTATAGGGACCCGAGGTGGTGAAATGACCATTTCCCAAATTAAGTTCCCATAGTTGTCTTTTCACAAAGAATGCTGTGATTTGATTCTGTGCCCTGCCCACTCAATGCTTTCATGACAAGTGCAGATAGCTAAGTGGGAATGATTAAGCCGCCTCATTGTTTTGTTGCCTAACTTCAACTGTTTCTCATTGTGCCAGCTATTCCGATTCTTAGATTAGACACTAGGAAAATGAATAAAAAATTTTATATAGTTATAAATATTTTTATTTTAAGAAAACTCTTTATACCAGGTTATATACCATGGTTCAGAAATTTCACAATATGAAAATACATTTGATTCTTCTTTTTCAGAAGTCCCTGAAATGTAGGGTTAGTTTGTGTCTAATATTAAAAGTGTCTTTCATTTTGGTTGTCAGTGATGAGCAACCCCTTGACATTGGTCTTTTGGTGTAGAGACTTCTCAGGAACTTATTAATTTGGGTTGCATTGTCAGGTGCATCTATTATCTCCTCTTGTTTTAAAGGTACATGACTGAAGCTGTCAGTTAAACACCAGTAATATGTACTTAGTTAAGTTGAAAAAAGACACACGTCCATCAAGTTCAACCTTTTAACTCTATTTTAACCTGCCTAACTGCTAGTTGATCCAGAGGAAGGCAAAAAAAAAACAAAAAACATTTGAAGCCTCTTCAATTTGCCTCAGAGGGGGAAAAATCCTCCCTGACTCCAAGATGGCAATCGGACTAGTCCCTGAATCAACTTGTACTATGAGCTATCTTCCATAACCCTTTATTCCCTCACTTGCTGAAAAGCCATCCAGCCCCTTCTTTATTTTGTCTAATGTATCAGCCTGTACGGCTGATTCAGGGAGAGAATTCTACATCTTCACAGCTCTCACTGTAAAAAACACATTCCGAAAATTTAGGCAGAACCTCCTTTCATCTAATTGGAATGGGTGACCCCACATCAGCTGAAAATACCTACTGGTAAATAAAGCATTAGAGAGATTATTATATGATCCTCATATATTTATACATTATTATATCACCCCTTAAGCACTTCTTCTCCACTGTGAACAAACCCAATTTGGCCCCCCAACCCCAATCTTTCATAGCTAAGATTTTCCATACCTTTTACCAGCTGAGTTGCCCTTCTCTGTACCCTCTCTAATACAATAATGTCCTGTTTGAGCACTGGAGTCCATATTCTAGATGGGGCATTACCAGTGCTCTATACAGTGGAAGAATGACCCCCTCCTCCCATGAATCAATGTCCCTTTTAATACAGCTCAAGAACTTATTTGCCCTTGATGCTGCTGACTGGCATTGCTTGCTACATCCAAGTTTATCATCTACAAGAACTCCTAGGCCCTTTTCCATAATGTATTTGCCTAGTGCAGTCCCATTAAGGGTATAAGTGGCTTGGATATTTTTACATTCCAGGTGCATGACTTTACATTTATTAACATTGAATCTCATCTGCCACTTTATTGCCCAGATTGCCAGTTTGTCAAGATCCTGTTGCAAGAATGCCGCATTTTGGATGGAATTAAATGACCTGCATATTTTTCTGTCAACTGCAATTACTGATCCATTAATACCCTCCCCTAAATCATTAATGAACTAGTTAAATAAAAGTGGACCAAATACTAAGCCCTGATGGACCCCACTAAGAACCCTTATCCAAGTAGAGAATGCACCATTAACCCTCTGTACCCGATCCTGTAGCCAGTTTTCTATCCATGTGCAAACGACTTCATTAAGCCCAACAGACCTTAGTTAAGAAAGCAGTCGTTTGTGGGGCACGGTATCAAACGCTTTGGCAAAATCCAAATAGATCACATCTACTGCTCCCCTGCTGTCCAGTATATTACTTACATCATCATAAAAAGCAATCAAATCTGTCTGACATGACCTATCATTCATAGGATGCTAAATGAAAAATTTTAAATGTGATCCCTTAATAAGCCTTCAAATAATTTGCCCACCACAGAGTTCAAATTTACAGCCCAATAATTGTCAAGCTGAGATCTTAATCCCTTTTTAAATATTGGAATGACATCAGCTTTCCTCCAATCCATAGGCACCATACCAGACGAAAGTGGCTGGTCTAAAACTGAACTAAGCTCTCTTAGAACCCAGGGGTGTATGTCATCTGGCTCTGGTACCTTGTTTACATACATCTTTATTAAAGCTTTATGAACAATATCCTGAAACAGCCACTGACTAGATTGAGCTGAGCCAACAGTGCTTCATGACCATTTGTGTCAATGCTTATGTTGTAATGCATGTTCCTTTAGGTAGATGATGCACGTTCCTCTAGGTAGACAAACATTTTCTTTAGCCTTTAATTCAAGCCTTTGAGTCAGTTAACATGTTCACTATAATTATTTGAGTTTTTCAAATCTTTTTGTTATTTGAATTTGGGGGACTAAAATGGCTATGATTTAAAAAGTGTCTCATTTATATCCACCATTCATGTAATCCATGTTCTTGTTATTTCATTTAATTATAAAACATTCATAAAACATTCAATCACACAAAAAAGAGAATTAAATGTGTTATGCTATATCCATCAAATAACCTCCCCAACCAACAAAAAGAGATGGTAATGGGTTTTCCAAATAGTGCAACTCACGCCATGGATCATGTTTCCAAAAAACTATATTGCAGAAATACAGCATAGATTAGTACTGTACATGTCTGCTGATATCCAATGATCTAAGCCTTTATTGGCATCTCTCTATTGGAGATAAACTGTAGAATAAAAGGAAATAATTATGCACCCAGTGGTGGTGTTGTTTTACCATGTCTGTGTTACAAAATTAGACATTATTAGTTATTTTGACTAGAATATGATTATGCATCTGCAATATATTGAATAAAAATTATGGCAATATCATGTGTCATTTTTTTACTATTGCTTTTCCCTGGGGAACAAAAATGACAATGATAGAGCAAGAAATGGTTCCATGACTTAACATTATACATACCTGTGTAATATGCACCCAAAAATACAAAAAATCCTAATCAAATTAATTTTCTCATCAGTGTTCATGAGTTCACTATTCCTATGTGAGGGACCAGGGGGCTGATGAATCAGACAGTTATCAAGCTATGTAGTTTTGTTTATATATTTGTCTCCCTCAAGCTCATATTTCCTGTTTCTTAGTTTTAGTAGAAGAGGTAAATTAATATTAGTTCTACCATGAGCTTATAAACCAGAAAAAGCTGCATCAACACTGGAAGACCTTATTGTCACATAATTTCTTAGTTGCACATGGGGGCCAATTCATTAACTTTGAGTGAAGGAATAGAAGAAAAAATACTTCGAATTTTGAAGTGTTTTTTTGGCTACTTCAAACATCGAATGGGCTACTTCGACCTTCGACTACGACTTCGACTTCGAATCGAAGGATTCAAACTAAAAATCGTTCGACTATTCGACCATTCGATAGTTGAAGTACTGTCTCTTTAAAAAAAAACTTTGACCCCCTAGTTCGCCTCCTAAAAGCTACCGAACCCAATGTTAGCCTATGGGGAAGGTCCCCATAGGCTTGGCTAAATTTTTTTGGTCGAAGGATAATCCTTCGATCGTTGGATTAAAATCCTTCGAATCGTTCGATTCGAAGGATTTAATCGTTCGATCGAACGATTATTCCTTCGATCGTTCGATCGAAGTATTTGCGCAAAATCCTTCGACTTCGATATTCAAAGTCGAAGGATTTTTATTCCCAGCCGAATATCGAGGGTTAATTAACCCTCGATATTCGACCCTTGATGAATTTGCCCCTTAATGTATTTTATATCCACATTCTGTTTTTGTAAAAAGTATAGTGGAATCATAATGTAAATTGGTAGTGTTTTGATTTTGATAAATGCTACAAAGTGTGTTTTGGGACACCATTTATATAAAGTGCTCATATTCTCTTCAGTGTTGAAATATTGCTAAATATTATATTCCTAGACAGTATAATTTTGATGTTATCATGCAGATTGCAAGAAGGCTATTACAATGACTAACAGTGGGTGATTTGATCACACACAATAAATGGTTGTCCAGAGAGAATGAGTAGGTTGGTCATAGCAACAATATCTTTGAAGCCGCAGAACCTTTTATCAGCCTTGTGACCTTGGACAGATTTATCCCATGCTAAGGGCCTCTCACATAACATTTTATATTCTTCTTTGTAAAGCCTCAGTGTGTTGCTCTGTTTTATTACTCTACTTCAATGCTGAATAGTTCATAATTCCACATAGTGGTAAATTATCACTGTATTGGTATGAATGAAGCCCTGGAAATACTAATGAAGGGAGTATACATTATAAATGTAAATTTTAATAGTTTTCTAGAGCTGTTATCCCTTCATTCAGTTTTTTTATATAGGAAGTTTTACATGTGTATTTTTTGGCCCAGGAATATCTATTTACAAGAAGCATGCCATTTTAGATTTGTCATGGTCCAGTAGCACTGTAAGAGCGTTAGTGCTCCACTGGGTTGTTGAAAAGGATCAGCATTTTATAAAGCCCTTAAACCTGTTGAAATAATAGATAATTATAGTGCACACGTCCACAGAAACAAAACATTAAATAGATGCTCAAATGCTGTCACTGCAAGTTAGAAAATAATAACTGTTTAAATGGGGATAAATTAAACTTAAATTGTGTACAGAGATTTATTTTTGTGCCTGGGAAACCTGTAGTAACATTTAATAACAAAAATAAAAACTTTAACTTTGGCAACAATACATTTTATCTTTCTAATAATATTCTGTTCTTGTAGGGTTTCATATTTTAATTCTGCTAAGTGCTAATACGGTTTAGAAATAAAATAATGCATTTGGCATTGAACCGAATAATATCATCTGAAGGTAGAAACATAAAATAACTTCAAAGGGCCTATTTGTCAAAATTAGACTTTGTAGATGTTTGTTTATTTATTAAAAAAACTGGAATTCAAAACTGGGTTACTTAAAAATGTGAAAACTTGAACACAGTACAAGTACACAATATTGTGCTCATTATTTTCAATGACTTTACTAACTTTATAAAAAAAAAACCTTGAATTGAAAATATCAATTGAATTTTGCTATGACAACTTTCATTGACTTCTACATGAACTCGCCAGCTTTTGAATTTTCACAAAATTGGTTTGTATTTTTTTGGGGTTAGTAAATCTCAAACCTGCAAGTTTTGGAAACTCAGATTCCAATTTTTAATTGCAAAAAAACTTGAATTGTGGAAATGATTTGAATTTGGATGTCAATAAATCATTCCCCTTTCCTTTTGAACTATTCCACTTTGACAACACTTGGTTTAAACAGAGCTTAACACTATTTATAACACTATATACTAATTTTATATTCATTATTTGTGTCACCATCGCCCTTAGAAGCAGCTTTAGCCACAGCCACATATACCCATCACTGCTTAGGTACCCCCACTCAATTGTGTATTTATGTAAAACTTTTCTTGATACAACTGGTGCAAAAAAAGTACATGATTTTCATGTAAAACTTTTCTATAAAACAGTGCTTTTGCATTGCTCTATATTATGTCCCATTAAATGTATTTGCTTGTCTTTTTTAAAAAACGTTGTATCACAGCTGATTGATTTTCTCTCTAATTTAATAAATCAAAATTGGCCCAGAAGGTACTTTTTTTACCTAAGCGGAAATGAACAGCTGTAATCTTTAGTCTACTGTTCCTACGTAAAATGCTTTTTTACATCCAGAACGGCATTTGTGTCATCTGTAGCTCCAAGGTTGGAAATGCATTATCCTTAGTGCCCAGTCAGCAGACAGCATTTCCTAAAACAGGTCATACAATCCAGTGTTCATGCATCTGTACCAGATAAAAATGTATTACAATATTTCTAAAGGCACCCTAAACATTATTTTATCATCAATTCCTGTTTGTCATATCAAATATCTATAAATAAAATATATATGTGTGTGTATATGTATATATATATATATATATATCTCCATCCTTTGGTAATGAGCAGCGCACACTGGAATTTTTAAAAAAATATATAATTTATTATCAAGCCTTTAAGAGCATATTACAAGGATCGACATTTCGGTCCGGATCTGGGACCGTTATCAAGGACCGTTATCAAAGACATTTCAAAGACGTTTATGAAACCTGCACTTTGTATAGTGCGTAGTCATAATTTCAGTTTTTCTCACTCACCCGCCTTATCATTTTTCATGGTTATGATTCATCAGTCCCAAAACGTGTAATGGCTTTGCCAGCTTTCTTACACACAACCCCTTTGCTTTGTATTTTTGGAGAGCTATACCTTTTCTTTAGAGTCTGTCCAGCTATTATGCCACTACACATCCAGCTGCAACTGATTAAGCATGGTCCTTCACTAAAACCTCTTTTTTATGCATAAACAAATAAATTCTACTTCCAAATATATTAAGTATACTTTTTCAATTTCTTTGGTAAATTTAAATATTAATTGCACTTATGGTTGTTACTCTTTAAGCATAGTTCCTGGGGCCATCTGCTTAACAGACAGAAAATTGACTTCTGCAACATTAACAGGCAGAAGATAAGAACAAAAAGGGATGAATAAATATTGCTTAGAATTACATTTTATTTCATGATGCAAAAACAGGTTATGGTTGGAGTACATCTTTAACTAAAGAAGGCCAGTAGATACTTTCTTGAGTTAAGAGCATTTCCTTTATAGATCAACATCCATTTCCAAAAAAATCAGATGGTTGAGCTTTAGTGCATTCTGTATTTTGAATAAACATAGCTGCAATAACAGCATTACTCTTGTGGGATTTATTAACAACGTGTATTGAGCAAAAGCAAGTACGCAGTACCTTTAACACTTTGTCGAGTTTGAGACAGAGTTGGGGGCCCCTGAGGTGGCATCTCTGGTGGGCCTGGACCTCCCAGTTTGACACTGACCATAGGAAGTAGATTTGGTTTGAGGAGGAGGCTGACACTAGATTAGCCAGATTAGCCGTTTGTGGCACACGTTTTGATTGACAGTTGTATGGTTAGTTAAGAGTAAAGTATCTTTTTGCACATCATAGTTCATGCAATAAGATTAATTGTTCCTTGGGATGAAAAGACCACAAGTGTTGGATGCCTGTGTAAGGTGTGTTCACCGATGGGGGGGGTGTAAAGAGCAGCATGCCAGGAGATAAGATGTTAAGATGGTGTCAAATCTTGACACACTGTTGTGCCCCTACTTATCTAATATTGTTTTTTGTCATTCTTGTTGCTTAAGTTTTCAGATTACATTATCACAAAATCGTCTGGGCAGAAAAGTAGTGGACTTCAGGAAAGATATATTCAATATACTATATTCAGATTTCCAATGTATACCATTAGAACTAAATATTTTTGCAGTTTATTGTTTTTGATTTTAATTATTTTGCACTGCAATGTATTATGTTTTCATAATATAGAACATTTACAGAATGATGTTAAATATTTCTGTAGTGTCTGTTTACTACGTCAGCATTTTTCATAGAAAGACTAGTGCATTAGTAATTTGGCTTCTCTTATTGCAGAAGCAATCTACAAAATCAATTGATTTTCAAGGTTCCTATGAGAAACTATTAGTTTCTGCCATTTTACAACAGACCTAAAGCAATCCACACATCATTCAAACTGAGTGTGATTATGTGCAGTTTGTCCAATTTCATCTAAACAGCATGACTAGCAATCCATGTCGTGTCCACTAATCGGCAGTTTCATGATGTTATCACATTGATGCTGGTCAGTCTGACATGCAAATGCGTTCTCCCACTGTCAAGTATTGGATGTCATCTGTCGATACAGAAGTGGAAGAAGGTGGTACAGGTATGGGATCCCTTATGCTGCAAATCCATATCAAGAAAGCTTCAAATTATGGGTCCATTTTTGAAACAATTATTTCATTTTGATAAAATAGCACCTGGTACTTGATCCTAACATAGCTGCATAAATCTTGAGTTTATTTCATGTTATCCTTATTGGGAAAACCTCCGATCCCAAGCATTCCGGATAACAGACCCTGATACTCTTTGCTCATATAATGATAATATCTACATCACTTTAATTCACATTGGGTATGACTGAGCTTGTAAGCATGATTTAATACTTTCTGCACACGGGGCACTGCTTGTGCTCATCACAGGTATCGGCTGTCAAAACTCATAAAAGCACAAGAATCGTTAGATTAAAATGGAAATTTCAAAAAGTAATACTAGTCGTTTTTAAGTGACATAAACGACCACAAATTATTAATGCAATCGTTGTTGTTTTGGTATATTCTATAGTATGCTTTATATGGGCAATGAGCAAATCATTGGAACTCAATCATAACATTACCATTGTTGAAATAACAATTCATAACAACATTTTCATCACAAAATACTCCAAAAGTCATATAAGTGAAGTGAGCATGAATATTTTAGAATTTTGTGGTGATTTGCCTGTTTTCCCTTTTATACCTCACAATAATTCTTTGGTGCACATGTCCTTGCGAGCGCATTCTTTTGGACTTGGTGCGAGTGCCCTTTTATTTGGAGTGCTGCGGGTGACATTATAGCGCTTGGTGCGAAATTCAAATAATTAAAGACACCTGTTCCCTTTTCTCATTGCCCAACGTAGATCTGGTCAGTTCCTGGCTGTGCTTTCTGTCGTTTATCAGACCCTTGCCTATCCCTGATCATTGCTGTTTTACTGCCTGAACTGACCATTGCCGGATTTCTGACTATTCTTTTGGATCCTGTTTCTGTACTGCGCTGACTGATTTTTGCCCTTGCCTATTTTCTTGAATATGCTCTGCTCTTTCCCAGTTACTCTTCTCACATGTTTCAGTTCCCTTGCCTGCCCAGAACTTTTTCCTTGGTTCCTTCACTTTAAGACCTAGCAGCTTCCGAGTAGCGAAATACTTTTTCCAAAGTGAAAGGCGTGTAAAACCTTTGTGTCTGGGTTTTTGGGATACCGAATGTGACAAAACACAACTGTATCAACAGTCTCATTTTAGGAGTTTTAGAGGTTTATTAAACCACAAATAAACAAATTTTCTCTAAAGCCACAAATGCCATGAACTTTATCAAACGATCTGAATTTAAGGGCCAAACAATCTGGAAAAATAGGAATACCTCTAAAACTTGTACAAATTTAGTTTCTCTGACCATTTCTAGCAAACCCCCCCCCCCAAATTAATTGAAAAGGTCCTATAGGATCAGTGTAGCTGCAATTGACGTCTACAGCAACTTCTACCTGGTGAATTTTTGTATTAGCGTTTGAATGTTAGTTAATAGGCCCCTTAGAGTGAATTCCAGGTTTTAAATGAAGAACCATGAATTTTTGTTGAAATCCTGTGATATGTTCAGCATCCTGCAACTTTTTAAATACAGTACCACTGAAGAAAATGCCTTTGATTACCGTAATACAGTATATTTTTATTATTCATTTGATGCATATGAAGTGTGTACAAATATGACCTTGTGCAGTCAGTGTTTTTTCTTTCTAGTAGTTATTAGTTTAACTTATTTCTGTTACGGCATTAATTTTGCATGTAGTTAATGGAGTACAAGGCCATTAAAAAAAGGTTATTAGGTTATTTGTTTGCAATTAGTCAGTGGCTGAAAATGGTTCGGATGACCCTTGTCTGACTGGATGTGTCTAGTGCTCTTGCTGTACATACTGTGCTAATGATTTTTCTTCTTTTGGCATAGAGAGAAGAGCCAATATGCGATCAATCTCACTGTCTGCTGATGGCTGATCACCAGTGTAATTAGTGTAGCAAAGTGCACTGTCACACAAGCAAATCAGTTCAGCTGCTGTAGTCTTGATACAAAATGCAGTGGGTGGTCTTACTGTTAGTCATACTAGGTCATACTGTAAGTTGCTTCAGAGGACAGAAGAACTTATAGGTTGTCGGTAGTGTGATAAGATTGTACAGACAGCAAGGGTTGGTAAGTAGGAAGCCTGCAGTTTTGTTTTCATGAATTTTGCATTCTCATAGTATTAATAAAAAAACAAGTGTGTCCTATTGTTTATAAACAAGGTGTATACTTTGTCTACCTACAATTAACTTTACTTTACTGATTTTTATTCCTTTGTGTCAGAGAGTAGGGCATTGCCATTAAAGGAGGACAAGATGCTTGATAAGCTACAGGTGTGGGACTTGTTATCCAGAATGTTCAGGACTTGGGGATTTCTATGTAATGCATCTTTCCATAATGTGGATCTCCATAGCTTAATGTCACTACAAAATCATTTTTTGTTTTGCCTCCAATAAGGTTGAATTATATCTTAGTTGGGATCAAGAACAATGTACTGTTATTACAGAGTGAAATCAATTTAAACATTTTAATTGTTTGGCTAAAATGGAGTCTATGGTAGATGACCATCCTGTTATTCAGAGCTTTCTGGATAACAGGTTTCTGGATAAAGGATTCCATAGCTGTGCTTAACTTACAGGGTATCCAATAACTGATTCTCTTCCCGAATACTTACTTTTCTAGCAATATATTAGCCTCACTTTTAATGACTATCCTAAGATCTGATCTGCTATTGAAAATTGAATTTGGACACTGTAAAATTACTGGTGCATCTGAAGAATCTCTTGGGGTAGTTAGTGGTTTTATGCAGAGTGTGACTTATCCATATGCCTGTCAATCTATTCAACTGTGAACAATATAAGAGACAACAGTATACATATATAAAAATGTCTCTGTGTCAAGTCCACCTGGCTTAGTTCCTAATTCCCTTTACAAGTCTTCTGTTTGGATATGATTTGTGATATAATATCTATGTTTTATTGCATCCATGTTATACTGAACAGTGAATAACTCCCATATAATAGATACAATACATAAAAAGCACACATGGGGAATTTTGTTTAGGAGCATATTTAATTTTAACCTCAATCAAACCATAACATAAGGGATCATGAAAAAAGGGATCAACAGACCCCACATTTAACAGAGATTCTACCACCTGACAAACCCATTGAAGGGAAACAAGTAAATATAAGATCATAGTCATTTTTAATTTTTTGTCATTTCTTGCAAGAAATGTTCACACTTTATATGTTATTTCAAACCTGCATTTCAGAAATAAAATTTAGAATTAATATAAATTAATAAAAATTAAAAATATACCAAATCCAACGTTTATTGGATTATAAATTAATATTTTTGGATTCTGACAAATTCTGAATTTTCCACAAATGATAAGCAACTTGGGGAAAGCAGGGGTTTATATAGGCTTATTATCTCTATCTTATTATAGGGGAGAGAGGGTGTGGTATTAAAGGTAATTAAGAATAGACAGAATATATTTTCCATGCCAGTTTCTATTGTCTCTGAATACATGAAGAAATCATGCATGAGGGAAGTCAACAAGTGAACTGTTTCAGGGTTCAACCTGGTAATTAACCAGGAAAGGAAAAGCATGCCAATGTATTGACTTAGTATATTTATTAGATATGTTGGCATCCCAGTGGTGCTTTCTCTCACTTTATTATCTACTTTGCTTCTTTGAAATTTTAATGATTGCTCTTACTATTATATTTATCACTTCAGGTAATTAAATAAGCCTTGCTTGTTGTCTTTACTACTACGTGTTTATTAGTTTACAGTTAAAATAAATCTAGACAGCACCATGTGATATTTTAAACGTATCTGTCTTCTGTTCATACTGCATCTTGCACTTTACCTAAAGAACAGAAAATGAATGCAGCAATTTCAGTTCATTCACACAGAAATGATTGTGGTGACTAGCAGAGAATAGAAATGCTTGCTTTGGATGTGAAAAAAGACACCCATATAGTTTTCTATCAAACTTTCCATAATTCATTAGTTATCTCTTTGTTTCAGCTTCTATTTTCATGATCCCTGATTTCACATTGAGAAGTATTCAATTGTGCTAAGAAGAAAGGCTTCGGTCTCACAGCAGGAGGAGGTCTAGGCAGGCTTAAAATAATGCAGGAGAAGAAAAGCACTTTCCCAAAAAGAACTTCATTGGTTCTCTTCCTGTGCCAAGTAATTACTGCGCTGGAAGTACCACTTGACCGTAAGTATCAGTCATATGCAGCTTTCTTTTTATAGAATTCACTGCATGAACTTTTGGCTCCCTGGAGTTTTATGCTGTGCTGGAAGCCCAATGTCTCAAGAGTTCTACAGTTTTAATCCTTATTTATATAACGTTAAACTACTTAACCTTTAACAGTTGGTACACTGTTGTGTGTGCTTATAGTGCTACAGATAACCCCTAATTAATCAACAAAGAAAGCAGCAATGTACTATAATTATTTCTAGCAAGCTTTCCATCCTTGAGCAGAGAGAAAAACAGGCATATATTGTGCCATTTGGCATGCACAGCATTACTGTTTGTGCCGAATTAATATACACAGTGTATTTTGCCACACAGAATAAAAATCATAAAAACAAATGATTTCTGTATGAAAACAGGCAGTATTTTTCTGGGGTTCTTATTTTTATGGACACTGGAAATTTAGTGTATGATATTATTATTGTATTTCAAGACAAACAAATACTGTAAAGCAGCTTTCCAAAATGGCTATTCTAGTATGATCTGAATATTCACTACTTAGTAGGTCATAATTTCACTCATAACAATAATTGAATTCTTATATAAAACATAGAGTGATGCAGAGCTGGAAATATAATTTTTCAAACACACCGGAGGTCATTTATCAACACTGGGCATATTTTCCCATGGGCAGTAGCCCATGGCAAACAATCAGTTTGCTGCATTAATGGTTGTACTTGCAGCTGGCTTTAAAAAGTTAATTACTGGTTGATTGCTATAGGTAACTGCCCATGGGCAAATTAGGCGAGTGTTGATTAATGAGTCCCACTGTTTATCATTTCCTAAAATGGTGGAAATCTATTTTTTAAGCACAGTAACACATAACAACTAGGCTTGGGCAAATTTGACCCGTTTCGACACCGGCGAAATGACACACAACACCATACAAGTCTATGGGCGTCATTTTCAAAGCGAAACAAAGTGAATAAATTCGTCCATCCCTAATAACAACCTCTCTGAAGTACACCTTTAAAATAAAATATATATGTGGATGCTTTGGGTCACTGCACTAGTGCAAGATTGCACCTACATTATTTGATGTGCCCTATGATACGTTACTTCTTACAACTCATATTTTAAAGTTGCTGGAGGCCGTTAAAGGAGAAGGAAACCCCTCGGGCACAAAACCCCTCCCCTGTGTTGCCCCCCCTCCTTCCCCCGGCCTACCTGTCCCCCTGGGCAAATGCCCCTAACTTGTTTCTCACCCCTCTGCGCAGGTCCTGTCCACGGAGTTCACAGGCGCCATCTTCTCCCATGCGTTCTTCTTCCTGCTTTGACCGGCGTCTTCTGGCGCATGCGCAGTAGGAACATTTAAAGGTACGGATCTACTGCGCATGCACCGAATGTCACAAAGTTTTCCGATTTCACTTTGTGACATTCGGCGCATGCGCAGTAGATCCGCACCTGTAAATGTTCCTACTGCGCATGCGCCAGAAGACGCCGGTCAAAGCAGGAAGAAGATCGTGTGGGAGAAGATGGCGCCTGTGAACTCCGTGGACAGGACCTGCGCAGAGAGGTGAGTAACAAGTTAGGGGCATTTGCCCAGGGGGACAGGTAGGCCAGGGGGAGGAGGGAGGGGGCAACACAGGGGAGGGGGAGGGGTTTTGTGCCCAGGGTGTTTCCTTCTCCTTTAAAAATGCAAAACTTGTGAAGACAGCAAAAAGCTAAGAAAGGAAACACACCTGGTCATTCTACTTCAGTTTTTAACAGAACTAGAGAGCTTCCACTACAGTCACCTTCCCAGTCAGTAGACAATGTATGGTAAATATAGTGTCTGCTGAGACAGTATTATTGCATTTCTGTTGTGCAGCACAATAAATACATGACATATGTCTATATTTTGAAGTGGACGCTGCTCCATTTAAATAACCTTATAAAAATTCCAGTAATTCACAATTTCATTAAATTAAAAAAGGAAATCAATGACTTTTAAGTTATAGGAACTATTAATTTACCATGACTACAGAGGAGTAAATGCATGAATCACGTACCATTCAATTTGAATCAATGCAAAAATGATGGGGCTTTAGTGCAATTAGGCAAAATATTTCTCACATCAATGTGCATATGTGTGTACTATATTAGAGGGAGTTGAAGAGGAACCGTGGCAAAAGTTGTATTGCCTACACTTCTACTTAATGGGTACCGTAGAGTAATTTCATTTTCTGAATTTTGGAGCTGTCCAGTTCATACAGTAGGTCCTGTATTTCTGTATATAAAGTTCCAGGCAGTTAAGTGCTGGATCCAGTTGAAGGAATGTGCAAGGCTGCTATGAAAGGAGCATACAATTACAATAATGCCTGGTCTATAGTCAAGCTCTTTAAAAACTCATTGTATGATACGGGTTTTTGCTCGATTTTGTCGTTTCTTTTAAAATAACAAGGTCAGATCATTTATTCTAGTTTGGTCTGACTTTTTTATTTAAATAATCAGAAAAATTTGGATTAGTGTATGATATTACTGTATAACTGTATTTGAAGACAAACACATAAAGCAGATTTCCAAAAAGGCTGTTATAGTATGATCTGAATATTCATACTCTTCTAAATAGGTCATAATTTTACTCATGACAATAACTGAATTCTTATATAAAATAGTGGGGCAGATTTACTAATGGGCAAAGTGGCCGTCGATAACGAAAATTTGCCAGAAATCCATTCCACAAATGTGGAGTGCAAATTTTTCGTAACATTACCCCTTTCGCCAGAGTTTCCTCCACCAGCTTAGACCTTGCAAACTGATAAGATGGAGCTACATCCTCCTCAGTCTTTCAGTGACATCATATCCTGTATGCCGAAAAGTTATTAAAAAAAACACTGGCGTTTTTTAATTCTCTGGAAGTTGGATTGTATTTCAAAGTTGCAACTGTTATATTTTTGTTATAACATTTTTTTAACCATTTGAGGTTCATGCCACATTTGTTTTAGGGTGGACTCATGTCTAGGACAATAGAGGCTTTCTTTTGTCTTTATTTTGCTTCCTTGAACATTTGTAATAATAAAGACATATATATGACCTATATGTACCCGCCCTATTAAAACTGACATAAAACAAAAGTGTACTAAGGAAGTTAAAAAAGAACATTAGCGAAAGTCCGCTATAAAATGTTTCACTGATGATTTCACGATACCGAAACGTCTCCAGCGTTCAGCTGCTGAGACGCAATTTAGAATTTAGTGAATTAGCGTAGTGGTAGTAAATTAACGGCTGGCGAAGTGTGGCAAAGCCTTCACAGGGGAAAATTCAATCCCTTTAGTGAATTTGCCCCAATAGTTATAGAAAGCTGTAAAGATAATTTTTCAAACACACCAGGGGTCATTTATCAACATTGGGCATCACTTCCCTATAGCAGCATTTTATTTGAAAATATTAAGAACTTCAATATTTCTCCTATAGCAGATTCCAATGCTGACTGCAACAGTTGGAACAAGCCCAATTATTTCTCTGTAAGAGCAAATCTTGCCAGAAGGGCCATTGTTTGCTCCATGTGATTTTGCAGTACTTTATTGATTTTTTTCCATTGCACAATGCAATGCCCTCATTTTTGTGTTCATTTTCTTTTGCATAATTGATCAATTGTCTGCTGGGTAATTTAAGGTCTGGTGGTTTAAGTTCTGTAACTTTTAAAATAGCTATAAAGCTTTATTTTTTCATTTATTCCTAACTAACAATGCAATTTTCTCACATCTTTATCTTTACAACTGCTGGTTCTTGTGGGGGAAACAGCTAAACTTCAAAAGGAATGTAAGTTTCTGTAATGTGAAATACAGTTTGAAACCCGGCAGATATTGTATGCTTTACATTTTTTTTGCAGCAGTTTGAAAGCATTTTCACCTGTGGTAGAGTTTTGCTTCTCAGCTTCTGTTTTAGTTGATGTTTTATTTGATGTGGTATTTGTTTTGTTATTTGTCCCTAAGCCTTTTATTGCACTTGCCAATGCTTTCAATTAGCTTAGATAATGTTTGCTGTGGTTTGTGTAACATTTGAGAATGGAGTGTTCATATTGCTCTTAATTATCAAAAGTGCTAACATTGGTTTTTATGCACGTTTTGGGACTAACTGGAAAAATGGCTGTGAAAAGCTATCACCAACAATAAGTTAGCCTTCAGTTATACTAATATAAGCCCAGGTTCTTTCTTACATCTCTTGTTGTTGGGCTCCTGTTAATCAGACCCAACCATTTAAATAGAGGATGTATGCCTATGGGAGTCATTTCCTTTCCAAAAATGGGGAATAATGTACATTTCTTGTGAATTTAGAGTGGACTTTAGATTTTTTATCGCTATAAACTAAGCACATATATTTAAAAAAAAAAAAATATGATTCCATGCTAATGAACAGACTCTTGGTAAAACCCAGGGATCCCAGCATGAACAGTCCAGGACTTACCTTAGACAATTAGTTAAGTACATTTATTTAGAAAATATACATCAAGATTTTGAGACAAAATGTATTTTTGGTAATCCATTCACTGTGATGTATAAAAAATTATTATTATGACATATTTCCTATGTAAAAATGATATGGTGGTTATGCACAAACTACTACCAGGAAAAGTGCCGTTCAAGAGGTATCCGGGTGTTAGCAGTAAAAGTTTTAATGATATGTATTGTATTATATTTTTCTTTGTATTTATGTATTGTTTTGTATTATTGTTTTGTATTATAGAGTTTTGTATTTAATTTATGTCCTGTTTTTTTGGACACCTACATTACAGTGCTTCAGCCTCCAACCATAACACATCAGTCACCAAAAAACTATATTGTGGACCCAAGAGAGAGCATTGTGATTCAATGTGAGGCAAAGGGAAAGCCTCCCCCAAGGTGGGTTTGATTTTTTTTTAACATGGTGCTTTTCATAAATCATGACACTGTTTCAGCACAGGGTGCAAAGTGCAAAACAATGTTGCAATATGCCATTTTTTTGCAGTTTACATTCTGTCCTGCGGGTTATACCTGAAGGTGCAGCTCTTTACTTTCAAAGAATGGGCCACTTTGTTTTATTGGGATGGGTTTAATTTTAATTTCTTATGGCCCTGTTGTGATTATTGGACCTTTGTGTAATATTCATTTTTTGCCAATCGAAGGACATGTATTAGAAGTCCATAGAATACAAAGTCCTGTTCTGGTGCATTCAAAAAACATAAGAAAAAATGCCTGGGTGCTGGTAAAATTGTTGCAACATACTAAGTTTTAGAAAAACAACCGCACTCACAGGCCTTGTGAAAAATGAGAAGTAGATTTCTTCATGGTGACGGCTTTCACAAGACCTGTGAGTGTGGTTATTTTTCAAGAGATATGTATATATATATATATATATATATCAATATAATATACAAAAGCCATGAATATCCTGTAAATTATATCCTTATATACGGTGAGTTCTGATGTCATCACTTATAAACGGTGAGTTCTGATGTCATTTCTGTCACATGACTCACTGAAATTTTGTATTATAATAAATAAAGTACCCCCAGTTATAAAATATGAGGATTTTAGAAGTTACCTCGGAGTTCCATGACCTGATAAAACAGGCCTTCGGGCTCATGTTTTTATATGGTCATGAAACTCCTCGGTAACTTATAATATCCTTATATTTTACAAGAGGGGGTACTTTATTGACTATATATATATATATAGATAAAGGTCCAAGCAGGGGACCGAAACATTGACCTGTTTCTTTTAATGTTGGAATAAATAAAGAATTCGGTGCATCCCTAATATATTATATTAAATATATTTTTTATATATATATATATATATATATATATATATATATATATATATATATATATATACATACATACATAGTCCATGAGCGTTCAGCACACCATGAAAGAAATAATGATCCAGATGCTACTCTCGTTAGCATTATACAAAAAACAAAAAAGTGAGGTGCACACCAGGAACGTTTTTTAAATAGTTAAAAAAGTTAAATTTTATTTAATGCATTTAAAAAAAGGTCCTTTTTTTAAATGCATTAAATAAAATTTAACTTTTTTAACTATTTAAAAAACGTTCCTGGTGTGCACCTCACTTTATATATATATATATATATAATTCTGTATATGTTGAAACTTAAATGTTCTGCAGCACAGATACATTCGCTTATTCAGCAAAGACTCAGGTCTCTCAGAAAGTCATTATGTCAGCATCTATAAATATCATATTACCCCAGATATAAAAAGACTTGTAGTCTAGATTCCCACTGCATTGCCAAGGAAAAATGAGCCAAAAAAAGCAAACGTAATTGATCTAATGAGGCACACAGTATAAATTTAATGTTACTCTATATATTGTGTGCACACACACACACACACACACACAAACACTTGCTTGAAGCAAAATTTTCATTATTGAACCTGGTGCTGATTCATGTATGTTTTACATACTCAAAAAGTTCATAGATCAAAATAAAAAAAGTTTTATATTTTTTTTAATAACCTCAAGAGCTACCTGCTAAACTTCTTTTGCAAAGAGCATTATTATGGCTTCCATTCCAATTTCCAATGGCCATACACGAACAGACCAGATTTGCCTGATGGCCATACACAGTGCCAGGGGGAAAAACTATCCGTATCATAGGGTTGTTGGCCATAAAAATTAAAATAAACAAATCTTATTATGGGCATAAACTTCCCTTTTACAAAACTGAGCATGTTTCCTGATCTATAGACTTCTGATGTGTTAACACTTCATATATGACAGCTTTTCATGGACTCGCAATGGCACACATTTTGACATAGATAAAGATCCATATGTGACAATGAAACCCAACTCTGGAACCCTGGTGATTAATACCATGAATGGTGCAAGAGTAGAAGCATATGAGGGTGAATATCAGTGTACTGCCAGAAATGATCGTGGTTCTGCGCTGTCCAACAACATTGTCATTCGCCAGTCCAGTGAGTACATTTATGGTATCTAATTATCACAGACTGCACTACACTCTAAATAAACACATGAGTCACACATGGTAAATGGTATTTTATATTTATATTACTGTTTTTCTTTTTACCTTTTGATTTCTTGATATTCTGATATATTACATGCAATGCTTCTTAATTTGATGCCTCTGTATTTTGTTTATTTTTTTCGTACCATTTGCTTTTTGTTTCAACACTTAATTATTTTCTTGCTTTTCTTTTCTTTGATTAAAGACATCTTAAATATCATCAAAGCCATCTTGTTAGAAGGTAACAGTCAATCATTTATCACTCTGGACAAGTACTGCATGGGAGTACTGATTTCCCCTCAAACTTTTCCTACTTTTGGGATCCTTGAACACCCCGTAGCATTGTTGTACAATCTCCACATTGAGATTGTAGGCTGATATACACTCAAAAAGTAAACCTGGGTAATGTAATAGTATATTTTCTGAAAAAATGATCATGATCATGAAGTCTAAAAAATTATAATTTTCAGGACCAAATTTTATAGTATAGATTTCCACAAACTGGATGTGTTGATATAAAGGCTTCTATCAGATTGTAAAAATCTTATCTCTTTTTAGCTAAAGGGAAAGTTATTTGAAATTGTATTATTAGGAACTTTAAAAGCAACATTAAAGCACCATTATTGTTACCATTACGCTTTAACTAATAATGTTTTGGGCTATTAAAAGACTAGCACTACCCAGTGTTTATATTTTTAAACTCCATTATTGCCAGTTGCATCTGAACCCCCTTCATCTAAATAAAGGTTACTTTTATTTCCTTTTTCCAAATCACATATTTTCCTGACGTGTCCTCCTTGCACAGATTGTATGTTAATATCTGTAATAAAAATGTTTTTGTTGTGTCTATTCAGACAAAGCAGAATATTTACTTATTCTTTGCAGTGAAAGTTGCTAACTAAGATTTTCAGTTCTATCATATAGAATGCTGAGTAAAAAAAATGACACCCACTCATGTGTTAATATGTTCAGTTTTTCCCTTTAAGTGGTTACCATTGTTTCAGAATAGAATGATCTACAGCAAGGAATATAGAGACTAGTTTTTCCAGCTCTAAATCAGTCAAGTAGAATCAAGTTTAAAACTCACCACACAATGTGGCCTCAGAAAAATTTGTTTAACAGTTACTCACACTCCATTAACACATAGGGGCGGATTCATCAAGAGTCGAATATCGAGGGTTAATTAACCCTCGATATTCGACTGGGAACTAAAATCGTTCGACTTCGAATATCGAAGTCGAACGATTTTGCGCAAATCCTGCGATCGATCGATCAAAGGATTTTTCGTTCGATCGAACGATTAAATCCTTCGAATCGAACGACTCGAAGGATTTTAATCCAACGATCGAAGGAAAATCCTTCGATCAAAAAATCACAGGCAAGCCTATGGGGACCTTCCCCATAGGCTAACATTGACTTGGGTAGGTTTTATCTACCGAAGTAGGTGGTCGAAGTATTTTTTAAAGAGACAGTACTTCGATTATCGAATGGTCGAATAGTCGAACGATTTTTACTTCGAATCGTTCGAATCGTTCGAATTCGATCGAATTCGATCGAATTTAACCAATTCGATGGTCGAAGTACCCAAAAAATACTTCGAAATTCAAAGTTTTTTACATTCGAATTCTTCACTCGAATTTTGTAAATCTGCCCCATAGTTTTCTTACCAGTGAGAAATTAATGTAATGAAATTGTCATCTTAATAACTTGAAATGCAGGTCGCTTGGCCAACTTATTTTATGCTACACTTGTGCTTGTACAGTGGTTGGAAGTAGTGCTTCACTTCATGAACAGTGTAGTACCCAGGGAAAATAGAGATGTTTAGGTTATACAGTATCACTTTAATATCCTGATTATACCATAATATGCTGAGTGTGACATGGAATTCTAGATTACAGTAGTTGAATAATTAAAGAATAAAATGCAACAACCTCATGAATATTATAACTCCTTTTCTAAACGGGTTCACTAAATAGACTCCATCTTGTCTGGATTTACCATAACAGAGTCTGTAATCTAAATGCAGATTATACATTCACCTGAGGAATGGCTGCAACCCCAGAATTTTATGTGCATCTTTCTTTAATAAATGTGTCTCAATGCCTCAAAACCTTAATTATTTTCTTGCCTGAAGTTACCTTCCAAACCCATCGGAATGAAGTTTGTAATTCTTTGTATTTGTGTTTCTGCACAAAGCCAATCTGTTTGGATAGCCGTTGTCTTTTTCCTTCAGGCTTTCATTAATTTGTTGTTATGTGTTATTGTTGACATCTTATTATAAACAAGAGGTAAACACACACACGCATCTACTGATTAGAACACATGCCCATTAACTTTCATTAACTCACTCTAGCCTGCTAAGGTTTCCAAGTCTCCTCTTGAACTTGCTTGTTCTTGTTAATTTGAATGCAATTACTAGCACTACTAAGCCTGAACTTTATAACTCTTTAGTCTGAACTTTTACTCTAACCACTGTCATGAATTTATCCAAGCCTGTATATCACATTGAACCTTGCATTTAAAGGTGACTTAGACAGTTAGAGCTGTAGTATTTCTAGTCAAGTGATCTCGGAGGCAGCACAGAGTATATCATAAAATAGGGGCTCAAGGGAAAAGATGCAAAAGGACAATATTTACTCAAATATATATTCCATCTTTAATATGCCACTTAATATGATATTGAAAGATATTTATCTGTTATTAAAGTATTTATTTTGCAAATATAGTTTTCCTTGATTGCTTAGTTGTGACATGGTGAAAAGAGATTAGGGAGATATGTTATTTCCATCAAGGGGGAAAAGAAAAAAGTAAAGGTTTCAAAAAGAGGGTCTTAAAAATACTTAAAAATACTTATTTTTAATATGCAAAGCATCTCTGACATCCAGATGGGCATACATATGAAGGTTCAGATATACCAAAAGATATCACAGACCCAAATACAGAATTTTTGCAGAAGGACATTTCAAGTTAAAATGGTCATATACCGCTGCATTTAACATAAGTACAATAAACTTACTTTTTATTGTAACTGCATTTTTCCTATTGTTTTCATTGAAAACTTTCTGTGGTTTTGTAGGATAACTCTTTTTGTAGCATGAACTCTTTCACAAAACCAAGATCATTTGTATAAAATAAACATATAATAGTCCAAAAACAGCATACAATAGCAATCATTCATTATATCTTATATGACAGATATCAGTGATATGATATCAATACCAGTGCTAAAGATATCGGTTATAATTTTGAAGGTTTGCATTATTCGTGTATGTATTTTTTAATATACTTTAAAATCAATTTCTACAGGATCCCCTCTGTGGACAAAGGAAAAAATTGAACCAATTATTGTTCAACAGGGTGTTCCTTTGGTGCTACCATGCAACCCTCCAAAAGGGTTACCACCACCTTTAATATTTTGGATGGACAATTGTAAGTTTCTGACTAATATTATTTGCTTTGTAATGTTTGCTTTGTAGAAATATTAAGTAATAAATTGTAGTATTTAAGGCTAAAAAAGAGCACTTTTAGGCTGGGAAAGAGTTTTTTTTTCTGTGTGTATGACCAAAGAGACGTTTGTCTTATACTGTATATTACTTTATCAAATTTACTAGTGTAGAGTTTTGGTAAAGATGCTGATAAATGTAGATGTACTCTACATAAAATAACACAAAGATGCTTATTTACAGTATATAGTACTAGGGTAAGAACAAACTGATTCCTCCTTTCAGCTGGTGAGATCTTACTAATGTCCTGTTCCTTTTCTTTCTAAGCATTCCAAAGGCTTCCCCAAAATAAAAGGGTTTCACAAGGTCTTAATGGAGATCTTTACTTTTCTAATGTGCAACCAGAAGATACTCGAGACTTCTACATTTGCTATGCAAGATTTAATCTTACTCAGACTATACACCAGAAACAACCAATTTCCTTGAAAGTTTTAACAAGTAAGTTATTAACTCTGGCTGTAACTGACAAGAAGATTATACTGAATTCTTCAGTTCTAGTAAATGCTTTCTGTATGATACAATATCTTAATGACAGTTACCGGGCTTTCCATTTCTGGTTCAGACCAGTTTCTTTTTATGTAGCAATGACTTTGCTATTTTGCTGTTCTGACTTACAAAATGAGGTATATTCATAAAAATACAATTTCTTAATTTTTAGTTTTATTTGTAGCGTTGTAGAGTTGTCAAGTTGTCAAGTGTTTGGCTTACTGTATGGGTAGCTGCTAAAATTGTACAGTTCTGGAATTTTAGACATTCCATTTTATAAATTTGCCTAGTCAAATAAAGAGTAAAGTGTAGTGTTTATCCCACATTTCAGTTGTGGTTTGTGATTACTGATACCATAATGATATCATTGATTATCAATCGGTTTTATTTTACTGGATCTTAATTTTACCACATATATTATTGTCACTGATTGCAAATTGTTACGTTGTAATCGAAGCTCTTTATTTATTACATTTTATACTTTTGAATTCTCAGTATATAGAGATGTTATGTATATTTTTTTATTTTAATTATACTCAATGGTGGTTTTCAGGGGTATAAATGTAGTGCACCATCATGGAAATAAATAAGGATTTCTCATGGTTATAAATATTGTTTTGGTATATGAAGTGCGGTCACGTTTAGATTATATATATTACCGGTAGATTATATATATATTGGATTATATGTGGAATGCCTGGTACTCATGACTCGCTCTGCTTTCTTTCTGGCAAGAGAAAAACATAATTTTATAGAAAGGACTCTAGATATAGAATCTTAGCAATGGGGCTGTGGGTCTTTTACAACTCCGAATTGTCACCCAGACTGTTGTGTTTTTGTGTGACAGCCATGTAAATGTATGAAAACGGAATCTCTTTTGAACAGAACATATCACAGCAATAATCATTCAGTTATAAGGATTAGACCAGGGGTCCTCAATCTTTTTCACCCATGAGCCACATTCAATTGCAAAAAGAGTTGGGGAGCAACGCAAGCATGGAAAAAAGTCTCTGGGGATGCCCAATAAGGGCTGTGATTGACTATTTAGTAACCCCTATGTGGACTGACAGCCTACAGAAGGCTGTTTGACAGTACACCTGCTTTAATGCAACCAAAACTGTCTCCAAGCGGGGAATTCAAAAATAAGCACCTGCTTTGAGGCCAAGTTGGGGATCACTGGATTAGACAAAAACCTCCTTTGTTTTTAATAAGATTACAGGCCTTATCTGTTTAGTTATGGTAATCTAAAAATGAAGATTTGGAATGGATGAAGTTCAATAATGAAATCTTTAGAAACACAAATGCTAAACATTGTGTTGATGTCACTTCCATTTAGCCTTACTTGTATCTTAGTTCACAAAGGACTCAATCTTGCTCTTACTTTTCAAGTTCAAAGCTCGTAACTTTCAGTATTTCTGATGAGTTTAAATGGAATGATCCTTATTTTTATCACAATTTTTGAATAGTAGGTACTCAGAGCAAAGGTATGGAACACATTACAGTTATAAATATATATAAGGATTTACGTGGTAGTTTTGTCACCATTAAAATGCACAGGGCCACAATATCCTTATATATAACAAAAAAAAAATACAATTTAGCAAAAATGGGTATATTACCTCTTATAATACATGAATGGGGTCCAGCCGTATATAGCAGTGTGAACTTGTGAAGGTGCGTTGAGATTTAGTTCAGGGACCAAGATATGTATAGTGTAGTGGCAGGTGAGCCCCAGTAACTCAATGGCACACATGACACTGTGACACATTTCACTCTTGCTTGTCAATTGAAGGTAAATGGTTTTGGAGCCCTGGCATTCAAAGAATATCAGTTTTGGCTGGCTCAAACTGTGGGCTTTTTTAAATACACAAGGATTACAGAGTGCTTTAGAGGAGCCAGTGTGTTGAAGATGGACGTAATTTTTAGCAGATGTAAAATTAGATTTCATGGTATATATAGTTGAATACCTTAGGATATTTTGTATTACTGTATAATGCTATAATGTTGTTGGTCACCTTTAGATTCAACATTTAAAACTGTTTTATCTGACTGTGTAAAATATTGATTATGTTTTGTTTATTTCAGTGGATGGATTAAATGACACTATAGCTGCTAATTTAAGTGACACTGAGTTTTATGGTGGTGAGTTTTGGTAAACAGCATTCACTAGTATTTTCTAATTCTATTAAAAGAATTAGTAGACTAACTTCACCCCCATTTAATATCTACAATCGTTTCTATAAAATCTACTTCTTTTTCAATCATCTATTGTATAATTATATATAGATATAATTATACATACTGTGATATTTCTGTTCCTGTGTTCTAAGATTCAAAGCCTTCCGTATCAGTTATATACAAACAAATACATTTTACTAGTATGAGGCAGAGATAAAACATGCAATACATCACAATGGGATAAACTGGGACAAATATGTAGCAAAATGGCTATAGATGTCTGCATGACAAATAATGCTTTCCTCTTAAATTTGTGTATATGAGAGTGTATTTTTAATGTGTGATTTTTCATGGTCTTTATTCAATACAAGATGCTTTTTTTTTTTTAGAAATTAATTAGGCAATGATCTGGGTAAAAATGGATTTTTATTTGTAAAGTTGTATTTTGTAATAACAAATTCCATAAAGGTTCCTATTCACTATATCAAGGGAGATCATATTAGGCCAGAATTGGCATAATTAGGGCACAGTTTGTGTTTTTGAATTAAGCAACATCAATAAGGCAAAAGCATCCACAGGGTGTCAGTTGGTAATCATGACGGGGATCATTTTTAAACAGTTCAAATATACAGTAATTTCTTTTCTAGGACTCATATAACTCATAACTAATATAAATAGCTTTGTATAGAAGTAACTCTGCATGCTCTGAATTATAATTGTTAATTTGTTATGTACTGTGTCTACTCCATCATCCATACTTCATTCAGCTCACTGATAACTAGTGATTTCTAGTAATCACTCTGTATAAAACATCTCTTCATTTTACTTTAAAAGTAATATATCCACATGACTAAGCATATTTTTTTTCATTTTCATTTCAGATAGTCCTGCTGAGGAAAGGCAGCCTAGCATGCTGTTTCCAAATAGTACCATAAGTAACAAGACAGTCTTACTTGGAGAAGTACTTCTGCTGGAATGTATAGCAGAGGGACTGTAAGTGCTCTGTGTTTTAAACTCTGCATGTTTTCAGTGGTTAAGCTCAAACTGGGGTGTCTAGGGTTGCAGTCTCCTGCAGAGGTCAAACCTGATGCCAGTCTACGCACCTTTTACCTTTTCCTTGCGCCTGCTATTTTCCAGAGGAGAGCAGGCCAGGGCTTGCTTATTTTTTCCAGGAGTACGACCCTCTTTAAGTTGCAGTTCCAACTCAAATGTTAATTTTAATATCACATCATCAGCTATTTATATAGCGCCAATTTCCATAGAGCATTACATAATTTAAAATAAACTGTGGTCTTACATTATCTTAACAAACAAGGGTTACAGAATAAAATTGGGATCAAAGGGCCCTGCTCACTAGAGCTCACCATCCAAAGGTTATGGGAAAATCAGAAATATAAGGAAAATTAAAACAATCAATGATTTACAATATACTGGCTTCTTCTGGCTTAGTCCAATGCATTGAATATGCTTCTTTAAACAGGTGAGCCTTTTGGAGACAATGTTACAGTATTTTTGGATTCTGTTTTATTCTTTATTATATTAAGTCAAAATAGCAATTACATTTACATATAACTGTAAAATCTTTAAGTGAATTATTGTATATTGGAAAGTTGTTTTGAATTATATTTTGTGTGTGCTTCACATTTAGGGGCAGATTTATCAAAGGTCGAAGTGAAAATTTGAATTTTAAAAAATTTTAATTTTAAGCTAATTTTTGTGTACTTCGACTAGAGAATAGTCCAAATTCAATTCGAATTTGAAAAAAATTCGACTTCGACCATTAGCCATCTAAAACCTGCAGAATTGCTGTTTTAGCATATGGGGGACCCATATGGAGTCAATTGGTGGAGTTTTTTACTGGAAAAACTTGGAATCAAATGCACTATTACTTCGATTAGATTGAAAACAGACCTATTCAATCGAAAACTGACCTATTCGGCCAAAAAAAACTTTGATTCAATTTCGGTTAGTCTTATTGAATTTGAATTTTAAGTTTTTCACATTCAAAATTCAAGCCTGGATAATCTGCCCCTAAGGTTTGATATGCTGTGTGAGAATGTTGGCTATCAAGGCCAGTGATCATGTGTAGTTTAGAATCCATCTAATGAAATATCCTCTACATATATAATAAATAATTTTTTAAATACATAATTAATGAAAAAATTTGTATATTTCTATTACTGTATATATTGTGAAGACAGTTGGCAGTTATTTAATCCTACATTTTAAAAATGTTTATTATCTTGTTATATACACATCTAAAATACAAAATATTCCATTATAACTTTTTAATAGAAAAAAGTGCAATAAAGAAGATCTCCATATTATGTTCTGCTATACAAGATCAGTTTCTTAAAGGAGAAGGAAAGGCTTGGTGCACTTGGGGGTGCCAAATGATTGTATTGACTTACCTGAAACCCTGGGCCAGTGCTCCTATAAGCAGGTGTTATACCAGTGAGCACCACTGAGATATCTTCTTTCGTCTTCTTCTTTCTTCAAATTTACTGGGGCAAACGCATGCACAGTTGAACGAAATAGCCGAGTTTTTAGTTAAAGTTCGGCTTTTCGTTCTACTGCGCATGCACAGCCACGCAAAGAAAGAGGAAGCAGGAAGAGGATCTCTCTGTGGTGCTCACTGGTATAACCCCGGGCCGGTGCAGTTTTCTGTTGATAGGAGCACTGGCCAAGGGTTTCAGGTAAGTCAATACAGTTACTTGGGGGTGCCTAACATTTGGCACCCCAAGTGCCCCAAGCCTTATTTTCTACTTTAAATTGCATTCATTTATTTGCCAATTTTATGTATGCCTCAAGAATACCTTGATTTAACTATGACTATTTTACACAGATTTCGTTGTTTTCTGTTTTTTTTTTTGGTGTAAATAATTTTGTATTTGTATTCTGTATACTATTTTAGTCCTACACCTGAAATCCATTGGCGTAAAGAGAGTGCTGATTTACCTGTGGACAGAGTGTTTTATGAAAATTTTAATAAAACATTAAAGATTATTGATGTCACTGAAGCTGATGCTGGAAAATATAAGTGTATAGGGAGAAATATCCTGGGCACCACTCATCACATAATAACGGTCTATGTGAAAGGTGAGTAGGTGGGCTCCCACTTCTACCACATTGATTCTCACCTGTACAAGTCACGTACATTGTCCAAACGTATGGAGTTAACATCTTACAGTGGCACATTTACAAACAAATAACAAATGCATACATGAGGCATGGCCTTTTCAAAATGGTATGCCCCATAGGGAAGAATGTTCTGAAAGCTGTCTAATATAGCACCCACTGCTGCATTTTGAATTGTTATTTTAAGAAAGCAGCATTAAAATAATTATTATACCTTACAGTTTTGTCTTTCTTTCTCCTTAAATGCACCCTACAAATCATCACATTATCATTACCTTCAAACATGTAAAATTGACACAGGGTTTTCCATGTTTACCTATTAATGTTGTAAATACAGTCTGGTAAAAGACAGACTGCAGTGTGTTACATATCATATGCATTCAGAACAAAAAGCAATACCTTAATAAAAAAGGTGTGTAACTGCCTGTTATACTTATTACATGTAATATCTTTTCCTTTAAACTTGCTTTTATTTTATGAGCACTGATATTGCCAGCTCTGTTCAGATTTTTCAAACTGTATACATGGTGTATAAGAGAACCTTATTTTCCAGCATGTATTATCCTTTCTGAAAGCAGTGTTGGAGACGAAGCTGGTTGCTATGGTAACCAGTAGAAATGCAAGTCTTTCTTTGTCTAAGTGATATAGTCTCTATGAATAAGCCTAATGCATCTCACAATTTAGTTGTGTTAAGAGTTTTCTTTCTAGATGTAAATAAAATGCATTAGTGACACACAAAAAAACAAAGAGCCCATAAGTAGACTGGATTTCACTCAGAACACCTAAATTTGCTAATTGAATTATTTTACATACTTTAACATTATTTTACACACCACAGAGCCTCATGGAAATGGGAATTTATCAAAGCATTAATAAACCAATTATGAGTCAAAAGTTTTGCAACCTGTGTATAATAATTAGAGGAAACATCACACGTGGATTAGTCAGTTATGGTCTCAAACCAATAATGAAATCATTAACGATTCATATAGCTGTTTACAGTCTGTTAACTAAATTAATTAAATGAGTCATTCCACACACTTGTGAAAATATATATATATATAACAATATATGTCAGCTACTCAATTCCAATGTATTTTTCAATTGAGCTCGATTACAATGAATAAAATTAACCTGCACTTACCACCTTTGCCAGCAGGCAGGGGTGTAACTACAGAGGAAGCAGAGGTATAGGGGCTCCATGCGGCCCTAATTCATATACAATTTCATTAAATGTTAGTAAAAACAGGTCAACCTCTATACATTGTGGGGGCATGAAAAATAATTAGCTGTGGCGCCCAGTAATATCTAGTTACACCACTGCCAGCAGGCATTATGTATATAGGGGCTCACGGCATCCTGGACACCATATGCTAAAGGTTTGCACTCAGTACACTCAGTGCTACAACATGGGTATAATATTTTATATGAGATGCTGGGAACTAAATTAAATAATAATTTCAGATTTCTGACAAGCCCTCACATATCCAATTGTATTGAAAAGTGATTGCTACGCTGTCTCCCATAGACTCCATTTTTTCTAAATAATCCAATTTTTAAAAAATGATTTGCTTTTTCTTTGGGATAATAAAACAATACTTTGTACTTTGATCAAAACTAAGATATAATTAATCCTTATTGGAAGCAAGACCCGCCTATTGGGTTTATTTAATGTTTATATGATATTCTAGTAGACTTAAGATATAAAGATTCAAATTATGGAAAGATCCATTATCTGGAAAACCCCAGGGCTCGAGCATTCTGGATAACAGGTCCCATAACTATATATAATTTATTTGAAATTAAGCTGCAACAATTTATTGTAATACCATTTTGTATCATTTTGTAACATCAATCTGTATCATTAATTTATGATAACACGTTAAAGGGATACTACATAGTTTATGGTGATTGGTATGAGGGAGTGGACACGCCCAGGGGCGCTGGTATATTAACATGTGGTATTTTAATTGTAATTTAATCTTGATAAAGGCCCTACACACAAGCCAAAACACCGATTTTTAATATGCCAGAATGAAATTATTATTTTTAAATAGAGTCCCAGGAGTACGTATGTGACCCCAGCTGCAGCACCCGGGCAAAGAGATTAAGACCCGATGGAGTGCGAATCATTAGAGGACACATAAATAAATAAATAAATATATATATATATATATATATATATATATATATATATATACACACACACACACACACACACACACACACATATATACAGGGGTAGTGTTTCGTTTTATGCCTCTGTAATATGATTTATTTTCTTAAAAATTCTTGTAATACTGTAATATTGAATGAATCTGGTCTGGACCATCAAGAGGAAATAGAAAATACTGATGTATTTTTTTTATATATATCCCGGGCAGATTATTAGTGGGGTTAAATAATATTCTGACTGCTTTTTGTTATATCAGAAGTTCCATTTAATATTTTCATCCTTTTGCAGGTGCACCTTATTGGATAACTCCACCAACAAATATTGTATTGTCCCCAGGAGAGGATGGAAGTCTGATTTGCAGAGCAAGTGGCAATCCCACTCCTAGTATAACATGGCTAATTAATGGGGTTTCAATTGAATGTGAGTTTAACAAGTGTCATTAGATTTCTTAGAAAAAAATCTGATAAAAAATTTTGTTAATTATTTTGCTAGCTTTTGGATAATCCTGCTGTTTCGTATTCCTTTATCCTTTTAATTTTTTTTCAGGACCCTCATTCGCTAATCTTATTTAATCTAAATACCCCCTTCTACTTTTGGTTTGTAAGATCTTTTTGGCAGGACCCTTGTAAAATGTGACTGTCATTATTATTATTATGATTATTATTATTAATAACAAAAACAACAATAATAATGATTTGAAATACAGAAGTCATGCAGACTATATTCTAATGCTAGCCCCACTACCTATTTCATTATTTGAGGGGTGCTGGGTATTAAATATGAAAAAAAAAGCATTATAGATTTGTTTTGGCATTATTTATACTATATACTATGGTAGTTTTGCTTGGCCTAGTAAAGAGCAGATATGAAGCATGATGAAAGAAATGTATTGTGGAACTTGTACATTCTCACTGAAGATCATCCAAGGACGAGGATTTGTTATAGAGTGATTTTAGAGTCAATAGTTGTGAGTAAAATAGAGTTAATTATGAATGATATCCATGGGGATACTGAAATGATACTGAAAATAAATAAAATATAGTTAGATGATTACGGTTTTGTTGATTGTGCTTCAGGAATGAATCCATATGTAACATTCCTTTGCCTAGTAAATAAGTAAAAAAAATCTTTGCTTTCATTTCACAGTGGCTCCTACAGATGCAAGTAGAAAAGTAGATGGAGATACAATCATGTTTTCTAAGGTTCAAGATGGGGCTACTGCTGTATATCAGTGTAACGTCTCTAATATATATGGCTACTTGCTCGTGAATGCTTTTGTAAACGTTATTGGTAAGATCTCTTATTGTATTCTCTGTTTTTATTTGATAAAACAACATCGGTTTGCTCATTATATTGTTAATACACAGTTATTGGAATCATTTTACAACTATGTTGTTCAAGACAAATAATTCCATTTTACATAGATACGGTATTCTGAAGTTGTACACTCCTATTTACAGGGTTAATGCACCTGGATGCTGCCTAGCATCTATAATCCATCCAATAAATAGAATCAGGTTTACTCTGACCTTTAATAAATATGGGGTGGAATTGTATAAATGTCATCTTGGTCCTTTCAATATAGAGAACATTATTTTTCTTACATTAAAGATAAAATTAAACATTATACTCTTGAGACATCAGAAACAATGTTTGCTTATATATTTTTTCATAGTTTTTATTATTAATTGAATCATTTTTGTAGTGAAGAAATCAGAGATAGTTAAAAGAGCAAGGATATAGAGAAGAAGCCATTTATATAGAATTATAATTATGTACAACCTAGAGTCCATCAGGTTTCACTGAGCTATAACTATCTTCTCTGCTTTAAGACTAGAAATAAAAGCTACAACATGAGTTAAGGAATTATTTGGAATATGTACCATTATTTACTACCTATGACTATTTAATAAAAGGTTGTGTTTTTTGCTCTGGATTTCCCATCAATCACAGGGGCAGATTTATTATGTGGTGTAAAAAAACATTTGAATAATTCGACAGGCATCACCATGTAAAAATAATTAGTCAATTTACAGGACGTTACATGTACGGTAGTATGGTAAAACTGTGAGACTGGTACCCACCAAGATGTGATGGTTGGGCTGGATATACATATGATGATATTGTAATCATAATCAGATAATCATAATGTAAGCAAATTATAAAGGGTTAAAATGAATTGAGATGACTTCATAAACTAAGAATGAAACTCAAACAAGATTACAATCTAATAATGTTTATAATACAGGTATCTAATGAGTATATCCAATAATGATATTCACCAATAATGATATTCACCATTTTGATTTCTTCCTGGCCTTTACAGTTTTCATACACAATTTAAATGCTTTACAACGTTCATCAAAATCAAATGTGAAAAGGCTGTGATGTTCTGCTCATATCTATGCAACATGCTCTGAAATACTAATGTCTGCCTTGAATCTTACAGCTGAGCCTCCTCGAATTATGATGTTGAAACACGTCTATAAAGTGATTGCTAACAACGTAGCTTTGCTTCACTGTCCTTTTTTTGGCTCACCGAAGCCTGAAATTAAATGGTAGGACATCATATTTTGTTTTACATATTTAGTCATTAAATATTGCTTGCCTTCAGGGAGTTGGGTTATTTACTCTCATTCATGCAAATTGAGGCAAAACAACTTATATTTAGTGATGGGCGAATCTGTGGGTGAAAATAAATTCATAAAACGCATTGAAGTCAATGGGCGTCAAAATAATTTTGACACAAGCAACAATTTTTATAAGCACGACTATTTTGTCCAAATGCATTAAAGCCAATGGGCGTCCAAATAACTTTGAGGCGCAACAATTTTAATGTGCAGCAATGTTTTTTTTGTCTCAAAATGTAGCTGGCGTTTTCACTGCACCGCAAATTTATTCGCAGGCGTTGAAACTCGCAAAATTTGCATCAAATTCATGCCTGATGAATTTATTCACCCATCACTACATATATTGCATTTTTCTGAAAAGAACGACTTTTTACTGCATTTTGTCAAGTTTTACAAATACAATAAGACATTTTGTGTGTGTGTGTATATTCACACACAGTATTTCATATTGTATTTCTAAAACTTAACAAATTGGCCCATTTATGTTGCTGTGCTGTTATTCCTAAACTTCTGTACGGGTAATGGTTCCTGAGGATAGGTTTGCAAAGGAGTGACATTTAGGAGTAATCTGAGAAAGTAATAAAAAAGGAATCATAACACTAACGTTGTCTCTGTCCTTGGGCATATTGAAGTAGAAGGAAAGTTGTTTTATATGACAAACGTTAGGCACCCCGAAGTGATTATATTTACTTACCTGACACTCTGGCTCAGTGCTCCTGTCGGCAGAAAACTGCACCAACCCAGAGTTTTTCCAGCAAACACCTTGGAACAATCCTCTTCCTGCTTCTTCACTCTTTAAATTTCCCAGGGCAGATGCAGGCTCAGTAAAACGAAATAGCATAGCCACGAGCTGAAAGAAGAAGCAGGAAAAGGTGCTTGCTTGAGGCCAGTGCTGTTTTCTGCTGGTTGGAGCACTGGCCTAGAGTGTCGGGTAAGTAAATACATAAATAAACAAATAAATAACTTTTGGCTCCCCCAAGTATAAAACAACTTTCCTTCTCCTTTAAAGGTGTCCCAAAAATAAAAAGTATCTTAGAAAATGTAGGATATAGTTTGAGATTTCCTTTATTTTGACAAGCAATCCAACCAGTAAAAAGAGTCACATCCTCATGACCGCTGAGGTATACTGTTTCCACCATCATTTCATTCCAAGTCAGGCTAGTCATGCTATGCTGTTTTTTTGTGAAGGTTTAAAGGTGCTCATGGAAGTGTTTTGCATGGAAATGGATATGTCTTTCATGACAACGGAACTCTAGAAATACCTGTGGCACAAAAAGACAGCAGTGGAAATTACACTTGTATAGCAACTAATAGATTTGGAAGTGTCAAGGACATGATTGGACTTCAAATCAAAGGTAAATCTTAAACTAATTGTAGGGCTGAATACAAGTCATCACTGACAGTTATCAACTGTTGCTGCATTTTACATTTCAGATCCAACTATGATTATTAAACAACCAGAATACAGGGTGATTCACAGATATGGAAGCGCGCACTTTGAATGCAGGGTAAAGCATGATCCCACTTTAAAACCGGTGGTATTTTGGCTAAAGGATAACAGTGAGCTTCCAAATGATGAAAGGTATTATTGGTTTAATTGTTCTGTAACATTATTGTAAAGTACAGTGCACCTACAGTAACCAGTGTATTAGCTTAGCAATAGATCTGTCACTTGCTGGATATATATTCTGTTTATACTGTATATGCTTATATTTTATTTGCTCAGCAGGGAACACCAAAAGCCTGAAATCACTTTTCAATTGAAAACATAGACCCTAGGTGGGGTATTAAAGTCTGAATGCTAAAAATTTGAAAAATGATTTTTATTTACTATAAAATCCACATTTTTGTTGAAGAAAAAACATCAAATTTTTCATGATTTATTGTACCTCAAGGCTGCTAAAAATCAAAATCCAAAAATACTCCATCTTGAAGCTGTCTGGGTCCTGTAAAAGTCAATGGCAACAGTTTCAACCAAAAATCGAAAAAATTTGGGGGTTTGGAGCAATATCATGAAAGATTAGAGCTTTTCTGTGGGGTTTTCGCAAAAAAACCCCAAAAAACTTTTTTTCAAACCAATTTTATTGAGTTTTTTTCAATGATAAATAAGGTCAAATCATGGATTCTAGTTTGGTCAGACTTTTTCTTACTTAAAAAATCTGGAAAAATCTAATTCTGATAAATAACCCCCTAGGCTTGCAAAGACAATGCTTGCACTAGTACTTTCACGCTATTACCCAATCACTTGATATTTTTATTTAAAAGTACTTTTCAATTTCAGATTTAAAGTGACCAAGGGCCATTTAACCATCAAGAATGTAACAGAGAAGGATGAAGGAACATACACTTGTGTGGCAAACACTGATTTGGACACTGTCTCAGCCAGTGCAGTGCTTACTGTGGTTGGTAAGTAACCCATCAACTTGTTTATTGGCTCTTGGTATAGTCCTAGAATACATGAGGATGTGTTTTTATCCAGTTCAATTCAAAATCGAATATATAATTTTATACTTTATAAAATATATCTGAGACTCTACTATATATATATATATATATATATATATACAGTATATATATATATATATATATATATATATATATATATATATATATATATATATATATATATCTCTACAATTTCTGCTTTTGTACAGTAGCACATCTGTATTGTAATGACCTCATGTGATTCACACACTCCAAGATTCTAATGGGGTAATGTAATAGTAAGTCCAAAGTTTGTCAACATGTAGTAGTGCATATAACCAATCCAATGTATATTTTCAAACAAATGACCACTAATTGCTATGGCTCACTAGACAAGTAGCAAAATGTAGACAGATAATTGCATTACCCTCTAGGATTTATTTCTAAAAAAAATGCCTTTTCTTGGTTGTATGTAGTGTGCTTAATATATGCAAGGGATGTATATGCAAGGGATGATTTGAGATCAGGAATATTTTTTCAGCTATTAGAAAAAATATATTCATAGTAGTATAAAACAGTATTTAAAAATGCTTTTAAGGAAAAAATAATCTAGTTGCTGTATGGCTGGTCTTGAGATGAAAGAACTTCATTTATTTACAGTATATGAGATGGGGGCCTTTGTGTCTTCTCCAGAATCCCTTCTGCTTTGCATACAAATGATGAAAGAGGCTCCCCCCTCAATATGTTTTTCACGTGAATCCACTAGGTAGAGACAAGCTCATCACCTTTGAGCTTGTGCATCACCATCTTCCTTTACCTCACCATTAAAATTATAAGAGCAACACTTTGACTACTGAAAGCAGATTCCGAGGAACAAAGTATTTCCTATTTAGGCTAGACTAGATAATACAGGTATAGAATCTATTATTTGGAATATTTGAGACCTGAAGATTTCTGGATAAGCAATCATTCTTTTAAAGGATCTGTAATTTGAAGCTTCATTTTCACATTATGGGGCACATTTATTAAAGGTCAATTTTTTCTGGTCTGGCTTTTTGTCTTGGCTTTTTGGGATTTATTATACAACAAAACTGTGACAAATTACAATCCGCTTTTTTTGTTCTAATTTTTTTTTTAGTAATTTAAGGCCATTCGTGGTTGGGAGTTTGGTTGATTTTTTTTTTAAATAAAAATGAGAAAAAAAAAGTTTTATTAAATACCCCCTAAATAAACCCAGTAGAACGGCTTTGCCATCAATATGGATTCAAGCAGCTTAGATTATATCAAGTACAGTATATATAAATAAATAGTTATATTATTACAAAGGAAAAAGGAGACCACTTTGAAAAATGTTTATTATTTTCTTAAAATGGACTCTATGGGAGATGTATTTCCCATACTTTGGACCTTTATGGATAACAGTTTTCTAGATAAGGGATCCCATATCTGTACCATAGAAACTATGGGGGCAATGTGATCATTGCAAAGGTGTTGTAATCAGAATGCAAACAACTTGGGAATAAGAAGATGTGCTTAAACTTTAAGTCTGTGTTGTTTTAATGCCAGAGATCTTAATTACTGATAAGTTATATTTTACGGATGTATTCATTTTTTTCCCCTTGTCCATATTCAATTGAAGTTTTTGAATTATCTTACTGCTTGGTCAGGGTGGTTTTTAAAAAAATCGGTGACATCAAAGTTAGGGCAAAAACAGCTTTTTCCGATATTTAATTATCTTGGAAAAATCTTTCTATTGCTTTTATTGTAATGATGAAGTTGATAAAGTCAAGCCCTACAAAATTGTGGCAACTAATATGTTTATGTTAATATCCCTTGCAGAAGCTACTCCAACTCCAGCTATTTTGTACGGTAAAAATAATCAATCCATTTAGTTGTGCCTGCATAATTCGTCATCATTTTCATTATTTCTACATTTTATTACCAAGACTTGTTGCATGTTTTGTTTTTGTTGTTGTTTCATATTTCTATATTACATAAATATATTTACATATATATTTAAATATTTTTTGGCATACAGTTGCTTTAATTAGATTTTTTTTGGGATATTGTGTAATGTGTTTAGTGTCTTCTATATTGTTGCACATAACAACCTTGTCTATACTCTACATATGTTCTAAAGTCTGTATATTTTGAACATGTTTTTAACAGAGCCAGAAAACAACAGATCTGGTTTCTTCCTAGTGAATTTTATATTACATGACTTAAATCTTCTAGACTTGTCATATGGCAAAAAACATGACAAGCCCCATTTTAAAATTACATGGATTTGGAACTCAAAACACTGTTGAGTTTCAAACTCTCTCTGGAAAAAACATACACACAAGAACATGTTTTGTTTTATGGACAAGTAGCCGTTAACCAACTCTACATAATGATGTGTAGTGCAAGTTTATCAGCCGGAATGGTGTAAAGGTCACCGCTATTGGTCTCTGACGAAGGGGAAATAAATTCTCTGGAGTTATGATTAACACTTCACTATTTGGCAGTATTTTAAATTTCATTCTAGTGTCTTACTTTGTTACAATTTAGAGGAAGCTCTTTTTCTATTTCAGCATGATAATGCCACTGTGGGATGAACTGAAAAGTCGGCTGTGAGCCAGGCCTGAATACCCAGCATCACTCCCTAATTTCAATAATTTCCTTGTGGCTGAAGGGGAAAGGATGTGTTGGGGCCATATAGTGTATGCTGCCCTACAATCCCCTTCATGCACACATACTGTATAAATCTTATTTTTATCTTTGCTGTGCACCAAAATGGGCATAGTAACTTTAAACAAATCCAGAAAGAATTGAACCTGACTCTCCTCTGGAGGCTCAGATGTCCACACAAATGTGATCTGTGCATTGACTGTTCTTGTCATGAATAAGGCATACCTCCAATTGCGAAATATCTGATCTGTTGTTCCCTATTCACTAAAAAAAGAGAGCAAAAGCATGGTGGTTCCAGCACAATGGTCCTAAGCTTGATTCAGGATTTGTTCTTTCTAGCCTTAGTGATTTTGATTGTAAGCTCCACTGGGGCATGAAGTAATGTGAATTCTGCAGTGAATTTCTGTAAGCACTATATAGATAGTAGCTTGACAAAGAATTAACTTGAAACACAACACCTTCTATTTTGGGCCACCACAACCAAGTCATGATTTAAAGCTGAACTTCATGGCTTGTACAGTACATTTAAAAATACAAAACATATAGCACTCCTAGCCATATTAATTTTTAGACTTTATTTCTCAATTTAGAAGTAATTTGCTCACATTCTGAACTTTTAGTACCAATGTAAATACTCACTTTAAGAACAGAGAAGGATCTGTAATATATGGTTTATGCTAATTAAGGAGCAAATTTACTTAAGGTCGAATATCGAGGGTTAATTAACCCTCGATATTCGATTGTCAAAGTTAAATCCTTTGACTTTGAATGATTTATCGCTATTTGTTCAAATGAACGATGAACTCCTTCACTTGAGCTAAGTAATGGGCCCCTTAGTGTTTTATTTTACCAGGCAGCCAGATGTCTTAGCATAGAAAAACCAAAAGAACATTTTATAAGACATATAGTGTGTCCTTGTTATCTCAATTTACAGATGTGGAATGACTTATGAGGCATTCCCTGCTAATGTGTTAGGTGGCAATGAGGATATGCTAAAGTAATTCCTTGGGCAGGACAGTTTTCGCATTTTGCTTGCACCTAATCCTAAAGCTGTGATTTCTAACCCTTTCTATGGTCAGAGTATCTACAGTACAACCCATATTTCAATAAAATGACAATGTTGTGCATAGAAAGTAGTAGAGGCCTTGAGCAAGTTAAACAAGTCTGTCCTAAGGTATAATGCCATTCCACACAAATATGAAGAGCTTCTACCTGTAGAAAACCCTTTTTGCTGGGTAGGGTGCTTAACAGTGAAAGGACCATCCGCCTGTGATCCAAAACATATGTAGCAAACCAGGTACCTGGTTTGCTGAGGTATAATGCCAGACTTGCACCCTAGTACATAATCCTGCTGTAGAAGCAGGAAGTTGTTTCTAAGTTAGGTTGAATACAAGTTTGGCAACCAAATCTCAATAAGATATAACCTACAGGCAGGGTCTGAATGGGGGGCCTAAGGCCCACCAGGACTGCTGCCTCTGCCCCCACTCCGCCACACACTGTATTTTTGCCACACACTTCAGAAGTGCAGGGTGCAGATCTGGACCGGGTTTTTTCCTGGTGTCCCACCGGCCCAGTCCAACCCAGCCTACAGGAGGCAAAACAGAGACAGAAATCCATCACCATTGCCTCCTGTGCCCCTTAATAAATGACTATTGTGTATTACAAAATGAGTGCTTACAATATCTTTCTAGAATCTAGTAAATATATGTGCGTTATGATGAAGCATCTAAAATGTGCCACCTCACATTGATGTTAAAAAATCTAGTTACCAAGAAATTGTTCTAATCCATGTGTCTAACTTCAAAACATTAATTCAACAAGGCAAACAGAATTTTGGATAGCAATAAGCAATTTATCCCTTAGGATTAAGGCACAAAGAACAAAACAAAGAACAAAACTTTTTGTCTCTGAATTTTCCAAAGATGTCTTAACTCATGAAACCTAATGTAAATTGTTGGCCTTGCATTCAGTACAACCTTTAGCAGGATCAAGTTAAGTGCAATTCCTTTTATTAACTTTAGTGTTAAGTTCCTTCAGAGATCCCACTGCTGTTATTTTTTATTTAATTCAAGCTGCATGTGAATTGATTTACTTTCTTCCCATGCATGAAATAGTAGATATGCTTCACAGATTTCTTTCTGCTCTTGGCACTAATCTGTTTCAAAGAGAACTTACTTTATGCCTTACTTACAGATCGCCCAGATCATCCTTTTGATTTGGAACTGACTGATCATCGTGACAGAAGTGTGCAGCTCTCCTGGGTCCCTGGAGATGATAACAGCAGCCCCATTACCAGTAAGTCACATTAATTGCTTCCATATAGATTTGTCAGTTAATAATGCTGCTCAAGCAGAATTTTGCACTGAAATCCATTTTTTAAAAGAGCAAACAGATTTTTTTATATTTACTTTTGAAATTTGACATGATGCTAGACATATTGCCAGTTTCCCAGGTGCCCTCAAGTCATGTGACTTATGCTCTGATAAATTTTAGTCACTCTTTACTGCTACACTGCAAGTTGGAGTGATAACACCCCCTCCCTTCCCTCCCCAGCAGCCCATCAGCAGCCTATCAACAGAATAATGGGTAGCTAACCAGATAGCAGCTACTTTAAAGCTCTGCTAAAGGATTTGTTTACATTGTTAAAGGTGCTTCCCTGCTTTTTCCTGCTTGGGTGCTGTTCTCATGTCTGCCAGGGCTAGGGAGCATGATTTAGGACATGGTGAAATACAAAGTGCTGGCTCCTTCTCAAAGCTCAGAATTAGGCACAAAGCACTGAGATGGCTGCCTCCACACCAAAATTACAACTAAAAAAATACATTTGTTGGTTCAAGACTAACATTTTAAATGGTAGAGTGAATTATTTGCAATGTAAACAGTGTAATTTAGAAATAAAAAAAAAAACATAAAAATCATGGCAGAATCCCTTTAAGTAGTGTTATTGTATGTTTAAGCATGGTATATACAGTAAATATACAAACCTTTATAAATAATCCAGTTAGTTCTTAGCAATATTTCAGTGCCTGCAATGCATTGTGTCAACTCTCTTTTATACACTACATCAAAGCTTTTTAAATACACCAAATTTCACCAAATTACACTTCCAAATTTATTTACACCAACTTTGTTACTGTTTTGGGATAAATTATTGCCGTATGAGTTCTCAACCACTAAAATATGTGCTGATATTTTGCTTAGATTTCATCATTGAGTATGAAGATTCAATGCACGACCCAGGGACATGGCACTTCCAGACTAAAGTCAGCGATACTCAAACCACAGCTACACTGAGTCTCTCTCCGTTTGTCAACTATTCTTTCCGAGTCATTGCTGTCAATGAAATTGGAAGAAGTGAGCCCAGTGAAGCATCAGAACAATATATAACAAAACCAGCAGGTTAGTGAATGATTGAACATTTTTCAGAGTGGATCTAGATCTCAAATATAGCTTGTAACTATAAGAATGGTAGCCACACTCACAGGACTTATGGTGAACAAAAGATGCTTTATTGCAGGAGAAGAAAATCTAAACACTGTAAGGCAGGCTTTTGCTAAGACAACTCCCACAGTCTACTGTACAATAAAAATGTAAAAGAATGCCAGGAGGTTCTAGCAGTAAAACAAAGGAGTAACAGTTTATTTGTCAGAGAAAAATGATCCACAGGGTTACTTACAAGCAATGAGGCATATGCAGAATAACATCAGGAGGCTAAGGCAGGTGGATGAGACAGCTGAGAATGTGACTCCCCTGCAGATGTAGTCAAGGTAGTAAGAGAGACCTTCAGGCAGATATACCTTACGAGTGGTGCAGATCCCACCCAGTGGAGTGGTCAAGGAGAACAATCTAAGCCTGACACCCTATACACTGTGGTCCCTTCACTATAGGCAAATCTAGCAGCATAGGGAAACTACTCCCTGCTACAATCCTTGATGGAGCACAAAGCTGCTCTTCCTCTCTTTCCTCACTATCTTACTCTCCTAGAGAGTACTATAGCAGATCTAATACTGTCTCTATCTGGCCTCGTTCATATGGTCACTGCTCCCAGACCTAAACACTATAGAAACTGGTCCCTCTAGGGCAAAAGGGCTTTACTGGGCCTTGGTGTACCCAGGCTCCCTAGAAACATACAGATGGTTAGGACACCAGGAGCCAAAGAGGAAGACCCACTCCTTTCCAAGCACTATATTAAAGTTGGGCAGGAAGTGGTCATAACATCTCTTGGCCAATCACTGAGAAATGTAAATGTTAAACTAGATACATTGGGCCCCTGCCCAGCAACTAGGGAAATTATTTAAAGCCATAGGGGCATATCAACCCTATGAGTCCCTACATATAAATATATCTTGTGTCTTAGTGACAGGTGGTGTGTTTCAGTTTTAAATGGGAGAGGCCTTGGATTGCATGGTTGCATGGATTCCATTTTCTGTGCTCTGGTTAATATATTACAGTATGATCATGTGTCTAGAAGTCTAGTGTTACCAATCCAGGCAACGCAATATAGACAACTGTCTGTATGAGCTGAGTCATATTTTTCTGTTTCTGTATTTACTGTGCCTGAATATTTACAACCTAAATGAAGAAAACTGATAAGGAACAGGGCAGTTTTTATGCAGCATGCATACCATTTATGTATGTGTAGGATGCAAACTTCCAAAAAGAATAGAATTGTCAGGCTTTTAGAGGAATCTGTCACATTTATGCTTACAGTTTATATAGCACAAGTATATGACTATTTGTAATAATACTTAGTTGTTTATGTTTAATTATATTAGTTTGTGTTTATATGACCACGTGTTGAAGCACCAAGAGAGGGTTCTTGGTCGATGATACCCAACGGTGTTGTTCAGAAACCAAATTGAACTCATATACTTATTAGCCAAACACGATGTAACATGCTTATGGTTTGTTTTATCTATAACAGTGGCCACTATTTTCTTCTTAAGTGTTTGTATTCACTTTTTACTTTACTTTACTTTAGTATATGTTTATATTGATGTTTTTTCTCTATTTGATGGGAATGATTGTACCTCTTTCAATATATAGATGGTTTAGGCGTTTTTTAAAGTAGGTCTTGGTTTTCTTTTTTGAGCTAACGTTTATGTAGAATGCTGGGCCAAATAAATAACTTCTTAAGAGGAAATAGCAGAAATTAAAACAAATTAATGTTTAAGCAGTTAATGTTTTCCCTGAATATCTGGAGATGGTCAGTACTGGGCCCAAAGGTTCCCCTTTTTTGTTTATCTAAGGGGCTGTGCTGATCTTATTGGAGCATTTGGACTTTTATAGGTTTTCAGATTTTTTTTCTCCACTAGAAATTGTCCAAAAGAAAAGCAAATTTTTTGAGGTATTCATATTTTTTACCACATTGTTCAGTGTTTTTTTTTTGTATGTTTTTTTAATCAGAGCTTTTAATATATTCAGTGACAGTCATGGTTTTAGAGTTTGTGAATTTAGTCATTGTTTCAAAAACCTCTAAAGCAACTAAAAATTCAACCTTTACATTGAAAGGTGTAAAGATTATTAACACATTGGCAAAATGGGGGCTCATATGTATAAAGGTATTTTGTCATCAGTTGAGGAATAATTGGACATTTATTAAAGTCTGGCTGGTTATTAACTGAATTATGCAATAGAATAGAGGCGAGCACAGCAACATTTCAATAGGGAATTACATCCCTTCCATTAAAATATTGTATTGTAAGTTATACTGTGCAAAAAGTGTGTGACATGCAGAACTCACGGTTATGGCTCATCTTAGCAGAACACATTTTGCATTCTCATGAAATTATAGACTGCGATATTCCATGAGTTAATTCCTATAAACTTTCATAACATTGAAATATATATATTTGCAGAACCTGATAAAAATCCGTCTGGTATAAAAGGAGTTGGTACTGAACCAGATAACTTGGTTATCGCCTGGGACGTAAGTATATACATTTGCTGTTGATCAAAGTAAGATTTTGTTACATTATTGCTTGTTTGATAATGCTAGCATGTGTGACTAACTTCATATATCTGATCAGCCTTGTTTAATTTGCATGCCAGCAGCTAGTAACCATAGGCTATTTCCCATTGTTTATGTAATGACATGAGATTGTAGACCTGAATTGTCAAGAAGTATCAGAAGTCTTTGTCATGTTGTGGGATAATTCTTTCTGTGTGGTTTGTTTTTTTTATAGCCTATAAAAGGATTTGACTCCAATGGACCTGGGCTGCAGTATAAAGTCAGTTGGAGACAGAAACATTTTGATGATGAATGGACTTCTATTATTGTTGCAAATGTATCAAAGTATATTGTATCTGGAACGCCAACATTTGAACCATATGAAATAAAGGTCCAAGCGCTGAATGACATAGGCTATGCCCCTGATCCATCAGTAATCATTGGATATTCGGGAGAAGACTGTAAGATATTTTGCTCAATCCCTTTCACTTAGATATGTACAAATATGATTTACATGACTAATAGTTATTTGTCTCATTTAGTACCCATGACTGCTCCGAGCAATGTTGAGGTGGAAGTGATTAACAATACACTGGTAAAAGTTCAGTGGGAATCTGTTTCTTCTACATCAATCCGAGGCCATCTTCAAGGTTACAGGGTGAGGAAATTATTCATATTTCCAAATAAAATCTATATTTAAAAATGTGGTAATTTCTATGAAAAAAATATTTTATCATTGGAATTGCTGATATTACTGAATATTATTACTGAATATTACTGAATTACAGGGGATTCAAATGCAATGGATTGATATATTCTAATCTTTTTAGTTGCTTTTCATTAATTATTTTGTGGATGTTGAATTGTTACCTTTCTTAAGATGGCCATAGATCGTTCAAATTCTCAAATGATCGGACTTCCCCATCTCCCGACCTGCCACTAACCAACCATTCATATCAAATAAAGTAGTTAAAGAACTGATCAGCCGATGTTCTGCCCATGACAGCAATCGTACGAAAATCGTACATATCCTTGATTCGTATGATCTGATCTTTGCGTCTATGGCCAGCTTTATTTTGCATGTTTGCAGCCTGCAACTGTTTTCTGGTTGTTTAGGTCACTGACCAAGGCAACCAAAAACCAGTCATTACTGTTATTCATTGTTTATCTTTCTTTTCTATTACTCTCCTATTGATCTTAAATATGACTTTAAAACTAATCTTTAAAACTAAAGATCGAAATTGTGGTCAGTGCCAAAAGACTTTTGCAGACAGGTAAAATTGACAGCTGTAACATCCTTTGCATTTTGAAATCCTCTAAATTATTTGAAAACTGAATTGACTGGCATTTTGACCATTTTCGAAAAAAAAATGTTCTGGCACTGGTAATGTTCTGTACTTGATAGTCTAATACAGAGGACCAAAACATCAGTAGAATAAATGTTTTTCATCCCAATTTAAAAGCTTTGGGCCAATTAGTTTTTTTTTTTGCAGGTCTATTACTGGAAAGCTGAAAACCAAACAAAGAGAAACAAAAGGCATATGGAAAAACGAATGCTAACATTTCATGGAAACAAGACACATGGAAGGCTCCCAGGACTGGAACCCTTTACATCTTATATTGTCAATGTTAGAGTTTTCAATGGTAAAGGTGAAGGTCCTCCCAGCACTGACAAATATTTTGAAACACCAGAAGGAGGTAAGGAGTAGTTCGAGACACAGGATGGATATTGTTCTTTAATGTACCTCACAGAACAGTTTACTCAGATATCGTAAAAAGTCGAGCCCTTTTTAAAAACATTCTGTTCTACATAAAAGGTTATTTTTCTGCTGCTAAATCAGCAGGTTACTTGAAGAACAAAAATGTACTGTTTTCACAAGTTGTTCTTGTAAAGGTGCCTCTTAATCAATAGATACATTTGCCATAGTTTTTTTTTTTTGTGTCATGAGCTTTTGCAATTTTTAAGAAAATGGCAGAAAAAAAACCTCAGATTTTTTTTTTTGTTTTATTTTTTTAATTCAATATCTTGAAATCTAATATCTACTATTTAAAGTCCCTAGTGCTCCATTGAAGCTGGATGTTGTTGAAAGAACTATTGATTCTTTAACTCTTATGTGGAAACCACCTGCTCATCCAAATGGGGTCCTAACCCAATATACGCTGATATTTCAATCAAGTAAGTCTACAAACCAATGTGGTATATTTATTATTTGCAATTATACAGATGAAGATGAATATTGGTCAATGGGCATTTTGACATGCAACAATTTTTCAAACCGTGTGATATTTTTTAAACCACACAATTTTTTTTTTACTATACATTATAGTATCATTTTTTCTGTTTTTCTGGGAGAAACTTAAAATATTTCACTCATCTCTATAAATAATACATTAAATGTGTGATTTGTTTCAGAATAACAAATCTGAAATGTTTTGTGACTCAGAAGTAAATTCATGACGTTACAAATGTATTTACTTTAATTACTTTAATTTGTGATTTACAAAATTGTGATTTACACATATGATTTCTTTTGGCATTGCAAACAAATCTGTTTTTTGTTTTTTTAAGCTTTGATAAGCTCAAGCAATAAAATATGCAAATAATTTTTAAAGTAATTGAAAATTCTAACCAACTTTCCGATTTTTATTATTCCCTAATAGAAGCTTAATTTCCAGAATAGGGGTCAACAGAATTTAATGACAATTAAGGTGGTGAAAGCTACAGAGGAGTCACTTTAAAATAGTATTATTTAGTTAGTACTATTAATTAATAGTAGTAGTTTGCAACCCTATTTTTAATGAGAAAACATGATAGTGAAAAATCTTACAGGGGATAATGCATAAAAGTTGAGTAAACTGAAACTGGAATAAGAACTATTGATTGAATTAACTTTTGTGAATACGGCTGTTTTGTATACTTGGAGTCATTCAAGAATTGTAGTGAATTTGAAGTATCAACTTTCTCTGTACAAATCTGGAGGACTACTTAAAGGAGAAGGAAACCTAGTCGGCGCAAAAACCCTCCCCCCCCCCCGTGTGTTGCCCACACTCCCTCCTCCCTCCTGGCCTACCGGTCCCACTGGGCAAATGCCCCTAACTTGTTACTTACCCTTCTGCGCAGGTCCAGTCTACGGAGTTCACCGACGCCATCTTCTTCCACGCGCATGTGCAGTAGGAGCATTTCGCCGGTACAATCTACTGCGCATGCGCCAAAAGTCATGAAGTGAAATCGGAAAACTTCGTGACTTTTGGCGCATGCGCAATAGATCCGTACCGGCGAAATGCTCCTACTGCGCATGCGCCAAAACGCTGGTCAAAGCAGGAAGAAGATTGCGTGGAAGAAGATGGTGCCTGTGAACTCCGTGGACTGGACCTGCGCAGAAGGGTAAGTAACAAGTTAGGGGCATTTGCCCAGCGGGACAGGTAGGCCAAAGGGGAGGAGGGAGGATGGGCAACACACGGGAGGGGGGAGGGTTTTTGCGCCGACTGGGTTTCCTGAGTTAGTTTAGTGATTTAGTAGTTATTAATGTCATTTTGCTGGAGCTAATAACTTCATAGTCATTGCAAAACTGATTTCCTCCAAAATTTTTAAGAAAAAAAAAACATTTTGGCATATGGTGGCATAAATAGAAAAAGTTGGCATTCAGATGATTCAAAATAATTTTTTGATGATTTTCTGGGTGTAAATGAATATTTCACACCAAATTAATGGCAAATGCTTTTTAACACTACTTTTGTGAATCCCCCCAATGACAAAAGAGTCTTTAGGAAAGTAACTTCTCCAAACAACTGTCTTGAATTGCCATACCCTCTATGTTACCATGGTTTAATGCAGTCTTTATCTTATATCTGTAAATTGTTAGATAGGTGCTAATGCTAATGAATTGACACTGATTTTTTTTTTTGTAGTCAATGCCACACATGAGCTAAGCCCTCCAGTTGAGATGACTATTCCCACAAACGAAACAAGTCTAGTGTTAAAGAATTTAAACCAAAGCACACGCTACAAGTTTTACTTGTATGCACATACTGTGGTGGGTCCAGGAATCCAGATAACTCAAGAAGCAATTACTGCTTTGGATCAGGGTAAGATGATATTTTGTAAATACTCATCACATGTGTTCCTTAAAGTCTGACAAATATTGGTTGTGTACAGCAGGCATATTACATGTCACACATGGTCGTTATTATTGTTGACAAAATATGCTTTTTCATGCATGGTTCTTAAATAATTTCTATTATAATACTAAAATTATTCAGAATTCAGTAGACTTTCTAGTTTAGGCACATTATGGAAAAATTCTGAATCATGACAGAATGGTGCACTTGCAGAGGGCAACGGCATTCTCATAAGACACTATTTGTTTAGCAATTGATGTTGACAATACATTGCATCTGAAAATCCTCTGTATTTAGTAGATGTTTTGCATCTTTATACTTCAGTTAAATACCCTTTTGCTGAAGTTTTATGAGGACAAATTAAAAGCCGGTAGAGGGGTTATTCTTAATTTTGAAGAAGAAGAATCTGTTGCTTCTTCATTCATTTCTGCTCATGTTAAGCATCAGTGGTTAGGGGATAGATTTAGATTATGTGCATACATTCTTACACGTGCAGCATCTAATTTATCATGTGTCCTTTTGTTTTTATTTAAAGCTGGTATTCCCCCACCTGCTGTGGGTGCAGGCAAAGGTAAAAGTAACATTTGCATGTTTTATAAAAGTGTGGACATTTGCAAACTTCAGAATGGCAAAACAAATGTTGAATGCAGATTCACATGGCTGGCAATGAGTGCTTGGCTTATGTGCAGGTGCTTGGCTACAAGAAACCAGTTGTCTGCCCTGTAGTTAAAGGAATTGTTCAGTAAAACATTAAAACTGGGTAAATAGATAGAATAAAAATTGTTTTCAATATAGTTAGTTAGTCAAAAAAGTAATGTATAAATGCTGGATGTTTGGATGTCTAACATAATAGCCAGAACTCTACTTCCTGCTTTGCAGCTCTCTTGGTTTCCACTGATTGATTACCGGGCAGTAACCAGTTGAAGATTTTTTTTATTATTTAAATAACTTCTGTAATTTGTAAAAATTGTATTGGCATCTTGATTCAGTCAGAATTATAGCTATGATGTTATCATGTAGAAGTAAAGCTGACTATTAATATACCTTAACCAACTTTTAACATATTTTTTTTAAAAAATGAGTTTTCACTGATTTCTTAATTTTGTTTTTGGACTTTGAAAATATTTATAATGTTAAAATGTCAAGGCCCATTCATGATCACTTGGCACATCAAAAAAACTGCACCCATTAAAACAGCATGCACCTACTTGCATTTATCTAGGGTATCCATCTGCTAGCACTGCATGCCAGTTCTCCCATTGCAGCTTTTTTAGTGCTCTAAGTGCAAGGTATACAGCATAGTGTGCTCCAATGCAAGGGGCCCTCTATCAAATACTTGCCTTTAACAGATGGTAAGTATATGGTTTCCTTTGAGTGTTACTCCTGCAAGTGTTTTGTCAAAGATTTGAATGGACTAAAATCATTTATGAATGGATGCTTTGGTTTATCTGCACTAGGGCATCTTTGCCCAGTAATTGAACCACTGCGATCCTCTGGGTAATTGAGAGCAATGTGTTCTGTGTGATTTGATCTGTGTAATATTATATGACAACAAAAAACAATTTCTACATGTGCCTTTAGCTTCCCATAAATACTGTATACATGTGTTTTGTCCAGTGTTACCACAAACATTTATATTTATTTATATGTAAATGCCATACTTGCACTTTGCTGAGAAGCCTGTGGAATAATAAAATGCTGGTAGAACTGTTATCCTTTTGGCATATACAAAATACAGCCAACTACTTTGCTAGAACAGCAAAGTCCTTTCATGCCACGGCCTTTGTACTGAGCTAAACAAGCCTTTGTTGGGTGGCCAAACTGCATTTGATAGGGCCTTTAGAAGAAGAGATGCTTATTTATTAGATTATCTCTTAGCATGGTGCAGCTTATGTGGCTGTGATAATGCTTCTCTTTTTGTCAGGGCTGAGATACAGTATTAAATCAGTATAGTTAACTTTAGATTGCTTTGACATGAGAAATTGTTTGCTACTTAAAACATTTGTAAATGATTAATGGGGATATGTAAAAAAGGGCACTCAGTTTGCAGTAACCCATAGCAACTAATCAGCAGGACTCATTTATTGGTCACATGTTTTAAAACATCTTATTGGTTGCTATGGGATTCTACCCCTGGACAAACATAGTGCCTGTTCTTACATATGGGGGTAAGAATCATATCCTTGTTTTACATTTTTACATGACCTCACTAATTCAGTAGGAAACCAACTATTCATCAGAAATGCAGTAGATGAGCCAGAGTGTCTGTGGATACATCATAATAAGGCAGTTTGTTATGTTCCTCTTCATTGGTCAACTGTATGCTTTTTTTGATAATATTTTTATGAAAGGTTTTTCAAATAGAAAATACAGAGCATTGTTATGAATAAGCACAATTAATCAAATAATCATACAAAGTATTTAGTAATAGAGACAGTTTGTGTAACCCCTTAGACAACATAGTAAAGTTAACCAAAAATGGCAATGCAATAAAAGAATGAATTAAAATTGCTATGTGGTAATACAGTGTTACTTTAGACTCTGGTGAAGCTGGCTTTTCAGAGTTGAGGAATATATTTACTAAGGGAAAGAGTAATTCCATTGCATGTTGTAGTTGGGCTGATTTGTAATAATTGTAATAATTGGCCAAATTGGGTACTGTTAGTCCTCATTGGGCTTAGTATGCAAATAGAATGATTATATGTTGCATTAATTATATATTATGCATTGTGTGAAATAGCTGAAATTTTTGTGGGCTTGTGTGAGAAAACATATATGTATGATACGTATGAAAATAGGGATTATGCATACATTTATGAAAGTTCATAGTTCCAAGAATATCTAAGACATCATGTTTTTTATCTTCATTCTTGCTCTAACTGGCTTTCAGGATTGTTTCCAAGAGTAATAGACAGAAAGTAGTCATTCTACCCAAATACTATATATTCATTATGGGCATTTGTTTAGATTGAACTCTTCCAGCCCACAATTTGGAAATCATTGTTGTACAGTATGTCATGTCCCAGTCTGCTAAGTGGACTTATGGAAGAGTTCAGTTTGTACATTATTGTGTGGCAACAACTGTGGCTGTGGCTCATAAATGAGTCCTACTATATTAATTAACAATGCCTTTGTTTTGTATTGTATTTGTAAAATAGTGTTTTTTTTGTAGTGTGGGTGGTTGAGTGGGTAGTGCACCAGGCCATTTTGTATTGCTTTGGGGTCCAGCACTACTTGGGCTGGCTATGAATTGAAATCGGAACTTGAGTCCATCAAGGCAGCAGTACAAACTATTGAGACCTTGTTCTGCCCCAGAACTAACAATATTATAAATTCACAATGTAACCCTGTATTTAATTTATTATAAACTATTACTGTAAAACCCTTTATTTAGCATAAATTCTGTAATTGAATCTAATCATTAAAACAATTATCATTTATAGGCTGTAATTTTATTCTGCAGAAAGAAAAGGTAAAGCTAAGTACTTAGCACTGAGGAATACATGTGCTCGACCTATCTTCTTGAAAATAGTAGAACTGTTCCTTTTGCTTCTTTGCCTGACCTTTGTTATCATGGAGACATCATGGGAAATATTGGCCCTATAAGTAATGGTCCTTATCCACGTATTGTCTGAGATCACAATCATATCATTAAGTAGCATAGCACCCGTAGTATTTTATGGTTTTTCACCATGCACTCTGAGGTGATGCACACATTATTAGGGGTACTGTTAGGTGTAAGTGTGGCTTGCATTTCTTTGTCCACTGCGCATGTGCTTTGCCAGAAAAATGAAACAGGCATTGCCTCTCTCTGAACCAGGTGAAGGAAATTTAATGAAGCTTTTACTATATTGGCCTCAAATTTGTGAAAACATTTTTATATTTTCTGTTTCACAAATATTATTCATACAAGCCTTACAATAACACATGTATAAAAGTTATTTTACATTGATGATTGATAAGTAATTAGTCATTAAACAGGTTTGCATGAATGTAATTATAATTTTAATTAGCTTAATCTATTTTGCAAGTTTGCAAGAGATGCATGAATGGAAAGTTGAGTCCGTGAAATAATATTCATTAATAACGCTAATCATTCTCTTTCTCTGCCTCTTTCTTTTCCCTCGGTGATGTTGGATATTGCAGAAACTCTTTCTGCTCATTCACCTGTCACGCACACTGTTTCTCCAACTTACTACAAGGGTACTGTCTTTCACTTTCTAACTATATTACCTCTTAACTGTGTAGAAGCTGGATGCCCATGTATGACAATATTATGTTGTTTGAATGTAGATTCTTGGATGATTTTTTTCTTATTCAAGCATCGCAGCCCAATTTTTATAAATGCTCAGCTTTCCCCAGAAATCACCTTTAGTGGGGTAAAATGTCATGCCAACATTAAAAATAACACTTCACAAAATAATTGTTTACATAAAGTGGCGCGTTTTCTAAAGAGCGAATTGAATTATTTTATTTTTTTCGCAGCAAATTTGTCAATTTACTAAAAGAGTAAGACAATTCACTAGCGAAAAACCATTTGTGGGGAATTTTCAACTGGTGAAAATTAAGTAATTTTTTGTTACCGTTTTGGCCAAAGTGTACTTCGCCAGGACAGGCTGGCAAACTCCCATTATAAAGATAGAGCAGCCACTTTTAAATCACGATCAATATCACCCTTTCCATGCTACTTTTTCCCTGGCAAAAATTCTCGAGTGAAAATTCTCTAGAGAACTTTCCCCACTACTCATGTATGGGGGAATATACTGATGACTTTTTACAGAGAATTTTCTTTAGGAGAAAATTCACCATATTTCTCTTGAAAAAGTGAACTTGTGATTTTTTTTTAGTAAATACGGAGATGTGTTGTGAAGTCAGGTGAACTTTAGTGAAGTTAGGTGAAGAGAAAATTCACACTTTTGTAAATATGCCTCAAAGATGGAGAAGCTTTAAATGGAGCATCCATCTCAGAATGTATCAATGCACCCATTCTAGTATTGTTTGATGGAGAAAAATACACAGAGGATGGGTGAATGGATGTTCCATTTCAAATTGGCCACATGTCATTCTGGCTGTTTTTAACTTACTTGTTTTTACTGAACTTTAAGTGGGTTACAGATCTTGATCTGAAATATTGCATATACCCAGAACTGACCCACATTTTTATGATAAAATAAGTTATGGTTGATTCTCTTGTCTTTCTTGCTGTTCAGTTCGGCCCTTCCTTCCAAGGATCAAGAATATAACATCAGCTGAAACGTCTGCTACAATCATTTGGGATTATGAGGGTCCAGAAGTGAAGTTCTATATTAAATATGTAGAAATAAGTAAGAAGATGCACTAATAATTGTAAAATCCCCTCATAAATATATATATAAATATATTTTATGTTGTATAGCAAAGAAAAACACTAGTGCATGCAATTTAAAGTAGCTAGTATGAATTACAAAATGTTTTCATATTAGCAGCACAGTAAAATATATTAGCATGTGATGTTTTAGTTCCTAGAGAAGCATGCTATAATAGAAAACTTAATTGAGACATCTAATATAAAATCACAAATGTTTTTAATTTAATATAAATGAAATTTCAGCTAGAATACACAATAGTAATGTTCTTTCACGTGTTTTCAAGGATGCCAGGTAGTTATACTTAAAATAATCAGACGAAGAACCATATGTTCTGTTATACCAATTGCTTTTCAAATAGAGAAGTTCAAAAAGGTAACTCTACCCTTAAATTAGTTTCTATAGATGAATGGTATCTCTATATAGGCTTTGAGCAAACATTGGTAGTTTACCCTGGTGTGTCCTATAGGCAACACAATTAAATGAACCATATGTTCAGTGGACATAGACGCAAAGATCCTATCGTACTAATCGAGGATTCGTAAGATTTTCGGACTGTGTGTGGAGAGTCCCGACATTTTCCGTCTGGTGGAGATCTGTCATTTGGTCAGACAGGTTTGATTTTGTCCCGCCGGAGCCCATTGCGCTCTCATCGTAATCCGATTGTTCGGCCATAGGGCCGAACGTTCAGATTACCCCCCATATAGCCATGCGTGTTAGTGGCATATCAGGGAAAGATCGGCTCGTTTGTCGTCTGTGGCCACCTTAAGACCATGTTGTCAGGCTGCTTATCTATGTCCTCTTGTGGCTTCTTTGCAGAGGACTAGAACTCAATTGGTGAGCTAAGGGAAGTGATAAAGAAGACTGTATCTAGCCAGACTAAGACAAAGGCAGCTTCAGCAAAACTGTAACTGCAAGTCAGTGACACCATCATAGAAGCTATGGTATAAAAATAAAAAAGTAAATACAATTGGAAAGATGAGGAAATATTGGCTCTTTATAGTGTAGCCTTTTGGGGATTTTTACGAAGTAGCCTGAGAACACTGGAAATACCGAATGAGGATTAGGGGACAGAATTAGTAAACAGAAACATCACTTGGAGCAAGTCAAGAGTGCATGTGAGGATATTTTTAAAACTGCAGCAACTGAGGATCTTTGGTCTATTCAGTGGAAATATACATTTCAGAAGTTTTTATAAGCTGGTTTGTAGGTGGGTCTGTAGAAGACAGGTAAGCCAATAAAATAGGCACAAAACTTTCACAACCTAATCAAGAAAACACACGTATTTCTGTACAGTTTTGTACAGTATCTACCTTTTACATTTATTTTCCACTTAATAAACCTAGTTTTCCAGTTTTAGTAAATTGTTGAAATTTGACATGATTGTTTTGTGGTTGTTTGGAAGGTAATAATGTATGTGTTATTTTAGTTTTGTTTATGCATTTCAATGTGTTAGTACTTTGCCCTATGCAAGAAGATCCATCCATAATTAGACAGGAGCAGCTCACAGCATGAGTTTTTCCAATATGTTTTCCTGAAACTCTTTTAGGCAAAGAAGATTGGAAAAAAGAATTTATAAATGATACTCGGAGCTTCTATGTATTAAAAGGTTTAATTCCTGGAACATCATATAAAGTTCGAGTTGTTGCTGATGAATTCTCTGATTATGGGTTTTCTGAAGATTCCTTTCAGACAGGTCCAGGTGAGGCAATTATGCAGTGTTCCTTGCCTCATACAAAATACACACCAATTTGAATGCATTGAGATGTTTTACATATCTATTGAGATTTGGAATGATTTTGTGCAGTTGTGTACCCAAGTGTAAAAATCTGTCATAAAAACAGGTGTTTCGCATCACTTTTATACATCAAAAAATTGTCCACATTAATTAATCAATGTCTACAAAAAATCTTTAGAGGGTGATGGCTGGTATAGCATGGTGTAGAATAACAAAGTGTATTTTGCTACACACCTTTGTTGATGGGTATTGTTTTTTATTGCAAAGCATCAACCTTTATCTGCTTTATGGGCACAAAAATATTAATAGTATATTGATTTGAAAGTGCAAAGGCATTAAAAACATGTATTTGTATTACCATGAAAGCATTTTTATTACATTTGTCATAATTTTCTAGTGTTTATTTTCAAGACTGAGTGAATTAGTATAGAATATAGCTGTTTACAGTTGATTGGCTAGATTGACACCATCTTTCTGAAATATAAATTGTTTTTTTGAATGTCAGTGCCACAAACAGAAAAGGATGAAGAATCCCTGGACATATGAAATATAAAAGAGCCTCCTTTATATAATTAGTTGCACCCTCTCAAGATTTATACTCATAGAATTTGACTGCTCTAACCTGATGAAAAAGGCAGTGTGGGAAGTTTGGAGCAAAATCCTAATACAAAAATGAACAGTTCTGGCAAATATTCTTTTCTAGTCTGTAAAAATTTGTAAATTTGATGAATTCCAGGAACATTTTAGTAATATCAATTCAACCTTTGTTAAACCTGTGTTTATGAATACACGTTCTTTAATTACCCAATCTATAGGTGTTCTCTATTTAAATTTTCTAGTGATGATTAATCCCAAAGTGTCTTCCAACTTAATTATTTAGAACTGATTTTAAAATCTAAAGGTGTCCTCCTTCATTTGAATTCTCTAGAATGGATTCCTTAATCCCAAATTGTTCTCCTTCCAAGGTCTGGCAATGTAGTTTTCTTTTTGTGAGCAGGCAAGATTATTTATGAATGTCAGAGGGTCTTTTATTGATGTTCTTTATATGTGTCACTTCATTTATAAACATTATAATACACACCAGTTGCATTTCTGTATTAAAATGATTTATCTATGTTAGAGCTTTGAAAAGTAGTCTTCCATTGTTGATAACATGCTCTATAGGAATGATTTATATCTCAAAGGGCAGTTACACTCCTGCATCCTATTCAAAAACAATGATTTATAGTAGAAATCTGACTGATTTCCATTACAAGGATCATTTTTAAATGTTGAATAAAGCAAATAATGATTCATCTTTGCTAGCATAAACAATGATGAATGTGAATGAAATGGTACCACCCATAGGGACTTCTTAAATGGGTCTACAGGCACTAAAGGCTTATTATGAACATAAAAGAATACCAGCAATAGATGGCTTGTATGTTCTGCATAAGTATTCATTTTATGGGGAAGCCCAAATTTATTTTTATTTTATTGCAATGTTGGTCTAATTTACTGTAAAAAGTGTGTATATATATATATATATATATATATATATATATATATATATATATATATATATATATATATATATATACACATACATATATATCATATAAAATATATATATCATATAAAATATATATGTCATTGTGATGATAACCTTGAAGCTGGCTCTGTCAGGGCTTGCTTTCTGGAACTAGTATTATAAACATAAAGCGTAATAATGGCCTAAAGCATACTTTTACTCTGTCTCTCAACAGATTTCAATTACACTTCTCTAGGATTAAATTACATTTTTGTGTGCAAATCTATATTTATACTGTATCCACTGAGAACATTTTAAATGTGTATGTTTACAGTATATGTGAGATTTTTGATTTTCAAAATTGCTTTGTTTGAATGTAGTTTGGTTACAAAATAAATGGTTACAAAAGGAAGATAGGAAAAGATTTAGATGGAAAAGCAAAGGTAAAATTCAGTTTATCTGTACAAAGAATCATGAGACAGTCTATGAATAGGGGTTATCTGTAGGAAAGGCAACCCCTTCTCTGTCTGTGTTTGTAAGGAATATGTTTGTTGCTGTGTTTTAATAGTATAGATCAGAAAAGTAATGGCTATCTCTTGTTTTTAAAATAAAATCCTGCCTTTTTTATCATGATCTGTGTACATTTAAAGAAATGCATGAGGAACACGATATATATATATATATATATATATATATATATATATATATATATATATATATAAAATACAATTTCTCTCTATATATCTCTTTTTATTGATATTTTATAGTGTGCATGTGCTCTTTTTAAAGTATAGAGTATAGATCTACTTATCTAGATCTACTCATCTACTTAAATACTCTTAGAGGGGAATGTAATAAAAGTCGCAAAGAGCAAAACAATTCGCACCAATACGACTAAAAATCCACATCTCGCAATGTAATATTGTTCCTTAAACTGTTATTGCATTGCGAATTTTAATTGCGCATTGCGAATTTTAATTGCGCACTCATAAGAAGTGCTTGAAGGTGTCGTAATCTTTTGGAGCAAACATAACAACTTTTTCAGTAAGAAGTTTTATTACATTGACTGCGCATTGGTGCAAACTATAAAATTCTCAAACGGTCTTTCACTGTCGGAAGTGGTCGCTAAACAGTTTCCGGGCTCGCAAAAGCTATATTAAATTCGCACAAAGCAAAATTTGTTCGCGCAAAGGCATAACTTTTCGCATTGTGAATAGTTTTTCCGTTAGCGATTTTTATTACATTCCCCCGTTAGAGGTTTATTTATTTATTAAAGGCTTAATTATTAAAGGTCAGATTTTAGTTGTTTCAGAGGTCTTTGAAACCATGACTAAACTCACAAACTCTAAAACCACAATTGTCTCTGAATTTATTTAAAGTTTAGAGTTTTTTCTGACAATTTGTAGCAAAAAAATATGAAAACCTCTTGAATTCTTCTATAGGGACTCAACAACTTTTACTTATGTGTTTTTTACACCTAATAAAGTTAGCATACCCATAGGTGTTGGCAGTAGTATATATGAGTCTGTTTTCCTTAACCAGGTGACACCCCAAGGCCCCAGTAACCAGGCACACAAGATGGCAGTGCAACAGGCACAACCTGACTTTATTAAACAGCTGCAGCTGTAAGAGAGGATTGGTTAGAAAATGAACAATATTATGACAATTAGTATTCTGCTAACACTGCAGTAACTATGACAATTCATCAAAACAGTCCCTGTAAAACCCTTCAAACCCCGGTGTGCACACCTATAGGTCCCCATAGACGCAAAGATTTCTCTTGCCGAACTACCGCTTTTAGCGAAGTCCGACCAATCCTTCGAAATTATTGTGTGGTTAGTGGGATTCGAACATCTTACGATTTTTCGGCCGACATCTGTCAGGGAATTGATCGGCCATGTTAAAAAATCTTTGTCGGTCCCAGTGCAATCTATCTATGTTTGCAGGGCCAAGCAGGCAGCTCCCCTTTGTTTTCCTGGTCTTTTTAGTTGATGGACAATTCGTACAATCATACGATCTTTCCGAGATAATGGTGGTCTCACAATGATGATCGGATCTTTTAAAAATCTCAACATCTATGGCCAGCTTAAAAATTCGTTAGTGCAGAACGAAAAATAACAGCAGTTATGTATCGGAAAGAGATCTTTCAGACAATTGGAACTGTATTTAATAAACCTATTACTCCCGAGCCTACCACAGCACTTTTAGCTAGGCCAACCAAAGAACTTAAGAAAACTTAGAATACATTAATGGGGCAAATTTTAGCTGTAGCAAGAATCAATTTGGCAAAATATTGGCTCCAAAAGACCATTGACACTCAAGGTATAGTAGGAAGCATTAATCAGACACAGAATCTTTTGTATTTAACAGCTTTATTGGCAGATACAATAGAGAAACATATGCAAATTTGGGTTCCATGGAACATATTTATGCAAACGTGAAAGACAGACAATAGTAATAAATACAATACCAAATATGAAAGATAGTAGTACTGGTGAAAACAATTCAATACCGTTATCCTAGACTAACATTCCCTCCCCCATAATGATGACTATATTGAAAATAATAAATGCTTTACCATTGTTACTGTATATGTTATCGGGAAAAAAAAGAGATTAAAAAAAAACGCTCTTTATTTCCCTGCAACTAGACTGACTAGATTGTTTTTAGGGATGGCTGAATTTGACCCGTTTTGTTTTGCCAAAAATTCGCTGCCAGCGCAATGTCGCCGACGCCCATAGACTAAAGTCTATGGGCGTCAAAAAAAGTTTGACGCGCGTCTTTTTATTTTGACACACAATGCCATACAAGTCTATGGGTGTCATTTTTTCGGCGAAACAAGGCGAAAAAAATTTGCTCATCCCTAATTGTTTTCCATCTGTAACAAATTGTAATTTTTACATAATAATGCAAACTTCTTGTGGTTTTCTAGTTTTATCTATTTTACTTCCTCGTTACATTTGTGGTGTTGAGCGTTTGAGTGTTGAACTTTGGCTTCATATGCTTACACACAGTTGGAGAGCTAGCTTTTCTGCAAAGTGTTACATATAGAACAGAGAAATCCAAATGTAACACAAAACCGTGAAAACCGATTTGACTTTTAGCATCTTATTTTCTCTATTCAGTAGCTTATCCGTTTTTATGTGCAGATCTAGCAACCCAACATCTTCTATTTATTACACAGTATCCGGGGGTGGAATACTGTGGGGATCAGGCCTTGCCTCTTGCTCATCTGGTTAGCAACATATACAACACAAGATCTGTGTCATAAATTCAGTTCTGTGATTTATGACATAATATTAATGGCAATAACATGGTATAACAATACTGACTAATTACACAATGTGCATTTTTTTTACCTTGGCGCTATTTTTGTTAAGGGAACCTGTGATATTGTGTGAACCTGTGAACACCGATTAAAACAATATTTTTCTTATATTTGTTTTTTCTTAAAAATATCCATTTCTATTCCATTTTGCAGCCATGGCAAGCCGACAAGTTGACATAGCTACCCAGGGATGGTTCATTGGTTTGATGTGTGCTGTGGCGCTCCTTATTTTAGTTTTGCTGATTGTTTGTTTCATCCGAAGAAACAAAGGTGGTAAATATCCAGGTAAGATGCTCTGGAAATACATGTTGAAAATGAATATTGAATACATTATTTGTGTCTATTTAGCAGTTGAAAATAGGCCCAAAAGTTGCAAAGAGATTAAAATTGAAAGCAATGCTTTTGTTAGTTCTCCTTTTGCACAAACATCAGTTTCCATGTTCCATATTATGTTCCATATAATGTTTTGTGTATAATGTGATAAAAGTTACAAAGTTTGGAGCACCTTTTGCATCAGAAAAGACAAACCATGGTAATATCACCTTTGATATTCCAAAAGCTTGACACCATGTACTTGCGCTGGCTTCATAAGTGCTGCAAGGCAACATTTTTACTTACCATTTCTATCAAATTTATTGTAATAAATAAAAGTAAAGGGAAAAGTGAATAGTAATAATCCTAGCATTAATCGAGTTAATGAATTAATTAATTAGCATGAATGAATTCAAGAGCTGCCATCAGTAACTCTAAAAGTGGACATTGCTCTATTTTTGAATTACAAGTAGTGCTTTTTGCTTTTAATTTATTTTATGTGATCCTAATTTCATTTAATTTGCATTAAAGATAAAATATACCCCTGTTTTTACATGAGCTCTTTCAGATGGACTTGTGTAAAAAAAAACTGCATAAACAAACACTTTATGAACTTTTAACAAAATATAAATGTATTTTCTCTATACAAACATACTAATTTTCACAGCTTGAGAAGAAATCATGATACTTGTTTCACTAGTTTCCCAACATACCTTAAACATGCAGTGTAAACCAACACCACCCTTACCTGGTTCCATTGTGAAGTGATAGATTCTGCTTTCCAGAGACTCAGTGCACTACCGAAGCACCAAATTTTTTTTTTTGTTAAATATACCCTGGAATCTAATGCTGTTTAGTAAAGCCAGCATGGGGTCAGAGACCTCATGGAGGTAAGGTGCTGAGTGTATGATTAGAGTCATGAGGTGTTATTAGACCATCCAGGGAGAGGTGCTAAAACAGCACTGTATGTGGCAGACAGTAGGTGCCGCACCCCCCCCCCCCCGTTTGAACTTGTTTTTTCCATTTTCACATATATAAAGCACTGCGTATCTTGACAGCGCTATATAAATAAATGATGATGATATGGCTTCTTTGACAACTCTTTTAAACCAATCCTCCTCCTTGTCCAGAATGTGAACATGGCAGTCTTCAAACATGTGTCCTTTGCTGTTTAAGTGTAGGTACACAGCTGAGTCCTGACCAGTGGAGCTGGCTATTCTGTGTTGCACCATACGGTTGTGTAACACTTGTTCAGTTTCCCCCACTCTGAGCATTCCTCACTGCACTGCATACATACATACATACATACATACATACATACATACATACATACATACATACATACATATGGTAGGACCAAGTTTTTTCATCTGTCCTGCTTTTCACCTTCCCTATTAGTTTTGGTGTTGTTCTTTCTCATTCTCTCGGTTTTAACAAAGGCCCAGTCTAGATGCCCGCATCTGAGGTGTTTCAAATATTTTTGAGCCTCTGTGCTGATAACCCCCCAGTTTGTGATCTAATGGTGGGATTCAAATAGCATTTACTGGTCCTTTTGTGATATTTTCCCATAGACCTCTATTTCCAGCTTTCCACCCTCTCTGACTCTTACCAGGCAGTCCAAAAAAGCCAGTGCGTTATCTTGCATCTTCACATGTAAAATTCATGTTGTGGTCCACTGTGTTGATGTGTTCAGTGAAAATTTGTACCTCTTGCATGTGTAACTTAATCCAAGTGTCATCTACGTACCTGAACCAATGACTGGATGTCATTTCAGTACCCAGAGCTTTTCTTTCCACTTCCTCCATGTACAGGTTTGCTACAATGGGCGAAACTGGTGATCCCATGGTGCAGTCATGCTTCTCTCTGTAGAATGTATCCTTGTACTTGAAATAATAAAGAAGACACTTAGTCAACTACAAGAGGTCCTCTGCACTCAACCCATTATCAATATATTTAAGACAGCGACATTTTGTGCATACTGCTACTAAAAAATGCCTTACCCTTTAAACAACACAGGGATTGTTTGTCCATATATTGCAATATATTTAAGCTGGCCAACTACGTCAAAGTCATCCCATATCTGGCCAGTCCTACGCTTAATTTTCATCTGATTCATTAAGAATTCAATTGCTTCAAAGAAGACACTTAATCTGGGTTAAGTTCTGTTGCCAAGGATGTTGTCTTGTATCAAATGTTTTTTCACAGTTTCAACTGCATCTGGGTTTGCATGTAAAAAGGGAAGTAACATCATAGGACACCATAGTTTATTCTGTGTTCAGTACTAAACCTTGGACTTTGCATGTGATGCTCTGTATTTCCAACTAAAGGGGCTAGGATGTTGACTAGGTATTTGGCCACGTTGTAGGTCACAGAGTTAATGCTGCTGACAATTGGTCTGAGACTTGTCCCTTCCTTATGTATCTTAGGCAGTCCATATTTGCACAGTGGCGTTTCACCAGGGTAGAGGTGATGATATGTTCAGACCGATATATTTGTCTTTTTGCAGCTGTTTTTAGAGGTATATAACATTTTTCCTGTAACTCTTGGTTGGTCCCTTCTTAGACCTTCATATGTGTTGTTGTCACTTAGAAGCTTGGTCAACTTTGCAGGGTAGTCCGATTTATTAAGTACAACTGCACATTTTCCTTTATCAGGGGACAGGATTGTGATATCCAAGTCTTTTTTGAGCGGTCAGAGGCTTCCTTTCTAGCATTGGCTAGGGCAGCAGACACTTTAAGGTGAAGATGTTTAGCCTCATTTTGTGGTACTTTGTTGTTATGGATTGAGGCTTCAGTGGCTGCAATGATATCTACATCTGGAATGGCTTTGGGAGCAATTGTACAGGGTATATATATGTAAATATTTTTGTACAGAACATTCTGAATTGAGAAAGGCGGTTTGATGACTAGCGAAACATCTTCAAGGATAAAGAAAATATAGCAAGTCGAGCTGAACTTACTTATTACTATAGATATACCATGACCTGGATGAATGAGAACCTTCACAGACATACACTGGTTTGAATACATATTGAGCTATATAAATAAAATTATACATATATACAGTTTTACACAGCTATTATAATGAATTTTAAATAGGAGTACCCCTTGAAAACTACTGATGCAAAAGTCATTCCCTGATGCTTTTTTTGCTTATGTCTATTACTAGTTGTGACAGGAGTGATAGTGCTGAGCAGAGAAGCATAGAGAGATTACTTCTGAAGCTGCTATAAATCCTCCCTAGCTGTGTGGTTCCGTATAACATCAGGCTCTGTTACATTAGAAGTTGGGGCTTCTTTAGTTTTGTAGCTTAAGGCATAAAGCTACCCATAATTAAGCATCTTATTCCTTAAACAGGATTTTGCAGTCTCCTGTACTAGCATTAATACTGTAGTAGAAATTGAAGATTATCATGATAAAAAGAACATCGGCACACACATAAAATTCTATTGTATTTGCATGTAAGTTGTATGTACATGTAAAGTAAATATCAAAATGTTTTATTATGTATCTGAAGTCAAAGAAAAAGAAGATGCTCATGCAGATCCAGAAATACAGCCCATGAAAGAGGATGATGGGACTTTTGGTGAATACAGGTAAACTACATAAATTCTATTTAATTTTAAATGAAGAAGCACTTGGACAAACGTTTCTTTCCTCATATTGGTTTCCAGGGATGAAAAGAGCTTGGCTTGGTTTTGTATAAGGATACATTTCATTAGTCAATCTACCACCATGAAGTCCTTAATCCTGTATTGATGGTCAGGCTTTAGTGAGTGTTATAGGAGATAAGAGATAATGCCTTTCACTCAGCAGTGTTGTTCTTTCCTCACAGTGATGCAGAAGACCACAAACCGCTTAAAAAAGACAGTCGCACTCCATCAGACAGAACTGTGAAAAAGGATGACAGTGATGATAGTTTGGTTGACTATGGAGAAGGAGTAAATGGACAATTTAATGAAGATGGCTCTTTTATTGGACAATATAGTGGGAAGAAAGAAAAAGAGCCTGTAGAAGGCAATGAAAGCTCTGAAGCTCCATCCCCAGTCAATGCTATGAATTCCTTTGTTTAGTTACCAGAATATGGTCATACGTTTCTGCTCCAAACTTGTATGTAATTGCACCCAATCATCATAAGGTTAAATGGAAAAAACACAACATGGAAGAATATTCAAGACCCGAGCAACAATTTACATGTACATTGCACATGTTCAATTGGTACTGGATGTCTGTGTGGAAAAAAAAAAACAGTACAACATGGAATATTTTTATTCATGGCATATGTGATTTTTATTTTTTTAAAGGCTGTGGAAATGGATGACGAATCAACAGAAAACATTTTTTTTAAATGCTATCTCCTTAATATGTATTAATGCATGGTTTGATGCACATTTCACAGACAAACAAGTGTGTGTCCAAAATGGTTTGATTCTTTGTTAAGCAGTCCTCAGTCAGACACCTGGTATGGAGTCCGTTGTCAGTTTTAATGTAGTATTACAATGTACAGAGCTTCAATGTCTCGGTTGACATTGTTGGTGAAGTTGGTGACTTTATTGTATATCTATAATGTCTTTTTTTTAAAAGACAAGAAATCTATATAAATATATATATATATATATAAATATATATGATGGCAAATTAATTTAAGTATGACACTTGCATTTGCTGATGCTTAATGAGACCCAAATATATGCTCTCTGCTCCCCTTATTTTAAATTATAAAGTATAATGTACCAGTGTTGTATTTTGTATACCATGTTTAAACCAGGTTGTTACGAGTCCATAAAATCATATGCTTTGCATTGTGGAATTTCTTATGTCACAGTCACTGAAGCAAGATGGAACTGAATGATCTTCTTCACATGTTCATAATCATACAGTTCAGTGCCTTTATTTGATATGCATTCCATAATGCACTACTCCTCGGAAGTTTGCTGCTAGTTGTAACACCAGGTTAGTTAACTGCAGTATCATCATTGCCATAAATAAAATATTCATTTGTACAGAGAAAAAAAGAATATGGAAAAAATGTATTGACTATAGGATATTAAATGTTTGCTGCTGCATTTACACTGTGTTCTGATCTGTTTATAGTAGCAGCATACGGATTATAGCACAAAGACCCGTCATACGCAAAAGGATTTTAAGCACAACAGGCTTTGAGTACCTAAAGAGGAAAGAACAATGTTTTTCTCAAACATTTTTCGTAAAACCACTAACCAGTAACTGGTCAACAATTATAAATTCAATTCCCTTAAAGAGGAACTGTCATGATGATAAACATATCCACTAAACTGGATTTGTGCTAAAGCTGTATTACAAATAGCATTTATTGTTCTTTTCGGTTGTTGAGATATTTAAAGATAGAGTCATGAGCTTCTTATAGTTACAAAATTAATTTAGGGTGAAAAAGAACATCAGTAAATAAACTTGAAGTTACAGTAATTTACCTCCCAGTGTACCTTTCAGCATCACCGACCCACATTAGGTAAAACAACCACCACTCTTACCAATGGTGCCTTTCTCTCAGTGAAACATGTGTGCTCCCTAAAATCATTTTCTCCAGTCTAAATATGTTTTCTTTAGACCTGACCTGGCCTATCAGTTGATTTTAGAATGAGTTAGTGATTACTAAACAACATGGTTGCATTATTTGTAGCAGAATAAAATGTGAGGCTGAAAAACATGCTAATATACCATTATTATCTCAACAACTGTTAATTAATGAACTTATTTATGAAAAATAATTATTTCAAATGCACAACTATTTGTGGCCAAGTTAGTAGCATTGACAGTTTCTCTTTGAGACCAAATATAATATAAATAAATGGGAGAAGTGACATTTTCCTAAAAATACTTCTAATATTTATATTTTGGGTATTTTTTAAATATGGAGATTTTTTTTTCCAATCCCGTTGCTAGAAACACTCCAAAAATGAAATTCAACATACAAACATGGCAGAGAAAGCCGCTAACAGGAATAAGCAAAGGAGGGTGGCTACTGTCCATGAGAGACATGGATCTTGCATAAACTATTCCAGTACTATTGTTTAGCTCCCTATGAAATTATATGACAACCTATGGTTGAAGCAATGCTGAGTTTCATTTGCCAATAAATTGCTTTTTCATAACTTGCATCAAGTTTAATTTTAAGTAAGCTTTTATATGTAGATATTTTGTTCAATTTGTAAATATAATGAAAGTTTAGCTGCTGTATGCTTCTAGATGTTACAGAGATATAAAAGGTTATGTTGTATTGTGTAAGAAATGATATAGCAAGCTGGGTGCATGGTATTTTAAGGCATCTTCCTAAATCCATATATTTTGCTGTGAAAATGACATAGTGAACTATTACATTTGCTGCAGAATTCCCAAACTTGTGCCAATAAGTGTATTTTACCTCCTAGAAAGAAACTATAGAATGAAAGCCCAAGTTTGGAAGCTGCATACAGGTTTTGTTGCATTTCTTAACTATTACATTTTTAACCCTAGCGCGAGAGATGAGAAAAATCTGTGCATTGTTCATAGCTCTGAACCCCCATTAAGTGCTAATAAAGATTGCTATTTAATTTTATAAGCACAATGAGAACAATAAATACAAATAAAATAATTATAATGAAAAATTCTGGTAGAAGCTGTGGTCTTACTTTAAGGGAAAACACTGTGATATAATTCAATTTTAATATCATATGTAGCAAGGAACTTTAAAGGACACTCAATCAAGTGTGAAATATCACATACAAATGTTTGACCCTTGATCAGTAACCCTAAGAAATGTAACCTGCTAACACAAACTGTGCATGGTATGGTTCACCTACAGGTCTCTTGTGTAAAAGACAATACACATTTTATATGTCAATAAATGTATTCAAAATTGAATTGCGGATTGTGTGATCTGGTGTTTTGTTATCGGTAATAGGAGTGGATAAATTGATTCTATCAATCTGTTAAAATAATCCAATGAACAAATGTGGTAGACATAGGGGGCCATATACTAACAATCAAATTAAAACATTTTCCGCAGATCATGAAAAATGTGTTTTCCTGGTTTTCTAATAAGCTCTAAAAATTTGGGATTTATCAAGTGAAAAAAACACAAAAGCCTTTCATGCCAAACTTCGCCACGTAAAAGTTGTCAAGGTGCTCTAGAACTATTAAATGTTAATGCTCATTCTAGAATAAGTTTAAAAATATAGTGACCAATATCTCGTCAGCATCCGCTATTTTGTCAAATACCATTAATTGGGAAAGACTTGATAAATCAGATAAGGTATGCAATCAGATTAGTTCTGACAAATCTACTACTTGCAAGGACTTATTTAATAAACTTGGTAAACTATCGGAGAAAGAATCGTACAAGTGGTGTGAAATCTCAAGGTTTGAGAGATATATTAGTTTGCAGTGGTTTGGGAAAAGTATGAACGAAAAAATGTACTGAGAAAAATCTGCAATACCCCAAAAACCTCTAAACATAATCGAGTTTTTTGGACAATTCATAGCAAAAAAAAACAAAAACCCAAAAATCTGTCACATTCTTATGGTATCGGTGCAGGCAAGAAATAATTATTGTGATTTGGCAGAGCGAAATGAAGGCACCATAAAATAAATCTTTTTCTCAGCACAAAGGTGATACTGTTTCTAGAAGTAGGGAGTGGAGACAAAGCTGGGCTTGCTGTCTGTGGAAGTAGTTGGTGGAACTATGACAGTGCTGTAGAATAGATTATACAGTAATTGTCATAGAGGGAGGAAGATCTGGGGGTAAAACTGTTAACTATTGGGTTTCAGATATGGAGGTAGTTGGTGAGGCTATGTCAGTGTTGTAGATACTGTACAGTGGTGGAAGAGAGAGCAAGATCTTATGTGAAAGAGAGTTAGATATTAGATTTCAAAGAGGGAGCAATCTGAGGGATGGTACATAAACAACCAGGCTTAGATAGAACAAGCCTAGTTCAGCTATGACTATAATGGGAGGAAGTCAGCCATAAGCCAGAGCTGTGGAGCTAAGGACATGGAATGCTACATCTCAGTTCCTCTCAATTCTCCTATTTGTGCCCTCATTTTCCAGTAGCAGATGCTCTTTCCTTCCATAGATTGTTTGCAGGATGCAGGGTTGGACATTTTCCAGATTCCTGTAGCAGGAAAAAAAAGAAAACAATATCAGAAGGGCTAGACCACAACCAACAGCAAAAAGGGTCTACAAAGTGTTTAGCATCTACTGCATGACATTACAGCCTGTGTTATTAGTTGTTTGCAATGTGGTGACCAACTTTTTTTTTTTTTTATGCATGAATTCTGTCAATAACCGATGAAGAAACTCTACTTGGCAACCATAGGGTTATTGATGTAGTATAGTCACTATTATTGGCCTCCTGTGGAGGTGTAGAAGCTTAAAACGTGGCTGCTGTTATATAATATTTTTACTCTAGAGAGCAATGTTCCCTCTCGGCTTTGTGCGCAAATATAAAAATATTTTGTGTACACATTTTAAATTTGTGTGCACAGATCAGAATTAATGCACAATTTAATATTTTCACACAGAGTTCACCACAATTTGTTGTTTGCACTGGCCTCAAAACTTGTGTGCAAATGCAAGAGCGCATACCTTAGAGGGAACATTGCTAGAGATTAATATCTGTTAATTTTCCTTCTGAGTAAAAGCACCATAATTGCACAGGCGCTCCACCTTCTGGACAAAGGAAGCATTGACAGTAATAGTATTATTAGTATTAGTAATAGAAACTAAAATAGGGAGACACTCGTATCAGAGAAATCATAAAAAGGATACCAACATATAAACATGTTTGTAAATAAAATTCAAATTCATGTCACTGTACTCTAGTTTCCCTTTGTTTCAGAATAATTCTTCCTCTAACTTCAAAACAACTGTTAGTTACAAAAACACCCTGTTTCTTTAGTAATCCATATTCCTGACAAGAAGTGCAGCACTCCATAGACACAGATATAACCAATCTGCTAGCCAGCAGCAACCTACTTTCTATTTTGCTGCAGTAAAGAATATATTTAGATGTTGAATATGTTCCTCTGTTCCACAAAGTAAAAGCTAAAAAAAGCAATGGCATAAGAAAAGCGTTGAACTAGATGAATGTGAAATTTGAGATAGTCTATTTAAATGTATTTCTCTTGGTGGTATATCCATTCCTGGTCCATTGATGGTAGAGAGAAAAACAAGAAAAATCCAACCAGTTAGGTATTGTGTTTGCATGCTGTAACTGGTTAATACTAAAGTAATGTGTTTAGGTGGAGTGTGTATTTTGATTAGCAGTCTAAGTATGGGGAGGACATATACTTATATGCTTATTTGTGGAAGGGTAGTGTACACATCCATAGCACGGTTTAGCACCTGAACATTTCTGAATTATTGGTAATATTTGAGGATAGGTATCCTTCATAAACCAGATATATTTACATGAAATAATGAACTAAACATTAAAAACTTTGTAAACATAAATAAAATTAGCTTGTGGTGGTTGGTTGCTGGAGAACATAATATCTGCAATTTGGCACGCTCCTATAGAAGCTAACCGGGTCACAGTGTGCTGTAATGCATACTGCCTTCTCAAAGTAGCAGATCACTTCTGAATTAATGTACAGTATGAATTCTTAAATAAGTGAAATAAATCATAGAAAATACACTAAGCTTGATGAATGTATGCAAACTTCTTTTACATTGAACTTTGTCTAATCCAAGGGTCCCCAACCTTTTTTTTTACCTATGAACCACAATCAAATGTAAAAAAATGTTGGGGAGCAACACACGCATGATATAAGTCAGTGGGGATGCCAAATAAATGGACTGGCAGACTACAGGAGGCTCTGATTGGTAGTACACTTTGTTTTTATATCTAGTATAAGTAATTCTAAAACAACTGGACGCAGCGCCGTTTTGCAGGAAAGAGCCACCTGAGGCGGTTCCTGTAATGCCGCCCCCCCCCGCCCGCTTACCTTTCCGGGGGGAAGGCAGCAACGCTAATGCAGAGAGTGCAATAGCGATCTCTTGCACTAGTAAAGCCGAATTTCTGGTTTAAAAAACAGAAATTCGGCTCTTAAAGGCACAGGAGCGGCTTTTTGCCGCCGCCTGAGGCAAGTTGCTCAAGCGCCCCTGACTGGACGTGCTGAGTAATAATTCAAGACTTTTCACTACTCATCTGAGAAGCTTCTTCAGTTCAACTGACGGGAAGTCCTCTGCATATAAAATCTTCCACTAATCACGATGGCAATTGTAGCTCTTCAGAGAGGTGACATCTGAAACTCACAGAGGAGTGAATGCTGTATAGTAACTGTTATAGGATTACCAAGGTATCATGCAACTCCTAGAAACAGGTGTTACTTGTGAAAGTTGCATGAATGGATGTGTGAAGTGTTCTGAATCCGCCGGGGTATAGAACAGGAGCAGACAGGAGCAGACAGGTGGTGTCAAAGGCCCCCACCTCTCTCCAGAACTGAAGAAGCTGCTCGGATGAGTAGTGAAACATCTTCAATGATTATTCAGCAAGTCCAGTTGTTTTAGAATTACTTATACTAGATATACAATGACCTGGGTGAATGAAAATCTTCATAGTCACCTTGTTTTTATGCAGCAAAAATGTGCCACAAAGCCAGGAATTCAAGAATAAACACGTACTTTGAGGCAACAATCAAGGGGCTAGTGAGCAACATGTTTCTCATGAACCACTGGCTGGGGATCACCGGTCTAACCCATTCTACAATTCTTTAAATTAGTTTAAACTTGCACAAATCTGTCTCTTCCAAGAAATGTCCTGTCATCACCTTTCTTAAACGACATGTGAAGAACAAAGGGTTACTTAAATTACACTGATTAAATAAACCTGACCCTATTGCTCCCTATGCATTATTTACAAGAATGTACTATATCTGCTTCCAGTATTCAGGTCTGTCTGAAAAAAACATTAACAATGATTCAAGTTCAACACTTTTACAGCTGCTAAACATTTACCCCCAAAAAATAACATAAGAGATCCTAATGGTGTCATATACTGTTACCCTGAAATTCGATAAAGAGATTTCACTTATCCTATTGAAGGTGGGACTGTTCATGCTGTTGAGAAGTTAAGCTCAGGGTTTGTTGCAAATTATCAAGCAGAAAATAAGCTGATGCTACAAGGTTGATTATTACATTTTGATGCTAATTGCACTGGTTTCTGTGCTACCATGTAGTAATTATCTGTATTAAAGAGGTTGTTCACCATCAAACACTTTTTCCAGTTCAGTTGGTTTCAGATAGTTTACAAGAAATAAATACTTTTTGCAATTACTTTCTATTTTTCGATTTGTAATCATTTTTCTAATACTAAAGTGTAAAGTTTCAGGGAGGGGGGTCGCCTACTCTAACTGATCTAAATTGATCCATTTAGTTGATCCATTTCTTATCTTTGTCCCTGCTGAGCAGAATCCCTGCGTTTCATTAAAGGCAGCTGTTAGAATTGATATACTTGTTGCTAATATTCCAAAGATGCTGCTGAGAAATGTATCAACTCATAGCCACTATATGTAGCAATTTGTAGCAGTTCAGAATCTGCTCGTTGATCACTGAGATGTCAGACTGAAACACCAGAGACTTGAACATTTAACTTTAAACTTTTAGAAAAGAAATGATAAAAAATTAAAAATGGAAAGCAATTGAAAAAAGTCTTTATTTGTGGTGAACAATTTGAAAACAACTCAACTGAAAAAGTGTTTCGAAAGTGAAAACCCCCGTTAAGTACTAATCAGCCTTGTACTGTAAGAAGCCTTTGTGAACAGGCGTAAGGACTTGCATCCATAAAGAAAATTGGGCCTAGAAAGTAAGTGTGGTTTTGACTGGAGTTGCGTTGGGCTGGTACAGAAGCCCAAAACATAATTTACATTTCTAGCTACTTCTTTAGTTAAGCTTCTCATTTAAGGGGGTTTGAGATTGATATAAAGGGTTTTTAGGACCCACTGTCCCAGTCTCCTGTCTGCCCATGCACACACTTAAAACATACTTCCTAATTTATTTGTTGCCCCTCAGAAATAGGTTGCCATCATAAAGAGGGAGATATTCACAGCAGGAGATGGAGCTTCCATATGAAAATGTGTTAGACTTCATTCAAAATACAAGATGCATTACCTATGCTGCACTAAAGAGTGATCAGAAAAATGTATTTGCACACCTAATACAGTATTGACTCAGCCACATATTTATCTTTTAAACTGTCTGCACAAAGGGTACATGACATTAGAGAGAATGCTTGTTTGATCACTGCAGTCTCTCTTTACAGAACTACAGGAATGGAACATTTCCTGTGCAAGTGGCTTAGACTGGTCTAAGGTGAAATGAACACTGCAGGGTTGTATGAGGATACAGTCCTGTCAATGCACTCAGCAATATACGCTTTACATAGGGATTTCTCTCAAGGCATTCAGTGATTGTTCATTCCAATTTTAAAGGGAACCTGCTATTCTTAAATACTTACCTCCACCAAAGGCAATGGCTAATAAAGCCCACACTTCTGTTGTGGGTAACAGTATTTTTTTTTTTAAAGCACTAGGACTCATCTGGCGTCATGTATAATGAGCAAGTTGCTGCATTAGCTCATTATGTGCATGCATGCAACATGGCTTCTCAAACTGGAAGTTACCTTCCAGTGCGAGTGACTTAGCCCTTGTGTGTGTGTGTGGGGGGGGGGTTAATTTAAAGAAAAACAAACAAATTACTGTTATCTGAGTGGGGGTTTGATTATCCCACACCTTTGGTGGGGAAAAATATTTAAGGGTAATAGGTGCCCTTTAAGTATTGAATATTGAACACGCCTGTTAACTTGATATCTCTTAGGTTACACAGGACTTTTTCTTTCACTCACACTGTCCTAGGCACCAGACAGAACCATCCCCTTCCTTTGGCAATCAAGGCATGGGCAATACAGTTTGCACCCCAATTTCCAGATGAAGAGGTACTCTCACTTCCCCCTTTATCATTTCCCCAGGATTTAACTGTTAGTAGAGAGCAGGGGCTACCCCTAAAGCTACTGTTGTAGCACAGGTCCAAAGGTGCCTATACATATGGCCCTAGGCAGATAGTCCAATGCACAGTAATTATGAATTGCATCAAAACAAATAAAAAAAAACCAGAGTCTTCATATCTCCCAGGTTCCTAAAAGTTAGCCCAGATTTTATGTCTACCTGCCATACCTCAGGTGGATAATTATAAGGCAGCTCAAGACACAATAGAGAGATCCAGTCTGAGGAAAGACACAAGAGACCTTTTTTTCGTGATCTGAGTAAAAGGCCTTTGCTTTGACATGCTCTGTTTGTGAAAGTAGCTTTAATACTTGTTATCAGGAAAGACTTTTCTGTGTTAGTTAGAAGCCCACTCAGTAGTAAGAATTTATTTGTTTGTGCTATTTATCTTTGAAGTCAATACACTTCAAATACATATTGTGTGTGCCTTAATGTCCATATACTAAATTGCATTTCCTATGCTAAAGGTTCCAGTTGATCATTTTACCTGTCGTCATCTGCTTAAAAAACATCAGCCACTGTAACATGTCCATTTCCTCCCCTGATGATGAGACACGATTGTCACACGGTCCACATAAAATGTCACTAAACAATCACAAAGTTATTTGGAACATTTCCATTTTACATGAATAATATGCTGAATGCAAATGAAAAGAGCAAAAGCTTTATATAATTATTAGGTTTATTCTTCAGCAAAATATATCAGAAATATTTCGCCTTTCTTTAAAATGTTGAATATAGTTAAATGCCTCATGTAATGTGTCATTGCAATGTCCCTAATCCATCATCCATCTGACAGATATAGCAAAGTGCCTACCAAAGCAAATGACGTTGAAATTGTTGAACTTTTCCTTCCATTATCTTCATATTCTGGAGCCGGACACTTCTGTAGCTGAGCACTAGCCAAAAACTCAGAAGTTGCTCTATAGAAATAATAGAAACTGCCTGGGGTGTGGCTTGAATAAAATGAATTATATTTGTCTTTTATTATAGTGTTTTATTAACCCCAGAACACAAATTACACAAAGCTGGAGCAGGAAGCCACACAAGGAACACTGGACCTGTACATACTGAATTGTGACCACAGTTGTTGGACATAGATATAGCTTATGATGTTTTAATCCATCAGTTACAGGTATACCAGTGCAATATACTCTATCAACATACTTCATTTAGGCCCTGTTTATTTCACATCACCATCTGTACGAGCCACAAATACAGAATGTGCTGCATCACTACTCAAAAAGTTATATTAAAACTAATGCTAAAAGTGGGATGGGGTGCATCTGTATTCTGCCACTTCTTTATTTCTTTTTCATATCCCAGTCCGCATGTAGCTGCTGTTTTGCATCCCACAACTTCCTTTTCATCTTTTACTGAAATGTCCCTCCTATTTTGAGACCTCTATATTAACATAATTTAAATAAATTTAAGATTCTGCAGGCATTCTTTAAAGCTATGGCACATTGGTTTGCCTGTCATGGTGCTATCTGGGAAAGATCACCACTAACCAAAGTGAAATATGCCAAAAAACAACAATGCTGGCAATGACAATTGAACACCCTGCAAGCACCACCGCTGTTAAAATGCCACATGTCCCATAGGTATATTGCTTAAAAACTTCCATTTACGAATTATACTCATGCTCAAGTGTTTTCTTTCCAAACAAGGGCACCATATTCAAACTGTAATCTTCTAGCCAATGATTATTATAACTGGAACTGTGCTTGTTCTGCTTTGTCAGTTCCCTTTGTAGAGTCTTATCCCAATGGGTGCTTTTTTGTAAATATGTTATTTTCTGCTATCTGGCCCTACACACAGCTAATGACTTTGCTACTACTGTATCTGCTTTTAATGTTCAATACTTTTAGATCTATAATTTGACTATATATACAGTATTTCAATCAATCACAAGTATACTTGTTACTGCAGCGCATATACATAACTTTATATTTATTTTACATGCATTATCTACTTTTCGCACTGTAGCACACCTTAAGGCATTATGTAGTAAACATAATTTTGCTCTAGTTACAAGAATGGAGCATTCTTCACAGAGCTTCTGAAAGAATTCTAAGTAAAGACGTGAATATTCAATGCTCTTGCATATGCACTTCAACACAAATTGGATGCAATTAATTTTTTAAGTCCAGGTGGCATCACTTCCAGTGTCTGGTATCAATATGATGTCTAGGTGCAATTCTTTAGATGTTTCAGTACACACAGTTGCTCAAATTTTGTAACAGGAGGTGGGACAAAGGCAGCAGAAACTATATGGAAGTGCAAGGAGCAGCTTTGCCCAGCAGTAGCTTTATAAAAGAGAAAACATTTGCATAATGACTGTGTAATTTTCATCATAAACAACCCCCTCTTGACTCAATTCTCTAAGGTGCTTAATGCTGGCAAACCCTGGATCCATACCCACCTTGGACCTGGTCTGGCAGTAGCTCCAGGGTTCCCAATGTGAAACATTGCAACTCTCACTGTGAAAGCTCTAGATGCATCAAAACACAAGACTAATTGTGTCAATTTTGACAGATCGGAATTATCTGTCGATTATGATTGGTCAGTAATTATGCTGCAATTATGGGAAACAATGCATTATTGGTAAAAAAAAATGGCAATTGGAATTTGATTGTAATTAATTAAAGGAATGAATAGAAAGCAATGTCTACAGTGCATTCTGGGAAGTTAATGCACAATTTTACCTTTGTTGTAATCTGGACACAAAGTAAGGTAGGCCAAGATAACCATAGGTTTTGAAATATGATTACTGGAATATTAATTGCAGATTTAGGTTAATCTGTGTAAATTATTCTGAGGCGTTACTAAGGGCAATGAGTAGGAGGCAGAGAGATATGTTGTTGTTATGGTGATCAGTGGAGCGTTAGAAGTCTCCACCAAAATGGTATGAATTGATGGGGAAATATTAAAAACAACCATATGTGTTAATAATGATAATTTATCCCCATACTTTACTAACAGTTAAAAATTTAGTTCAGTTCTAGACTTATAAAAATGCTGTTGGACACACCAACCAGTTGGTATACATCCAACAATCGATGCATATGTGATTTTGCATTTATTTGTTTATGGCTTTCTCTGAGGTGCAGGATATTGCCGAGTTGATTTCAGTCTGAGAGCTCATTAAAAAATAATGTGCAGGAAATGATTTGAGCTGACACAGCGCATTAACAGAAATACACCGAAGAGAAAATCCCATCAACCTCTTACTCCCGAGGCCAAGTGGAGAATCTGCATACGGGATACTGTCATTATTAATAAACAACTGGAACTGAATGGACTCATACCTAACATACCGCCACGCAATTGTTGATTGTTTTACATATGAAAAGATACTAGGAGATATGCATTTCAGTTTGCTGAGACCTGCACAAGTGCAAATTGATATGTTCTGCATACAACACTGAGCTGAAGCCAGGTTTTGTCTGGATCCTTAAAGCAAGCACAGAGCTTGTGTTTCCAGAGCTACCACCTGGGGGGGCATTGCTTTCTCCTTCAATGAAAATCTGAAGCATCTCAAGCTGCAGCAGTGAAGAAGGAAAGATGCTATTGTATGGAAGGAGGAAACTCTTTATACCTTTAATACAGCTCAGAGTTTTTTATATATTATAAACAAAAAGAAATACTAAAAATGCATATTTTACATGCATAAACATATTTAAAATGTATTTTTATTTTATTTTTTCTACAAATATAACCTAAGGTTCTGGGTTGCACCCATATTTGCTCTATCTTGCACATATTATATAGAGCACTAGTAATGGGTATGCAAGCGGATGCCTATGTCTCACCTTCATGCTGGGCACAGCTTGCACACACATGCATTCTATTCACTGCTCAGTACAAACAGTGGCTGACCCAATTACAAATGCTGCAAGAAAAAAGTATGTTATGGACAAAAAAAAAAAACAAAAACAATAGAGGTTTGCACAACCAGTTGTGGGAGACTTGGAAATGAGCGTTCAATGCTAAGACACGTTTATTATTTTGCTAGATAAAAATCTTTTGTAGCTGAATTTTTTGCCAAGCTTTATAGGTTTTCTGACATGAGACCTCATTTATTAAAGAATGTCAATTAATTGGCAACATTTGCCATGTTTTCCAAGGAAACAGGAATAATTTCACCAGTTACAGCCATGGCAGAGTTTTACTTCAGATAAAACAGTTGCAAAGACTTGTTTGAGGTTAGTTACCCCTGTACTTAACGTCTGGTTAAGGAGTTTTATGTGTGATGCTTAATGGCCTCAATTTAGCACCCATAACTTTATTTTCCACAAGTTCTATTAGGTCCTTCTCAAGGATTTGTCTAACTTTTTCCCATAAAGCGTATAAGTAACCTTTATATTTTTTTCAATAACAATTGCATCCACAGTAAAACTGATAAATAATGACTTATGGAAGTCAGCATAAGTTTTACTCTGGAAACCTCCATTAGAATTCAGTGTTGTTTTATTTTTTTTCTGCTCAACATGTTTCGTATACAATAATCATTCATCATTGTTTTACAATAAACAAACCCAAACTATTTATAGACCCATTCACACCAACAAGTGTGTCAGCTCCAATGTGTGGCCAGACATATAGAAATACGTTACCAATTCTCTTAACAGAGTATTGCCATCTAATGGCCTGCTCCGGTGCTGCACCATAATCCATAGTTTACAGATACATAGTATAAAAATAAAGGAAGTATATTCAATAATAGTTAAGATACAGTATGCAATAGTACAAAAAGTGAGTAGCATTCTCCTACTTGCTGTTTTGCTCAATACAGTTTCATGTATATTTTAGTCATAAAGAGTATTCAGTCAAATAGAAGATTCATTCTATAACAGCAAAAGGTGATGTTAGATCATAGGAAACATTTATAGTGGTGGTTCTAATGAATTTAGAGTATCGGTCCACTTATTTTTCACATTGTAAAAGAATTTGCTTTCTATCTGTTGGCATTTTCATCTCCTCTAATACCTGCCATTTTAGGCTTGCACTGTTGTTTCTATGTTCATAAAAATGTTTACCCACCAGAGTATGTTTCTTAGGGTCATAGTTAGTGAAAGAGCATTTATGCTCACCGATCCTTATTCTCACTTTCCTTTTTGTTTGTCCTACATACATTTTGCCACATGGGCACTTCAGTCCATATACAACATATTCAGAATTACAGGTACAGGTATGGGACCTGGGGTTTTCCGGATAACGGATGTTTCCTTAATTTAGGTCTTCATACCTTAAGTCTACTAGAAATTCATTTAAACATTAAATAAACCTAATAGGCTGGTTTTGCTTCCAATAAGGATTAATTATATTTTAGTTGGGATCAAGTACAAGCTGCTGTTTTATTATTTCAGAGAAAAAAGAAATCATTTTTAAAAATTAGGATTGTACGGCCAGTGATTACCAGCAATAAAGTGAGTATATTACAGTTAGGACTTGTAAAGAGACAGGTTATTGTACACTTCAGCTGAAGTTCTGTGCTTAGCATTATCAACATTTGCCTAGAGAAAAATACACTGGGAATATTTTAAGTAAAGGCAGAAACAGAAATCAGAAAGTTAGAATCTGAAAATCCGGCAACAAATTTTTTCTAAAAATGTAAATATTCGAGATTCAAGATGAAGGGGGTTATTTACTAAAATCCGAAAATGCCTCACTATTTTCTTAAAACCACTTTGACCAAACACCTGTGCACATTTTTAACGTATTTGCCAATAAATTAACTCGAAAAAATCTGGTGCGGGAAAAAACTCAATAAAATCATGAAAAGAATGAATGGTATATTTTTTTCAAGTTTGATGCCCAAAAATCATGAGTTATTCGGATTATTGTACGAAACCCAGCGCAGATCAGAATAACTTCCAATTGTAAAGGGACATCTGCCATTGACTTCTACATCAGGTTTGAGATAGAGTACTTTTTAGCAGCACCGGGTTTAATAAATCTCGAAAAACTCAAGTTTTATTATCTCCAAAAAAATGTTGTTTTTAGTAAAAACTTTGAAAAACTGTAATACAAAAATTTACCATGCAAAAGCTGTTGAGGTCCTAAAAAAGTCAAAGGGAGCTGCTATGATACCATTGGACTATTTTTAATCAGGTCAGACTTTTAGAGGTTTTTGAGCTTTTTTTGTTAGTAATTTGAAAAAAAAAGAGGTTTGTGTACTCCTTAGCTCATCTTTCAGGTTTTTTCTTCTCGTTTGTGCTTTCTATATGTTTGGATCTTTCAATAAAGTACATGGCGTTTGTGGATTTACAGAAAATGAGTTTATGTGTGTTTTTTTAAAATCTCTATAACCACTAAAATAAGAATGTTGATAAATGAGCCTCCAAGATGAGACAAGAACAAGATTAACAGTATCTGGGAATTGTGTATCATTATGTATGTGTGCCTTCAACTGCAGCTCCCCAACAACAGCAAATTCAAGCCTGTACCAATTTTCATTTTATTTAGTTTACAATGTTCTTTCTTTATTGAATGTGCTATCCTGTTTATTGGCCATAGCACAAGCTGAGCTTTATCAGAGCAAGCATTCATATTCCATAAATAGCATGTAATTATTAGATGACTGTTGCGTGAAGTCATCAAAGATGTTGCCTTCAGCAAAATGAGTTTCATTCTTTGGTCAGTGTGTTTGGTCTGACTAAGACTTCACGTAATGTAGTGTATGACATTATACAGTTCATGTCTATTTCAACAACGCTTTACTGTGTAAAAATAAACATCAAACACAAATTGCAATATATGCATATGATTGAATGAGCTGGGCCTTTGCTCTAGTTAATTCTGCCTTATGGAAATCTGCATTTTCAGCCACATTAGATTACAGATTGAGGGCATTTTTTTTATACAGTTTTATATTCATTAGGAGAAGGTATATACTAGTGATGTGCGAATTTGACCTGTGTAGCTTCACGAAAATTCATGAAGCGCGGGAATTTGCAGAAATGCATTAAAGTCTACGGGAGACGACATTTTTTTTTTTACACAAAACAAATCATGCAACAAATTTTTGACTTGCAACAATTTTTTCACCCATTAGAGTCTATGGGCTTTATTTTCGTGGCAAAAGTTGCTGAAAAATTTCACTCATCACTAGAATATATACCAAGCCATATCACAGACCTGTGCTTCATTTAACACATGGCTATTATGCTCTGGATATCTTGTTGAAAACATCAGTTTAGAAGAAAAAATGTCTTCTTTTTGGGATAAATAACATTTACTTCACTGGGACTTGTTTGATATTTTTTCTTTTTATAGAAACCAGTCTATACACATAATCTTGCAGGCTATGTGTATTTTACTTGCAGGCATCTTTAAGGAACAGTTCAGTGTAAAAAGAAAAACTGGGTAAATAGATAGGCTGTGCAAAATAAAATGAATAATCTATAAAGATTGAAGTGACTGGATGTCTAACATAACAGAGCACTACTTCCTGCTTTTCAGATCTCTAACTCTGAGTTAGTCAGTGACTTGAAGGGGGGCCACATGGGACATAACTGTTCAGGGAGTTTGCAATTGATCCTCAGCATTCAGCTCAGATTCAAAAGCAAATGAATATGACCCACGTGGTCCTCGTTTAAGTCACTGATTGGTTACTGCTTGATCAGTGGAAACCAAGAGAGCTGCAAAGCATGAAGTAGTGTTCTGGCTATTATGTTAGACATTCAGTCACTCCAGCCTTTATAGATTATAACAAACTATATTAGAAACATTTTTTTTTTCAAAGCCTATCTATTTACCCAGTTTTTTTTATACTGAACAATTCCTTGGATGATAGAATTGTTTTGATTATTATGGAATGTTTAAGTAGTGGAAATGTAACCCTAGTGGGAGCAACCTAAAACTAGAGGACAGGTTTGTTACATATTGAATACAAACAAAAGAAGATCTTATAGAGCCTCACATAAAAAGAAAATATTGACATGTATTCTTTCTTCCTCTAAGATTCCTACCAATGGTAATTAAAATGGTAATTTAAATGGATTTACTGTGGGTTCTCTGGTATCCTCTGATACACCAAAAATATACAGGCAGGTTAATTGCCTTCTGGTGAAATTAACCATAGTGAATGTAACAGGTTCCTTAGATTGTGTGCTCAATTGGGGCAGACACTGATGTGAATTCTCAACTATCAGTAGACAACAACAATACTGGGATGGCTTTATCCTTTCCATATGAATATTGAATGTGTGGGGGAAAAACTTTTTGTATCTTTTATGCAAAAATACAACACAGGATAATTGAAGCCGCAAAGTGATATTTTAATAACTGGTAAAGCAATGTAAGAAATGTAAGGCTACTTACTCTGAGAAGAATCAATAAGTCATAAGAACCATTAGTTTTCTCTTTACTAGAGCATAAATGGGTATGCATAAGAGGGAGCCATACCCTGACAAACTAAAAAAACATATCCCCAGAGTATATTGTTCTCGTTTATCTATAAACTCCAACCACATGTTCTATGTTCTTGCTGAACATTAAGTTGTGTTTGGATTAATGCATACTTTCCTTGACTATACCATTTTCTGTAATGATCAATACAAGGCTGTTATGCTATTTGAACGTAAGGAGACAAGGGAATTGGGGCACAGTTGGTAGGTATAATAGAAGTAATTAAATTATGCCTATAACTTATATGTCCAAATGTAAAATAAAAACCTTGAGCCCACAAATACCCAAGTTCTCACTTACATCCAAGAAAATAAAAACAGCACTACCCAAACTATTAACTCCCAAGGTATGTCTCCTAGTCATAGTGGATGAGTTTACCTAAGCGCAGCACTCTATTGTTTTATGCCAGGAAATATATCCTCTTGAACTGGATCTCCTTCCAGCCTTCCAAAATTAATGGCTGGCTAAAACTGATAAAAGTAACATTCCACTTGATACAACTCGTGCTGCAAGAGAATGTCATCAGAGATGCGACTTAGCATGGTGCTACCAGGCTAGCGGGGTTGTAGATACCTATACCTACCACTTCAATTCTATATGGGAAATAGATAAAGAACTACGCTTGAACCCAAATCATTGGGGGAGACTGAGTAAGTGTCTGAGGGTACCTGGCCAATGGACCTGTATACTAATGTACAGAAACTCAAATCGTACATACACTGTACTGAGATTATTGTAACTGACTAAGGAAACATGACTGTCTTTTTATTGTTTGTTGTTGCTATGAAAAATGCTAATTTAAAACCTTTAAAAGAAAATTTTGATCTTTGATGGTGATACTGACATACATTGTGGGAATATGCAAGTACCACTTAAATATTCTATATACAACTCTCTTTCAGTGATACATTTAGGCTGGTTTGTTAAAATGTAAACATTTTCTGACAGTCAAGAAAGAAAAAACAAATTCATTAAAGCAGACATCGATGTTCTACTGTTCTATGGGGTGCTAGGGCTCATTGGCATATTTCAGCTCTAACAACCTTCTGCATTGCTAAGCCCCAAAAATTGACAAGCACTGTACAAATTACCACATTTTCCACAATACTGACTTTTTATTAGCTTCTAGAATATATATACTTACCCATCTCCTTGCTCTTTTCACTCTCTCACACTCAGCTCTGCATAACAATGGCTAAGGGGGCTTAAAGGTGTATTGCTGTCCAGGGGGTACCAACTAGAATATCCCTTATTGTACACTTATAACTCTCTGCTTTCTTTATTGGAGGTGCAAAGAATTATGCTCTATGGTTCGATCAAGGTGCATTGTGGAGAGAAAAAACAGGTATTTTTTTACAGGATTTTCTTGATCCCCCCCAACTTAATTTTCCATATTGACACGCACTCATACTTACTGTTATATCATACATTTTTCTAAAATAGTCTTTATTATTTTTATTTTTTTTACAGTTTTTGAGCTATAAATGATTTAATATAGTGCATCCTCAACCTAACATTTTATTACTGTTACTTATTCACAAATGCAAATATCAGAAGATGACAATTTTGCTGACAGACCATTTTTTCCTTATTTCACAAAAGGTCTGGACGAAATGGATTTAAAAAAAAAAAAAAAAAAGAGCTATAATGTATGACTGGGAACTGAGCTAAGTGAAATACATTTATGCTTTTCCATTTTAATGAAATTCTGTACATTAGTAGAAAGGTGCTAAATCCTTTGACAGACACATATCAGTTATTAAGCCTCTTGCTCTGAGGAAGCAATCATTTAAAAGCTGGGAAGAATGCTGGGCAGTCTGTTCTTTGTTTGTCAAGATTAGATCTGCTCTCTGTGAAGAGCAATACATTTGTGAAACAGCAGTTGGGTTTTCACACTAAGACATAAGGACATGACAGTTTAACATACAGTTCTGTGGTATGCATCATAATATCTTTTTAATGCAGAAAGAAGGGACCAAATGTGCTGTAGTGTCAGTAGATAGAAGACCACAATGACGTGAAGTTGGATAAGTAACAACTTCTGTTGGTTTATATGTAACCTTTAGTAAAAATCGTTTTGTTTTCTTTTATGTGCTTTGATTCATTTAGGGGCACTAATAAAAGTGGTTACTGAAATAAAAATGTACAAAATTAAGTAAAAAAGAACACATTTATATTGCTCATTATATAACCATTCCATTGTAACTATCTGCTATCTGTAACCTTCTATCCTACAATACCTATAAAAAATTAACAATGCTAGCATTGGGATTTCTATATTATATGACCATCACAGTATAGTACACACTAAATTTACCATGAAGATTCTGAAAAAAAAAACATCACCAGGAGAGAAGCCAAAAACCTGTTTCGACCCATTTTGGCACTAACTACGTTTTTCCTGTGATATGAATATCAATTGAATACCAACAGTTTGCGTCTAGCAGCACCTGACCCATTGATTTCATGAGTTTCCATAATCTGTACACTTTTCTCGTATATGCAGGGGAGCGACTGGAGAAATGTTGACACCTGTGTGGTTTGAAGTTACTGGAGTGCAAGCAATGGTTAGATATACACCTAGATATGGCTATAGCATGTGCATCCTTAACACATACAAATATTTGCATTGACTACCTGGTTCTAGAGACATTCAAATATGTATCTGAGATATTTTTCAACATAAAGCCAAATTAGGAACACTTTAAGGGATAGTGGCCCTTTATGTGTATTCCAAATTGAATAGCTATAGGAGAAGTATTCCACAAGTAGGGGCCGATTTATCAAGGGTCGAATAGTAAATTTGAAATTGAATTAGAATTTTCGAAATATTTTTTTTGTTCAAAACTCCCAAATTCGAATTAGGAATAATCCAATCTCAATTCAAATTCAAAATTTAAGATTTATCAAACCTTTACCCTGTGAATAATTTAAATTCGACTATTGTTCATGTATAAGTGAATGGGAGAAGTCCAGTTACCCAGTTGAAGATGTTAATAGCCTTCCTGACATTCGATTAGAGTTTAGTCAAATTCTAACCGAATTTGATTTGAGTTTTCGAGTCGGTATTATTCGTTCAAGTTTGAATTTGAATTCAAATTCGAATTTTTTCTTAAATAACCTCACAATCGAATATATTCTAATTTATTAGCGTAAAAGGTCGAAATCCGACCTTTAATGAATGGGCCTCCAAGTGAATTCCATGTATTGTTGGAAAAGCTTTTGTAATTTGTGTCTAATGCAAGTTGATAATATGACAGTAAAATTCCTCAATACCAAAGTATTACTTATTTCAATTTGGGTCATGTGAAACCTCTAACTATATTCAGTTTTTTTCATGTTGGAAGGATTTGCCATACTCAACTGGGTAAACTGTTTTTTGTGCTTATATACTGTAATAATATAAGTTTTCTGCTACATCATGTAATACAGCAGGGAGCAGAGATGTGAATGCAGAATATATCCTATTCAGCAGAAAGATCGACAGAGCTTAAGAGATGTGTATAACAATATCGTTTTGGATTGTTTCCAAAAGCTTTTAATAAAAAGTAAAAGGGCAGACCTTCCTGTTCAGGATATATTATGAACTCTTGGGAACCAAAAGACCTATTAAATATACAGTATTAAATATATGTGTGTTTTTCATAGTGTTTATATCAGCTTTCTACTATAGTTAATGCCAAGTCACAACTGGGTAAAGTCAGATTCTGCTGAACTTAAAAAAAACTTAAAACAAACTGTGTATCAGCTTTGTTTCAGAGATGTACATTTCACATATTTCACTGCTGGTCCTATAACATTTGGTAATTTAAGGTTCAACCTGTGAATTCATCTCTGAAGTTCTGATTGGTGATATGCTTACCTTTTTATTCAATAAAGCTCTGATTTGTCAGTTTCATTTGATGGACTCCAGCCATAGCAATGGCCATTACCAGAGGAAACCCTGTTCTTAAACAGGACGCAAAAAAAATGTTACAATGAGACACTCTTTAGAATACAATGAAGGCATCTTTAAAAGACTCTTATTTTCTACAAACACATTTAGCCTCAGTATTTTGTAAAGGATGGTTCATCAAGTAGTATTCATTTTATAACCAAATAATCAATAAGAATGTCTGCAGTCAGAGCAGACTAATTTATTTTCTATCACCTCTGTTGATCCTTGATCAAGAAGGCCAGTACTTATAGTCTCAATTACATTTAAAAAGCTGTGACAAAAACCAATTATCACAGTCACAGGAGACATACTGTGAACCTCAGACTGTTTATGTGGGAACACAATGAAGTTGTTTATGTGGAAAAACATTGAAGTTGTTCTTTGCTGTGAACATCCTGTTCTTGTCTGTTTTTTCTTCCTTTATAAAGGGACACACCAATATAATTATTTAAATAGAGCATAATCTCTCATTAATTTGACTTATATACATATTTTGAGTTGAATTTGTTATTGCATGTATTGGAGTGATCGAATGGTCACCAGTCTCTGTAACATCAGTAACAATTTCCCACAAAGCAAATGATCATTCTTGCATTTGTATTAATAGCTCAATCAAGGCACAGAAATCACTGATTCTCTTTAAAAACACATCTTCCTTAGGGTCTTTCATGCCTAAACAGTTTTAGCATTTCCATTAGATAATCATTTAGTCAACACAAACCTTTTTATTGCCATCACCATGAATTTTCAAAATATATCTGTAGAATTAAGTCAAACCAACGAGACTTGCTGTGTTTTTTTCCTTGAAGATGTTTCAACAGTCATCCAACTGGCTTTCTCAATTCAAAATAACTTGTAAATAGGATCTTTTTTTTGGAAATATATCCTCTAGAATGTTGCTCCAATCAGCATAATCTGTTTATCATAATCCACAAGGATGTGATAAAGTTAGGTGTCGATTGTATTAGAATGATTGGAGCTTTGAGGTGTTAAACCTTCCAGGAAGAGGTGCAAAAACAGCATTGTATGTGGCAGACTATAGATATCACCCCCCCCGCCTCTATTCAAACTTGTTTTTTTTTTTTCCTTTTTACATATATGGCTCCTTTAACACCTCTTTTGAACCAGTCGCTCTGGTCTAGAATCTGGCAGTCCTCACGTGTGTCTTTTCTTTTAGGTGTAGGTACATGACTGAGTTATGACCAGAGGAGCTGGCTCTTCTGTGCTGCACCATACGCTGCTGTAACAGTTGTTTGGTTTCCCCCACATACAAATCAGAGCATTCCTCACTGCAATGCATACACAATGTTATTCTTGTGCTTTGGGGTTGGGTCTTTCGGGTGAACTAGTTGCTGCCTCAGTGTGCTACTGGGTTTAAAGCAGATAGGGATGTGGTGTTTGTTAAAAATCCTTTTTTTTCCAACACCCCAGCTACATATGGGAGGAACAAGTTCTTTCTCCTGTCCTGTTTTCCACCTTCACCTGTAGTCTTGGTGTTATTGCTTCTCTTTCTTCTGGTTTTCACAAAGGCCCAATCTGGAAAGCCACATGTCTTGAGGGTCCCTCTGAGATGTTCTATTTCTTTCAACTTAGCCTCTGTGCTGGTGGGGATCTTGTCTGCTCTGTGATGTAGAGTTTTGATGACCCTAGTTTGTGATCCAGTGGATGGTGGGAGTCAAACAGCAGGTACTGGTCTGTGTGGGTTGGTTTCCTGTAGACCTCTATTTCCAGCTTTCTACCCTCTCTGACTCTTATGACGCAGTCCAAAAAGCCAGTGTGTTATCTTGCACATCTTCTCGCGTAAACCTGATGTTATGGTCCACTGTGTTGATGTGTTTAGTGAAAGTCTGTACCTCCTGTGTGTGTATTTTAACCCTTGTGTCATCCACATATCAGAACCAATGACTGGGGTGATTTCTTTGAAGCTATCAAGGGCCTTTTTTTCCATTTCCTCCATGTACAGGTTTGCCACAATAGGTGATAGTGGAGATCCCATGGCACAGATATGCTTCTGCCTGTAGAACTTATCCTTGTACTTGAAATAGGTGGTACTTAGGCATAGGTCCAGTAAGGAACATACTTGCTCTGGGTTAAGCTTTGTTCTGTTGTCAAGGGTCTTGTCTTTTAGCAACTGTTTTCTCACTGTTTTAACTGCCTCTGCGATGGGAATGCATGTAAAAAGAGAAGTAAAATCATAGGATACCATGGTTTCTTCTGTGCCCAGTACCAACCCTTGGATCTTGTTAGTAAAATCCTGGGAGTTATGGATGTGATTCTCTGTATTTCCAACCAAAGGGGCTAGGATGTTGTCTATGTATTCTGCCACGTTGTTAATGCTGCTGACAATAGGTCTTAGAGGGTCCCCTTCCTTGAACTTATTTACAAGTTATTTTGAATTGAGAAAGCCAGTTGGATGACTGGTGAAACGTCTTTAAGGAAAAACACAGCGAGTCCAGTTGATTTGATGTATTTCTACAGATATACCATGATCTGGATGAATGAGAATCTTCACAAATATATACACATAATATAAATCTTAAAAATGTATTGAAGCAGGCTTTATTGATGCGTGTACAATCATTGTGTTTATGTGATATATTGCAATTTTGCCAACTCCATTGCCACACCATCTTATGGAAATCCTTCACGGACACATTTCTAGGTTGAAAGGAATGTTTTATGTTTCTGTTGTTTCTGTATCCACAGAATCTGCTTCATCACCTTTTTTATTTTTCATTAAGAGATTCTCATGACTTCACCAGTGACCCACAGTGACTACTTTCCCTATATATATTATGTCTCATTCTGGAGCTAATGGTAAAGAGAATCCAGTCCCTGTCCCAAATGTATTGTTTAAGCCATCCTATTCCAGTATTAGGCCTTCACTCTATTCATAACAGGAAAGACAACTACCTTTCCCATTACAGATCTTATGTTTACCCTTTGAACAATGATCATATCACTAGTAATGTTCCTTTTTACTGGAGAACATCCATTTACTAAATCAAAATCAGTGAAGCAATGCAGTAGAGAAAATGTACAAAAGGGTGTTTTATTTTCCCATTCACCTCTCCTTTTTTTTGCTCAGAACCAAGGTCCTTTTGTTAGCCAGTAAGATTCATTCATATTCACTAAGGACTAATTGGAAATGTAACATTCATTGAATGAAGATTAACTGTGCATTTGCCTAAATCACACTAGACTCGGTGCTACTTCAGAAGTAGGCTTGGATGTTTTCTGATCTGGATAAGTATTACTCTTAACACTAATATATCCTAATATTCTCAAAAAGTAAAGTGAATTTTCTCCACAATTAACTAAAAACATATGTTTGTCCTGTGTCTGATATATATTTGATGTGTATTATTTACAGTAAAAGCTTTGTCATGGATCCTTACGAAACTTACCTATTTTTTGTTTGCCTATACCTATACTCTTTCTTAATCTTGTGTACAAGGTATACAAGAAATAATGCAACTCATACCAATAAATGCCGCTATAGTAAATAACAGTAAATGGCCTGCAAGCAATCTTTAATAAATGTTTTATGTTGCAACCGACTTTGTAATAAAAAAACTTAAATTGAATCAAAATTCTCAATAATAAGAGCAAGAGCAAACCAATGTTATTCATTAGACAATTCGTTTTATTAATAATATTAACAACTATTATAGCAGTAGAAACATTTTTACATCAAACATAGAGATTACATACAGAACCTGACCAATACAAGAGGTAAAGAGGGCCTTTCCCATTAGAGCCTCCTGCCAAAATGGGGGAGGAGTATGAGCCATGCAAAATGCAAAGTGTAATTTTTTAATACAAACCAATGGTTTACCAACAATTCAGAATTTTCCCAGAATTCCAGCATAATAGCATTTGCCTGCTTAGTTTTGTTAGCTGTAATGATTATCAAACAAAATAAACCAAAAATCCAACTTCCTGTAAATTAGGACTGCTTCTTCAATATATAAAATTGCTCTTATAAATCCAGAAAAAATAGCCTTGCCAGTAGAATTCCCAATGGGAAAAAAGCTTAAAATCCAGGAGGATTTAGTGATATTTAAAGACAACCAATAAATGAGCAGCAAAATTAATTTTATTTGCATCGATATATGCATGGTTATCTCATTGAAACGTCTTATGTTATGACTCTCCAGTGAACAAAAGCTGCTGTAATTAGAATGAAGTGGTTCAATATTACTAAAATTCCTTTTGGATTATTGTTACTGCCAGACTTTCCTAAAACAGCCATGTAAGTAACAATGAAGGAAAAGATATATAAATTAATAAATGGGACTATGTGACATGGTCAGCCAATAGCAGAGATAAAAGTGATCAAATGTTGTATTATGAACCACCGGTAGTAAACGTATTGTCACAATTTTAGGTACGAGTCGCATACACTGCTTAGATAAAGAGGGAGCTTTAAAGTGATACTGTCATCAGAAAACATGTTTTTTTTCAAAACACAAAATCAGTTAATAGTGCTGCTCCAGCAGACTACTGCACTGAAATCCATTTCTCAAAAAAGCAAACAGATTTTTTTATATTCAATTTTGAAATCTGACATGGGGCTAGACATTTTGTCAATTTCCCAGCTGCCCCATGTCATGTGACTTGTGCCTGCACTTTAGGAGAGAAATGCTTTCTGGCAGGCTGCTGTTTTTCCTTCTCAATGTAACTGAATGTGTCTCAGTGGGACATGGGTTTTTACTATTGAGTGCTGTTCTTACTGTAGATCTAACATGCAGCTATTATCTTGTGTAAGGGAGCTGTTATCTGGTTACCTTCCCATTGTTCTGTTGTTTGGCTGCTGGGGGGGAAAGGGAGTGGGGTGATATCACTCTAACTTGCAGTACAGCAGTAAAGAGTGATTGAAGTTTATCAGAGCACAAGTCACATGACTTGGTGCAGCTGGGAAATTGACAAAATGTCTAGCCCCATGTCAGATTTCAAAATTGAATATAAAAAAATCTGTTTGCTCTTTTGAGAAATGGATTTCAGTGCAGCATTCTGCTGGAGCAGCTCTATTAACTGGTTCATTTTGGAAAAAATTTTTTTCCCATGACAGTATCCTTTTAAGTTGCCGCCAACTACTGTATGGTGTTTTGTGCCCCACGTAGACCATATCAATATAATCTGCCAGAAATGCACATGATAGTTCACTAACTCAATATCCCATGTGGCCTATTCCATGTTGGGAAGATATAACATCTAGAAATGCACATTTGACATTCTATTGTAACTCTCTGGAACCATAACAAAACTTTCTACTGACAGGACTTGTTTTCCGCAATATATATCTGTTTTTAAATTCCAACTTGTTAATCTGATTTAATTTTCCATAAACATTGATCCCAAGATCATCTAATAAACCATATTCATCTTAAGTTTATTTTACAAAGCAGATTTGTATCATTATGTTTTTCTGTCACATGGCTCAAGAGTAATAACTGAACAGTAACTATCCTTTATTTTCCTAAACATGCCACATGCCTATCTTATCAATGATAACACAAATGTGCCTATTGTGCTATTTTAAATAGTATGTAGTGTCATTAACAACTTAACATTAAACATTTTATTGTTCAAAGTTTTTAGCATGGCACAAAAAAACCTTGATTGTGGTGAATGGTGGCTTTCTTTGTGCCAACCACTTTAACTTAAATAATGCCACAGAAAAGCACCATCCTACGATAATAAGGGAATTGACTGTGCTAAAAATGTAACAACACCTTAAAGACGCTTTTTTATATTTACAAAAAAAATGAAAATTATACTGACCCAGCAGTATATTGTGAATATCAGGATAGACATGCAAACATCTACTAATCTCCATCTTTGCCATTAATGCTGCAAGCCTTTGGTTTCATATTTTGAACCAGTTGGTAAAAGCCTCCCATAAAAACTCAGCACAGACTCCTGTCATTCATAATATCACTCACGCTACACACCCTGAGCACTGGATACTTCAGTCACAACCAACCTCTCTCACTTCCTTGATTCCACAATCATAAAGAAATATACAAACATCCATCACGAAAACCCTGTCTTCATGAAAACCTCAGAAGTATCTATGTCATGCAGTTATCAGCAAGGATTTATTATGAAGGATGGGTCCTGGCAGACAAATTTGATTACTTTTTAGTAAATAGTTGGAAAGTGGTGTTGCAAAACATCTGATCTATCTGCATTTTGCCAAAGTTTATGATAGAGTGCTTCACAAATTACTTTTTTCTAAATTAAGGTGTCAGGGCGTTCTGGCAAGGAACAGGGTTAAACCTACCTGAAGCCTTCCACCAATCAACTGCTGGGGGAGGCTTTTTAGAGACTTTGTCTCTGATGACTTGCTGCCTGAGCAAACTGTTTTGTTTGTTGAAGAGGAAAGTTTATTTGAATTAGTCAGTGAGTTCCAGCTATCCGTTACATTTTGACCTTTGTTTGTCCAACTTTGATTTGTGTTAATTTTTGGGTACTGTGTTGTCTAGTTTATTGGCTACAGCCCAGTGCTGTTCTAGTTTGTACCTCTGTTTAATACCAGGTATCTACTATTGGTCACCCCTTTGTGTATAATCTGCTAGCCTCCTGCCTACACTCCTGTTTCACTCCTTAGAAGTGCAACTTGTCCCTTGTATATGAAGCAGCCTGTCCAACCATTCCTCTACTCCGTGTGTTATTCAGTAATGCTGCTCACTCCCTGCCACTCTGACACTGTTGTGAGTTATATTTCTGCATCCATTCACACTTGCAAACAAGCAGCTGGGGACGGGGCTTGCCAACACAAATCCTGGCATTGTTGTGAGTTATAGTTCTGTATCCAGGCATACTTGCAAGCAAGCAGCTGGGGCTTGTTCATAAAAATCCTGGCACTGTTGTAAGTTATAGTTAAACATCCATCTATATTTGTAAGCAAGGAGTTGGGGCTGATTAATAGAATTCCTGGCACTGCCGTGAGAATATAATTCTAATAAACACTTTAAGCCTCTAGAGTTCCACATTCTGTGCTAGTATTACAGGCTCAGCTACTGGGATTTAGCACTTTAGGGGAAAGTCACATAAGTGCAGGAAGGATTTTATTTCAGTAAAAGTGGTGTAAATGCAATCTCCATATTCACAAACTAAAATAAATAACTGCCTCTTTTAATAACTTGGTGAAAAAAACACAGTTTACAAGCGATGAGCACATTTTTTCACCAGGCAAGGATTTGCGGTGAAACTCCACACTTCACTATTTGCAAATAATTTCACAAAACTGCAGCAAAGAAAAAAGACAAAATTGGTGCAGAGACAAAAAAGTCGGCCTTATAAAAACAACCTTGACTTTATGCATTGGGATAAAAAAAAATCAGGGAAAACGTCCATTGACTTTAATACATTTGGAGTGAAAAAAAATTGTAGCCCGTAAAAAGTTTTTTTGACGCCCATTGACTTCGCAAATTCACCCATCGCTATTTACAGACACTTTTTTGAAAATGTCATCAAAATGACAAAAATGGAGAAGAAAAATTACGTTTCTAACAACATTTTCTGCCAGCGTTTTTAAAATAAGTAAAGCTCAGTGTAACTCTTCCACCTGTGTCAGCTCTACATTGCTTCCTTCAATCTTCATTCACTCCACTTTTAGGTGCAGTATGGGGAATTCAGCATATTAATCAGGATTAGCAGCCTATTGTGAGGGTACAAGCCCTGTTTTCACTATAGCCAGAACTGAATATAAAGAAAAAAAGTATAATAACAGAAAAATAAATAAATAGTATAATAGAAAAATATAAATTTTGCTATTTATTTGTTTACTGAATGAGACAATGTTAGCATTTTGAGTGAATATATGTTATAAAAGGAAAGTAAAGCCAACACAACAAATTTTCATTTTTGTACCAGCACACAGCCTACTCCTCATTATACCCTGAACTTCAGAGCTGCTCAGCACTGGTGTGTCCCTTCTGTTTCCAGCATATTGGTAATCAGTGAGCAGGTGCATACAAAGTGGAAGCTAAACTGAGATCTTAGTATACTGTACATGTTGCACCTAGTTGAGATATATAATGGCAATGAAACTCTCATGGCAAAGGATGGCACCTCTACAGTTCTAAATATGCGATGGGCCACAGTTAAGTTGGTGCAAGTGTAACTGATGCAGTTCGGGAAGGATGAAGGTTTTACTTCCCCTTTAACAGGAGACAATGCCTAATGGATATAATGTGTGGCACTGCATTCAACTGTGAAATTATAAATTCACTTAAAGTTTATTTGGTAAAGTACGTATTCTACTACCCTTTAACACTGGCAGAGAACCTTTTCTCTGAAAGGCGCAATCATTAGTATGAGGCAGATGGGCAGCTGACAAGTTTAGGAAGAGTAAAGACAAAAATTATCAGTAAAATGTTGTTTAAAATGTATTTGAAAGACAAATGTATGTTGGTCTTTTTAATGTTGTTGCACATCATGGATAGGAAACTGGCTACAGGATTGGGTACAAAGGGGGTTGTCAATGCTGCATTCTCTACTTGGAGTAAGGTTCTTAGTGGGTCCCGATTGCTTCTGGATTGGGTTCAGTTTTATTTAATTTGTTCATTAATGACTTAAGTGAGGTTATTGTAAGTTATGTGTCAGTGTTTGCAGAAGACACAAAACTATGCAGTCCAATTTATTCCATCCAGGATGTGGCATACTTGCAACAGGATCTTCACAATGGCGTAACTAGGGGACCACGGGCCCTGGTGCAAAACCTGCACCCACCCCTATGGCACCCAATGCTTCCCTAGAAGTCATTGCCACTGGATTCTGATAAACTGGCAATCTAGGCAGCTAGGTGGCAGATGAGATACAATGTCCATAAATGTAAGGCCATGCAACTGCAATGTAAAAATATGTAAGCCACTTATATCTTTAATTAAAAAGGCCATTGGAGTTCTTGTAGATAATAAACTTGACTGTAGTAAGTAATGCTAGTCAGCAGCTGCAGTGGCAAACAAGGTATTGAGCTGCATTAAACAAAAAAGGAAGTTAAATCTAAATATTCAGAAAGGATTTTTTACCATGAGAGCTGTGAAGTTGTGGAATTCTCTCATTGAATTAGTTGTACTGGCAGATACATTTGATAACGTCAAGAAGGGGTTGGACAGTTTTTTAGCAAATGAGAAAATACAGGATTATTGAAAGCATCTCTTAGTACAAGTTGATCCCGAGACTGGTCCGATTGTCATCTTTGAATCTGGATGGAATTTTTTCTCCCTCTGAGGCAAATTGAAGAGACTTCAGAAGGGATTTTTTTCTTGTCTTCCTCTGGACCAACTAGAAATTATACTTTGAACTTAATGGACTTGTGTGATTTTTCAGCATATGCTATAATGTTGTCAAACCTCAATCACAATGAAGCTCCTTTACAATGATCCTCCAGAGACCTTGATTCTGAGAAACCTTTATTACATGGAAACTCTATGACTGCTGTTCAAAAACCTCTCTGACCAATACCAATAGTATTGGGTATTGGGATGGACAATTTGCTTGACCAAGTTTTGTTGTGATTGATTTTTGTGGCATGGATGATAGAAGTCTGTTGTTATCATGTTTTGTCATGGTGAGGATTTATGATGATTTACAGTACCATTATTATCACAAACATTCACATCAAAAATGAGAAAGATCTCCTATGATTAACAGAGGTTTGTAGTAATGTGCATTTGGTGTGAGTGCTTTTATTTTGTGCTTGTGATCTAAATTTTAGTCACAATTAAAAATGACAGCTTTAAAATGAAATATATATACATATATATGTTTGTTGCGATATGGGATATACACTATAGTAGTCTTCCAAAGCAGAGCTGTGATGAAAAAGTAGCAGAAAGGCAAAAAATGATTGTTTCACTTATACTGACTAGTGGTGGGCGAATCTGTGCCGTTTCTGTTACCGTGAAATAATTTTGACACGTGTCAATTTTGATGTGTATATAAAAGATGAGTAGGTTCATGCAATCTTTGATAAATGTTTTATGTTGTAACCAACTTTGTAATAAAATACTTAAATTGAATCAAAATTCTCAATAATAAGAACAAGAGCAAACCAATGTTATTCATTAGACAATTCGTTTTATTAATAATACTAACAACTATTATAGCTTTGTACAGTAGTCAATGGGCGTCAAAAATTTTTGATGTGAGTGACAAACAATTTTTATACGCGCGACTATTTAGTCAAAATGCATTAAAGTCAATAGGCGTCCGAATAATTTTTAGCACAATTTTGTTGTAGGGGTGTATGCCATTTCATAGTAAGAGTTGTGTACGGGTCCAATATCGTATCTGACGATAGGAGGTGATTGTTGTTGAAATGCCTTGTAAGACTAATGTGAATTGTAGTTTGTTTAAATTGCACAAATAAATATTTTAAGTGAGATGCTGTGCCTATCTTTAATTTAAATGTCCGAATAATTTTGATGTGTGACAATTTTTATGCGAGTAACTATTTTTTTTTTGAGACAGCAGATTTTTTGCTGGCAAATTGTTGCTGCAGTTTCACAAACTTTTGCGACGAAAAGTGGAAATTCACGGCAAATTAGTGTCTGGTGAATTTATTCACCCATCACTAATACTGAATGATGCCCAGGAGATTTTATTTGTGAGGATTTAGTCAAGAAAAAAATCATTCCATTCATTAAATAATGTATATACTGTAAGTTTTGGGGAAATGTATACCCGCAAATTGCACTGCATGGAAATAGGGTAAGTGCAAAGTTATTTAAAGCCCCTAATATTTGTGTGTCTTTACTCTTATACCACTAGGAAGGATCCCTCCCCAATACCACTGATTTTAAGCAAAGGACTATGTTACCATTTGTGCAAAAACTCTGGAAAAGTGTTACCTGCCTTTCAGCACCTTGGATAGCAACTGTGCAGCTCCAAGCACTCCCACCCCTCCTCCTCCTCCCTAGCAACCACTCTGCCTGTAGTAACTAACCATAGTGAGTATGTGCTGGACTGACTACTCTTCCATTACAGGGGCTTATAAAGATGTCTGTGATTGCCTTTGAATAACATGTTGATGCCGCTGATAAATGGAGCCTTTAGAAATCCCTGCCTTACTTGCCTATATCTGAGGAAATAACCAGCAGCTTTAGATATCTATCTATAAATATAAATTGTATTCCATGACTAATGGGCAATATTAGCGCAGTTAATCTTTTCAGTAAGAAGATTTCAAGAATCAGGGGCGTTCCTGCCATGGCGGCAGGGAACGGGCAGTTACAAGGGGAGGCAAAAAGCCGCCTCCTGTAACTTTAAGAGTTGAATTTCTGGTTTTTAAACCGGAAATTCGGCTCTGCTAGAGCAGAAAGCGCAGTACGCGCTCATTACACTAGCAATGCCACACATTTTGACCAGCTCCAATGCTAAACTTTTAAGCTCGGAGCGGGGGGCGGCATCGGGGTTGGTGCCTCAGACGGCAGCAGCCCACGGATCGCTCCTGTCAAGAATTGAATATGTTGCATTATGGACAGGGCCGGATTTACATAGCGGGCGCCCCTAGGCCCACTGCCGTTCATCGCCCCTGTCCCCTCCCCTTTATTCGTGTAAATCATCTGGACTGGAGCAATGGGGATTGTCACACGGGAAATTTAAAAACCGAATGTATCTCTAGCGCATCCCCGGTGTATTTGAACCAATGTGGGTGTGGTTTTGGCAGCATACTGCCCCCCTAAAATCCTGGGCCCGGGTGTCCTTTCCACAAATCCGGGCCTGATTATGGATTTAAATAGGCTTTGCCCAGTTATCAGGTGAGTACACAGCGACAACAACTTCATTGCTAATAATTCTCTGGAACAATTGTTCAGAAAGAAATAGTCATTGGAGGGGCAGTTAGTATGCCTGGCCCAGAGAAGTTCAGTGCAATTCATGCTCTCAGCTGGTGGGGAAAAGTTGCCTGTTCACTTCCACAGCAGCAGCAGCAGCAACGTTCAGAATGCGGACACACTGCAGCTGGCTGAATCTTATGCACAGGAGCATCACTGCTCGGAATGACATCACCCTGAGCCAATCAACCGGCGCTGCTTCTGCCCCGAACCTCCTGTTTTCCCCCAATAGCAGCGCGGGGTGGGAGGGCTCAGTGCTGCGGAGAGGACTGGCTGGGCTGGGACTGCGGGCACATACCGAGCACGAGCGGGGGAGGGGGTTTGCCCAGGTGTTCGTAGAGCTGACAGCCCGGTGCTTCGCCAAGAACAAGGTAGGAGCCTGTTTCTCCCACAGACATGAATGTAGCTGTAACCATTCAGCCATGGGCAGACAGCGGGGATTGGGAGTCCTGGACTCCAGGAGAGGAGAGATGCTCAAGGGCAGAGAGGAAGAGGCTCGGGAAGGTGCAGTGTGAGCCATTGATCCCAATGCGCATTGTCGCTGTCTCCCCAGTCTATTTTCTGGCTTATTTAATGAGAGCAGGGAGTGTGCATGTGTCTGGCACTACTGAGCTGTGACCGGCATTTCAATGCTTGCCTTGGCACTGCCCGTTTTACTGCATCACTCGGGCACGATTAATGGCAATGAATTAGAGCCTCAATAGGGCGTCGTGTGTCCCTCCAGCTGTCCAATAATTGCGTCTCTGCAGCAGAGAATGGGGATTTCTCCGTGGTTTCAACTGGAGGGTCGCAGGTGGGATTGCCCCTGCCCACAACGCTGCTAACTATAATTCTCATGGCATGTCTGCACATCACATATGAATATATATGACTTGATTTATTACTATACAAATGACCCCTGATGATCAGCACCCTGTATCCCCCAAGCACATGTACCTATGAGCAGATCTTCTTGTTGCGGCATTGGGCAGCTGCTTGTGTAGCTTTTTACACTCCATTATAAGAATCTGTAGGAAGGGCTGGGGCTCATATACTAAGGGGCCAACACTCTACAGTATTTTTTCTGCTCTAATGTTACTGAACCATAAACCCAACATATGCCAAATTGCACTTATGTTTTGGTATTAGAGTCATTATCCCTCAAATATTAATCTGCACCTATCACCTACCCCAAAGTGTAGGGCTCCAGTATGACTCTGCATTCTTATGCGTTTTACATTTCAACACTAAGGCACAGTACCAATGACAAGCTAGTCTGCACACAGAACCCCCTCCTCATTGCTGAAAGACTTGGCACTTGATTCACAGAGCTTACACTTTAATGCACAGAGTTTCACTTGTGCATATTGAGTTTATTGGAACAAAAACACTGAACTATGGGAGAAAACACATTGAAGGTTGTATTAAAATCTTCACTGTACTATCCATGGCCTCTTGGTAAATGAGACTCCATGACTGTAAATTAATTTTCCCCTTGAAAGAGCATGTGTTAAAATGGCATACAGTCTATTTCATTGCCCGCCTAACCCAATGCTGTTCAGAATAAGGAGCTTCTGTCTGATTGATGTGGACACCACTGCAAGGGATCAGGGCGACCAGGGCAGTAATCAGCACCAGCTCATTATAAATGAATATTATTTTCCCCTGTTAGTTTCACCCTGTAACTTAAACTCCTTCATTAATTTTATTATGCTCATTTTATGGCAATATTTTACCTGGTCCTGATCTGTATATATATATATTGAAAATCTGTATATAAATGACAATCAGAACTACAGTATAATTGTAGTAAACTACACTGAAGTACTGCTTCCATTGCTAATACACTATTGGATTCATGTCTGATGCATTTGTTTAGTCAGAGGTCCCTCTCAGTCAAAAAATGATATGTTAAGGGATAATTTAGTGTATTTCAGTGAGTTGATCGGTAATATATGCTGTAGTCTAGTAATTCCCAGGAGCCTGTCTCATTATGCTGTGCACAGCCCCCTTGAGGTAATGCCTTTTACCTTGCTCTGCTTTTTTTTCCTTCCGTTGCTCTGTGAATTTGGCTACTGCCAGTGGCCTACAGGAGAGGTCTTTTTGGCTTTTGATCATTGAGGTTGGCATGACACCACGCATGTTACTACAGTTCTCCATGCAGTTAAGTGAACAGACATTCACACTGACTACAGTAGTACCTGCTGGAAAGCAAGGAATCCCGTGAGACTTACCGTAGTTGCTACTACAAAGTTTGTATCTGCTATTTCACCTTACACTGCAGGAGGTAGACAAAAAGGCCTTTAATCCATCAGATTCTAATGGGTTAGGTGTATGTGTGTAATATATGCATAAGCACATTTATATATAGTATATAGCATAAGAAAATAAGTTTATTCTAGGTTTTATGTATGAAGTCCTATTTAGAAGGTGTGGCACGGGGAAAATCTGCATTTGTTCAGTCTTATACAGATTAAATGCATGATAGGCTGTATTTGTGTGGATGCTTTTGTGTGATTTCTGTGAAGCCATGCACAGCAGATCTGTGAATACCAATATTGTCTGCCATTTGTCATCATCATCGCTGACCAGTATCATGATTGCCCTTGTGTGTGATGTTCTATTTTTTTTCATGAAGAATTGTTATCTAATGTCTGGGCTTTGTTAGCTGTCAGTAAGGTGATACTGTATCTTTCCATGGCTGTAGTATTATACAGGGCAATACTAAACTATCATTATGTAAATAAAAACCTTAAATAAAAATATCATGTCAGAAGAGGGAGATATATTAGCCAGTTCTGAGTTCAGTTAAAGCAATTGTGATTCTTAGTGGCCAAATGCTCTCTGTTAATATGTTGTGCAATCTAGCCATTGTAGTTTGGGATTATATTGTATATTATTTTATATTTAATTCTATAATCCTGATATATTATCCTAATATATTCTCTAAATTTAACGCCAACTAAGCTGTTTCTGGTCATTCCAACTTTTATGTCAGGTCTACCATGCAGAGTGCTTTGAGCCAGACAGCCTATTAGGGTGTGGTACGAGCCACACCTCTGTATGATAATGTACATCACATCTGTTTTTTTTTGCCTCAGTTGTGTATTTATATATATATATATATATATATATATATATATATACACACACACACACACAGAAATGTTATTGATGGGCTTGCCAATCATCGTCAATTATCTGCCATCGTCATCATCTGGGTGCAGTTGTTGGAGTAGGACATTATATGGATTGCTCACTGGTAGTATGATAGGCTATTACTGTTTTACTTGACATTGAAATGTATTTAATAAATTGAAACAGGATGTTGCTGAACCCATGTCCAGGGCCGGAACTAGGGGTAGGCAGAGGAGGCACCTGCCTAGGGGGCAGCGCTGTGGGGGCGCTGGGCAGGTGCCTGTTCAAGATTCTTCTGCCTACCCCTTGTCTGGATTCGCTCCCCACTGCAGGTCTCAACTACCCCGTCTGTCGCTTGCTCCTCTGCCCCTCCCTCCTCTGTCTATCCATCTCTCCCCTGTCCATCCCTCCCCTACACCAAACTGCCCCTCCGCTTCCCCTTCCTGCACCTATGTTATGGTGCAAGTACGCATGCGCGCGCGGGGGGGGTTAGCCAAAGGGGTTGCCTTGGGCACCTGGTCGGCTTGGCCCGGCCCTGACCATGATCGAATGTTTCTTCCATCTAAGCAGAAGCTTAGCAGAAATCATATGCCAAAGTCACAGAGGTCATTGCTTATATTTATAACTTGTCCTGAACATGCAACGCAATGAAGATAAGCAATGACTCATTAGGAAATCATTGATAAGGCAATCTTGCTTTCTGCATCAACAAGATTTGCTCTTGCAATATATATTGTATCACAGATCTCTTCAGATTTACAGAATGATTCTTGTCTTATCTCTCTGCAAGAAATCCGTTACATTGTTTCTCAAGTAACATTTGGATGCTTATCTGTACAGAATGAAGTCTGAACATTTGATAATGTTGCACTAAACAAACATAGGTCCTTCTTTATTAGCCTTGGTGCAATATGCTGCAGTTCAGTAACCCATAGCCTCTAAACAGCATTATCATTGACCACTCTAATTCTCAGGCAGTTAAATGAGTGAAAACTGCTAAATATCTGATTGGTGGTCCTAGATTAATGCACTGAGGTTAAGGGTTGTTATAGAGTGCTTACTGTTTGAAACGTGCCATGAGGATTGATAACCCTGAATTGTAGGATGAGCAACAAGTAGTGACAATTTAAACATATACTATTCAGGTCTACAATATATGTTAGTTTTCTTTCTTGTCTAGATTGAATTACTGTATATTTTGGGTATTTCATTTGGTGCCTTTTGTAGCTGTGTGCCATTCTTTGGCAATCCTCTAGATCTGGATGCTAAACTTGCAGACGGTAAGGTGTTTGTATATGGAGCTCCCAGCATCTGCAGTAAGTAATAATGGTAATGTTTTAGAAGTTGCTTAAAAGTTTGATCCGGGTCTAGTGACCCCTTGCAACTGATCTGTAGGTAGGATTTTCTGTTCATCTAAGCCCAGGTGCAAACTTTTTCAACTTTATTATGTTGCCCCAATGAATTAGAAAATCTTATAGTAGTTTGAAGCCTATTTTAAGCCAGAGTAGAAGGTTTCAGAAATCTGTGTGACCTCACACTGTGTTCATGGAATACCGGATGCATCTTGAAATTAACTAAAAAATACATTTCCATATACTTCACTTTGAATAAATAAATGAATGCAAATGAAGAAAATAACGAATTGTATCAGCTATAGGCCTGTCCTCAATGTAATGGCATTTTGTATCTTTTAAACCCATTTTCACATGAGAGGTGCTATCTATAGTATGTGTACTGGCATAATAAATAAAAAGCACAGAGCTGAATAGTTGTGTCCAGTTTTGTATTTCAGGACTCCTTTCTCCTTTTTTTTTTAACATCACTCAGGAAATGGAAAAGAATGATTCTGATTCATAAATAAATAATGCTAAAATGTAAATGTCTCTGCTGAAGGAATGATTATTCAATGCTTTTGCTTTAGACGTTTACCATGAAAAATCAGTAATTCTCAATAGTTGCAAAGTACAGTATGTGCAACAATTTTTATAACCATCCACCGTTCGCAGTAATGTCTAAAGAGATTGTTCATTTTTAAATTAGGCTTTAATCCCTTGGAAGCTGTTTTCAAGTCAAAATTGAAGATGAATAGTTTGGAGCCTAGTTTTCAGTTGAATGTTGAAAGGGTTAGTATAGGAAAGCTAATAATTAAATCAAACATACTAAACAAATCATGGCAAGCAACTGAAAGTTTGCTTAGAATATGACCTTATATAACATTATAGCGACCTTATATAACATTTAGCAACCTGGAAGCTGTTTTCAAGTCAAAATTGAAGATGAATAGTTGAGAACCTATATAACATAGTAAAAGTTAATGTAAGAGTGAACTTACCCTTTTAGAATACATCAAGAAAATGGCAAACAATAGTAACAATATGTTAGGTGTAATAAAGTAGAAAGGGTCAACTAAAGGAGACTGCATTTGCAGAGCTTGATCAAGCTAGCCCATAGAGGTGGGCTTAAAGACAAATGAATTCCCATGTGGTGCTTTAAACTCTTGTAGACTTGGGATGACTTTTTTTAAGTGATAATAACTATAAACTTGTTTGTGATTTTCCTCCCTGCTTTGACTGATAAAGGTAACTCATAAAGAGCATCCAGGCAAACCAGGCTAACATTAATTTGTGAGTCATGAAAACATGGGCTTGGTTGTAGATAGAAAATGCAACCTCAGTAATGACACTGTACTTACCATCTATGAGAAGCTGTGGATTGAAAATGCTTATTAACTGAAAGTAACAGGTTCCATCTATGAGAAGCTGTGAAGTGAAAATACATATTATTAACTGAAAGTAACAGGTTTACAGAATTATAAAAAAGCTGTTTTGTGAATACTTAAATAACCTCTTAAATTGGAACAAAACACAACTGGATGCCACCCCCACTCTTTCATTCTACCTAAATATAGTAGTTAAAGTGCTTATCTATTTTCTCTGAAATTGGAAATTTGAAGGAAAAGAGAGAATCCAGACATAGACTATTTGTACATTGGCTATTACATTGGGTAAATGCCAAGACAGTATACTGAATGGCACAAAAAACATTGCTTGACTGCTTTCCCTGGAAAATACCAAAGGCAAAATTTGAAGAGGGTTGTGGAGATTCAAGGTTAAATTGAATGTTATGGAAATGTTACCAAGCTCCCAAAAATTGATATAAACAAAAGCGACCACAAAGACATTACACAAAGACATTATTATCACATATTGATAACCATTTAAAGCTAATTCACCCTACTCATGGCAAAGTAAACACCATTTGGCAGGCCTGGTGTAAATAGGACATGAAGTGTATTGTCCTTTGTAAAACCCACACCTTGGACATTTAGGAATTATTTCATGTTAATTTTTGTAATTCTCAGGGATATGCTGATATGTGTACCATATATGCCTGATCATTGTAGGGATGTGATGTACAGAGTGTATGTGTGACACTTAAATGAGGTGTTTACTGTCCTGGAAAAATGAATCCATCTGTGGGACTGTTGGTTGAAGAAAATACTTCAAGAATTCTGCTGCTGGTTAAAAAGAGAGCCTATGGCCAAAATGATTGAAAAACTAAAAGGACATGTTGGATTTGTGTATTTTAGGAATGGTGTTTATGATGGGATTCCTGGTTGACAAAAACTCAAAGGTAAAGTTGTCAATCCAACCCACATCAAACCCACTTTGCATTAAAGCAGCAAGTATTTCTTTATAATACACAAAAGCCATGAATATCTTGTAAAATATATCCTTATAAACGGTGAGTAGTGATGTCATCAGTTATAAACGGTGAGTAGTGATGTAATTTCTGTCACATGACTCACTAAAATTTGTGTATTATAATTAATAAAGTACCCCCAGTTGTAAAATATGAGGATATTAGAAGTTACCTCGGAGTTCCATGACCTGTATAAAAACACTCGGCCTTAGGCCTCGTGTTTTTATATGGTCATGAAACTCCTCGGTAACTTATAATATCCTTATATTTTACAAGAGGGGGTACTTTATTCACTATATATTCAAAGGTATGTGTTCAAAAGGTAAAGCTTGGAATATGTGTTCCAATTGGCCCAACAACCCTTTCAAAAAGCACAATGTCACCACCTTTGTCTGCTTGCATCCTGCTCTAGTGCAGAGGGTTTATTATTACATTGAGATAATTATTGTACACAAGATACATGAATATCATGTAAAGTATAGCCTTATAAAAGGTGTTCAGTGATGTCATCAGTTATAATTGGTGCTCAGTGATGTGGTTTCTGTCACATGTGAGACTTCAAAACAAAATCCAATAAACACTTATTAGTCTGAAATCTAGTTGCTTTGGGGAACTGGATGATCATAAACTATACTCAACTGCAGAATATAATAACTCACTATACCCAACTGCAGAATATAATAACTCACAGAACTGTAGAGTATTTACATCCACTGTTTGAGCCAAGCGTCACTTGTAAAGGTCTTGTGATGGTTGTGACTGTGGAATGTGAAGATTTAACAGTGCACAAATTAGAGTGAATAATACCTCCCCTCTTACACAGAGTACTATAAATAGATCTAGCTGCTCCCATGTAGCCACAATAATGCAATTTAAAACTAACAAGGTGTAACACAGAGTAAGTGGACATCTAACGGTATACCCTGATACGGATTAGGGTTGTGAAGTGAAGTGGTAAGTACTGTATGTGATATGACAAATACCAGCAAAGAGAACTTGATCCTCACAAAGTAATATACTGTATCCTATTGCTTTCACAGCTGCTTCTTGAAAAATTCATATTTTTGTTTTCATGGTTTCCACTTATGTATCTCTAGTGTGTTATCCACAAGCCATTGTAACCACATGTAGCAACAACTAATCAACTTTTTTAATGGTTTTATCACATTTTATTTCCTAGGAAATACTACCTTGCTCTCTATTGTACTCAAATGACTAGGGTAGCGTGGTTCAGAAAATAATTTCCACTCCATCTGAATTTCTTGATTGGAATCCCTTTATGAGCATTCTTTGTTTTTTATATAAAATATACCTTTTTTGTATACCTGTTTTCTGTGCAATAAAGTACCTACTGTGCAGTATAAGTGTGCTTTGTGCTAAGGATTAACACATGCCACTTTGAGTGTGTAAAACACATGGTATTGTTCAATATATCTCTGACACACACAGTCAGAGTGGTTATATTAATACTGTGCAGGAGTTAATTGGATTAATTATTTGGAGCCATGTGACTTAATTGTGATCGACTTTTCACCTCTGAATTACTAGAGTGGTCCCTCCATCTGAACCTGATTGTTTTAATGATGAGTTTGATAAAGATGTGTTTATTTAAATCTCTGCAATAGCTGTTAGTTCTATTAACTATTGGCAAGAATTTTGTGACATAGTCAGTTTGACTTACTTGAGAATGTCCAGTATGTTTTAAGCAGAGGATCATCATAATGCTCTCATGTATAATTTCTCAGCAAAAGGAAGGAAACCCATTTATTATTATATAATAATATAGGTGAGGGTTTGAGACTGTTGGTCATTATCCCTTACAGATTCACGTCAATACTTAGTATACAGGTATGGGAATTGTTATCCAGAATGCTCGGGACCTGGAGCTTTCCGGATAATGGATCTTTCCGCAATTTGGATCTTCATACCTTAATTGTGCTAGAAAATTATGTAAACTTTAAATAAACCCAATAGGTTTGTTTTTACTTCCAACAAGGATTAATGATATCTTGGTTTGGATCAAATACAAGCAATTGTTTTTATTATTACAGAGAAAAAGATAATCATTTAAAAAAAAAATAGATTATTTGGATAAAAATGGCGTCTATGGGAGACGACCTTTCCGTAATTCAGAGCTTTCTGCATAATGGGTTTCCAAAAAATGGATCCCATACCTGTAGCAACATTTGCCATTTTGCTGGAGAAGAATGCTGCTGTGTTAGGGGCAGACTGTGAGCTTATTGTGTAACCATTCAGAGTTCAGTAAATTTAGTAGGGCTGCCTTATACCTTTTATCTTCACTGTTCCTGTTTATGGATTGCTCACTGGTAGTATAATAGGTTATTGCTGTTTTACTTTGCATTGAAATTTTTTTAAATACATTGAAACAGGCTGTTGCTGGACAATGACTGAATGTTTCTTCCATCTAAGTAGAAGCTTGCTTAGCAGAAATCATATGCCAAAGTCACAAAGGTAACATAGTAACATAGTAAGTTAGGTTGAAAAAAGACATGTCCATCAAGTTCAACCTTTCAACTTTTTTTAACCTGTCTAACTGCCAGTTGATCCAGATAACATCCCATTTGAAGCCTCTCCAATTTGCCTCAGAGGGGGAAAAATTCCTTCCTTACCCCAAAATGGCAATCGGACTAGTCCCTGGATCAACTTGTACCATGAATTATCTTCCATAACCCTGTATTCCCTCACTTGCTAAAAAGCCATCCAACCCCTTCTTAAAGCTATCTAATGTATCAGCCTGTACAACTGATTCAGGGAGAGAATTCCAAATCTTCACAGCTCTTACTGTAAAAAAAACCCTTTCTGAATATTTAGGCGGAACCTCTTTTCTTCTAATCTGACCACATGTCAGCTGGAAAGACCTACTGGTAAATAAAGCATCGAGAGATTATTATATGATCCCCTTATATATTTATACATAGTTATCATACATAGTTAAATCTGGGTGAAAAAAGCCTGAAGTCCATCAAGTTCAACCCCTCCAAATGAAACCCAGCATCCATACACACACCCCTCCATACAGATGAAGCCACTTGGATTTGTGAGTTAAATGCATCATAACTCTGGGTTAATTGAAGAAACTGTGTTATCTAAAGTCATCTTAACTCATGAAACGCATTTAACCTTTTCATTAGCATACCAAAGCACCATAGTTCACAATGGTGAACCCTTTAATTAGATGGGATGCTGTGACACAATTATCTGTGTTAAATGGGATATCTGGGTTTAGTTATTCTGTGTCAAACACACAAACCAAAGTGGCTTCATCTGTACTTTCACATAAATTATTTATACCCATACACTATTGATTTTAGTATCACAATAGCCTTTGATATTATACTTGTCCAAGAAATCATCAAAACCCCTCTTAAAACCATTAATAGAATCAGCCATCACAACATCAACCAACAGTGTAACCTCACTCCCCTCACCAACGCTGCTTTAGATGAAAGTTCTTTTCCTCTAGTCTAAAGGGGTGGCCTCTGATGCAGTGATCTTCTTTATGGGTAAAGGGATCCTCTGCTATTTGTCTATAATGTCTTCTAATGTACTTGTAAAGTGTAATCATGTCACATCTCAAGCATGGAGAAAACAACCCCAACCTAGACAGTCTACCCTCATAATTTAAGTTTTCCATCCCTCTAACCAGTTTAGTTGCACATCTCTGCACTCTCTCCAGCTCATTTATATCCCTCTTAAAGGGGTTGTTCACCTTCCAAACACTTTTTTCAGTTCAGCTGTTTTCAGACACTAAACTGTTTTTTTGCAGCATTTAGTTGATACATTTCTTATCAGCGTCTCTGGAGTATTAGCAACTATTGTATCAATTCCAACAGCTGCCTGTAATGAAACCCAGAGATTCTGCTCAGCAGGGACGAAGATAAGAAATGTATCAACTACATGTATCAATATAGAACAGTTTACAGCAGTGATCCCCAACCAGTAGCTCGTGAGCAACATGTTGCTCTCCAACCCCTTGGATGGTGCTCCCAGTATCCTCAAAGTAGTTGCTTATTTTTTAATTTCAAGCTTGGAAGCAAGTTTTAATTGCATAAAAACCAAGTATACTGCCAAATAGAGCTTCCTGTAGTCTGCCAGTCAACATAGGGGCTACCAAATAGCCAATCACAGTCCTTTTTTGGCACCCCAAGGGACTTTTTCATGCTTGTGTTGCTCCCCAACTCTTTTTACATTTGAATGTGGCTCATGGGTAAAAAAGGTTGGGGATCCCTGGTTTACAGGGTCGGCGACCCCCCCTCCCAGAACTGCTTTAGAAGGTGAAAAAAATGATTAGAAATGATTTCCTTTTCTCTCTAAAGCCTTGGCTCTGCATGTGAATGGGGACCTTAACTTATTTGCAAATTACTGTGTATAAAGCATGTTTTCATATTAGAGGAATATTTTTCCCTAACATTGACAAGAATTTACAAGGTCATATTATAATCCTGTGATCTACTGCATGCAAGGGCATGATAATTGCATTTATACCACTGATAACTGCCAAACCCCTCTCTTGATGGTTCTTAAATCATCCCCTTAGTCATTTATAACATATTCATAAAAATGTACTTTAAAGGAAATGCTATTGTGTATATTTAATATATAAAATACACATTTAGCAATTTTGGCATTCGGCTATTTAGTTATATAAAGGACTGCTGTAATACGGTATGGCAAATCACAAGTAAATGATATTTTAGACTAAAGTTTTCTGTGCAGCATAACCTATGTTTGTAGAGTTATAGGATATATTGGATCTCTTATCTGGAATGCTTGGGACCTGGGGTTTTCCAGATAAGGAATCTGAAATGAACAGCTTTAAATTTTACCAAATCCTTATGCGGACTGTGCTATCTGTCAAGTACAGTTCCGTTTCAGACAGATATATTAGATATGTTCCTTGCAGTATCTATCTTCCTCCTATTTTGCCCTAGTTCTAGATAGTCAATTGAATATTATAAGCTTTGTGCAAACAGTGTTGTACCGTATTACAAAATCAATAGTAATCGTTGAATTTATTGGACTGTAGTGCTATCCACATATTAGATACCTTTGTGCCTTCTGGGAGCAACCTATAGATTCAAATTCCTCAAGGACTATTAAACTGTCCTTGCTTATTATGTTTTATTAGATTATTTGACACAAACTCTGGGGATTCTGAATCCCCAAAGAGTCAGAACCCCAAACAAAGAGATCACAGGGATTTTATAAACTAGTAAAAATGGAGTTACTGGTGGGAGAGAGCATAGAGATATCACTCACAGCCAAGCAATAGGCTGTGCCCTCAAGGCCAGAGTATTAGTGACCAAGGCTAGCTTGAGAACAGAATACATCCAAGCCAGAAGGGCTCCCGAGGGAATCTGCATACACAGAATGTTATTCTCTCTCAGTAGCCTTAAGGAACAGTGCACCAATTTTAGAAACAATTATTAAGTGCATATTCCATCTTTCCAAGCATTGCAGATAATAGTCCCATATCAGAATGTCAATATATTTGTTTTTTGCTTTTGCAATGGTAATATTGGGACACACCTAGAAAGCGCAAACAACTCTTATATAAAATATGAAATGCTTATACAGAGACATATTGTATTCCAGGAGAATAAGGTGTAGCATAAGATACAGTGGCTCATGTGACAGGAATTTTCGGATAACTAAATATTCCAATTTTCAATAGACAGCTGCAACCAACTTTACACATGGAGACATGACCTTCAGACTTTTTATACAGATGTAATTTAAATTGAATACAGATCTCTGCAACAGTTATATCATAAGATTCGTGATTTGAAGTCTTATCTATTTAATTTCCTTTATCAAACTGGTAGTTTCAGAAATGGTACATTTGTCTGATTATAGCAACTTTTAAAATACAATTTATACTGACAAAAGTTTTTAAGGTCAGACATTGCTGCCTTATTACATTCTTATATAATTCTTCTTCCTAGAATGTAAACTCTATTATGCCAACATCAGTCTGGGGCTATTCCACACAAACCTTCATTTTCTCACTTAGGTGCAAAGAATGTTTGTCACTTCAAAATGCATTAGCTTAACAAATGAGCAACTTCCATCTTATTGGCTTTGTGCTAAACAAATAAGCTGTTTGAAAATTCCACAGACATCACTCATTATAGAGGAGCCCTGTATGGGGAAGTCGGTCACTAGCATTGCTGACTAAAAAAAGGCCCAAACACCTTGTATTCACATACAAAAATGCAATTAATCATAAATACTTTTCTTTAAAGTCAATGTTTTTTCTTCTGCTTTTCTATATTTGCTGTCATCCTTTCTGGCTGCAAATAAATAATTAATCATATTAGCCCTTAGGTAACCAATTTCAGCGGTTTGTCATTACGTTTACGTTTTAAGTGATCCATTCACTTGGTGAATGGCCCTGGCCTGTAAGAATAGAACTTAATTCTAAAGTTATTAATATTGAAGACGCAATATGGGAGGCTGGTATATTTGTTCACCTCCTTAACACTACTGTGTATTAAACTCAGAAATTGGTGTTTTTTATGTGAGCAAAACAGAGTTTCATTGGGATCTCCTTTTACCTCTGTAAAGTAAAATGTATTTATGCAAATATATGTTTTTTTTATATGTCATTTTTCCTTTGAGCAATTCGAAGAGTTTTTTATGCCATCCCGCTGGCAATTCGTATTCTTGGCGACGGGAAGGCATTTTGGGGAGATTAGTCGCCTGAATTAGAGAAGATTTGTTGCTGGGCGACTTATCTTCCCATCTGCAACCACCCTAAACTATCTAGTTTCTCTTCCTCCTGTGTCACCTATGCAACACTATGTCATTTTACTAGAATTGGGTCAATTAAAACTGAATCCTTCATTAGTTGAATCCTCAGTGTAAACAAACAAACAATAAACGTTCCAAAATCAGTTTTTTCCCTGCTCTCATCAACCAAGTGAACTCACTCAGAATAAAAAGTGTTTTTTTACCGACCTTAAAATCAACATTTCTATCAAATCATGAATCATTTCTATCTATCACTTCTTGTTTATAGTGGGAATATACTGACGTATATTTCTTTAACCAGCATTTGAAAGACATTTAATTTTCCATCTGTGTTTAACCCTGCGAAAGTCTTTTCAAGTAAATATATTGCAGAAAGATACATATTCAAAATAACTATTATTACTGCTAATGTATAAGTATTCTTTAAAACAATTACAATTCAATAAATCTAAATGTTTATTAGTGTATAGATGGCAAAGAAAGCTCATCATGTTTGCAGTAGGTAAACCCTGCATTATTTGCATTTTTTTGTCAGAAAAATACTGGGAAATGACTGGGAACAGTGATTTTTTTTTCCATAAACGGCAAACAAGCAAGAAAACACAACTGTGTATTAGCAAGACCCAGCTCTGCTGTTTATAATCCACTAAATCTGCTTAAATATGCAAGCTGGTAACCATGGCAGAGCCTAGTATTGTCGCAACTTGGGCTCATCCCAAAGCTTCGTCTGATTTATAGTGAGAGAAAAACTGTTTGGTTGCAAGGGAGAAAACAATCTGTTCTATTGCAAGTTTTATATATTAACTTATAGGACTAAAATGGCTGCATATACCTCTAAGGTCATCTTACTGATTAAATACCAATACTAATTGTGTTTGTGAAAGCGCCACGTGGTTATACTCACATATCCAATAGAGGTAGCATGGTGATAGGTGTCAGTTTCATTCAAGGCAGAGATAGCAAATGTGACCCCCTGTCGAGATGGATTGATAGGTTTAAGCTTCACCTTTAGGGTTTCAACCAATGTGGTCCGGATTCCCTACAGCAGAAAAGGATCAGGGAAAAGGATATAACCTGAATCTAACTTCAGGACTGTGGTCCCTTCACTTTAGGCTAGCAGAGCCTAGGGGAGCACTACATCCAGCTATCAATCTTTGTTGGAGCACAGACTGCTCTTGCTAGCTATTCCTGACTATCTCATGTACCTAGAATATATGTATATTTGAAAGTATTGATGCATTATTTTTCTGAATATACAAGTCTGAATGCTTCATGTGGCACAAGTATTGTTTAAAGTTGAAGATTTTAAATCCGATGACATCATTAAGCATTATTTGTGAAAATATATGTTATCTTGATTCTGGAAGTATTGGGTAACGAACCAAAACAACACAACATAAAAAGTGTTTTAACTGCAAAATTTAATTCAAGCAGTGAAGGTACAGGCGACATGTTTCGAGCCAGGGCCAGTCCCTATAGCCTTACCCAATAGTTCTACAATTGACTGCTGTGAGGTGAAGCACAGACACCATTAGGACTAACAGCCTTACCAAATTGCTAATCAATATAGCTGAAAAAAATCTTTCATACAGTTACATATTTTTCCTGTTATAGTTGAATAGCTGATCTTGTCCCAACACCCCCACCAGTGCTGCTCGTTTGCTTTATGAGTGACATTTTTTCTAGCATTTATCATACTCTATTATAGTGCTGCAAATATGAATAGTATCAGTAATCTGGGAATTTATTAGCAGAAATAAAACTTTATTTTGGATAAACCTTCTATTGCATGTTGCTTTTGCAAACCAATACCATTTATTTTCCTAATTGTTTATTTTAAAGGGGTTGTTTACCTTTGAGATAAGTTTTAGTATGATGTTGTAAGTAATATTCTGAGACAATTTGCAATTGGTTTTCATTTTTTATCATTTGTTTTTTTTTTTTTTAAACGTATTTAGCTTTTATTCAGCAGCTTTCCAGTTTGCAGTTTCAACAATCTGGTTTGCTAGGGCCAAAATTACCATAGCAACCATGCATTGATCTGAATGAAAGACTGGAATAAGAATAGGAGAGGCCTGAATAGAAAGATGATTAATTAAAAGTAGCAATAACAATACACGTGTAGCCTCACAGAGCATTTGTTTTTTTAGATGGGGTCAGTAACCCCCATTTAAAAGCTGGCAAGAGTCAGAAGAAGAAGAAGACAAATAATTATAAAAAAACAAAGAAAATACATAATAAAGAACAATTGAAAAGTTGTTTAGACCTGGTCATTCAATAACATACTAAAGGTTAACTTAAAGGTGAACTACCCCTTTAAGCATAGCAATTACAGAATTGCCCACCATACCTTAAATTTTGGTCAAAACCCCATATAGAAAATATAATGGAATTCCAATAAACAAACTTGTAGACAAATACAAAAGGAGTTATGTTTACTTTCCTGATCATACAATCCAGAGATCTAACCAGCAGTAATAGCATTAACCTGCAGGCTCATACTACTTTCTGCTTAAGGCTTTTATAATGAGCTTGTTCATATTGTAAGAGTTCACTTGGTACTCTTAACTAGTTTACAGGCTAAAAGCACCCTGAACTATTTAAAGGGAAATATACCCAAGATTTAACATTACTTTTTAATATTATATCACCCAAAGGTTATGATACTGTGCCCTTTGGTGAGTTATCATCATACAAACATCATAATACCACCTTGGCATAACAAAGCAATACACTTACAACTTATATTTGTACAAGGGCTTTTGTCATCAAAAAAGTAAACTAGAACTATAAATGCTTGGAAGGATTGGCTGGTCTAATGAGTGTCTATACTATTAAGGAAAAATGTAATATATATAACCTCGGCAGGTCTGAGATGGCGTTGTAGAGGGTGCCGCTGACAAACAAAAGTTCCAGCAACTTAAACTGGCAGCATATAGTAAATATATATATAGTAGAAATCGTAAAACTTAAAAGTAGAGCAGTATCTGCTAAAAAAATTAAGTAATGCAGGATGTTTAAGACAGGAGCTCAGGTCAAGCAAGGTGCAATATAATTTTGCACCCTTTGAACTTGTACCCTTTCTAATGAGCCCTAACCACTGACTGATGGAATAAGATGTAGGAAGACATGCAGAGGACGTTAATAGTTTCTGACCTCACAAGATTTGTCAGAATTAACGCCAAAGGTGTTAAAAAAACCTATAGTTTTATCAGCCCATGAATAAATATGCCTTTTAAAAGAAACATTTTTTTTTAAATATTAGATTCTTATCTTTGGACAAGTTATATTTTGTTTATGAATGTGTACTGATAACATGTTGCTCAATGTACCCCTTTTCTTTTTTCTGTACCCCTTCTGCTATTTTTGGAAAATAATAAACAGCTATTTGATAATAAATATTAGATTCTAGTTTTATTTTCTTGTCCATGCCAATCAATTAAATAAAGTAGAGTAAAGGGGAGTACCTAATTAGCAGGTTGCTAGTATAGAAATTTGCGTCCCTCATCCCACCCACATGCTGTACATGATTAAAAAGTACCAGAAGGATCTAAAAAGTAATACAGGTAAGGGATCTGTTATCTGAAAACCCGTTATCTGAAAACCCGTTAACCAGAAAGCTCTGAATTACAGAAATGCTGCCTCCCATAGGCTTTTATAATCAAATAATCCAAATTTTTAAAAATGGTTTCCTTTTTCTCTGTAATATTTCAACATTAACTTGTACTTGATCCCAACTAAGATATAATTAATCCTTAATGGAGGCAGAACCATCCTATTGGGTTTATTTAATGTTTACATGATTTAAGGTATGAAGATCCAATTTATAGGCATACAGTTTACTGGCATTGGATCAAAATGGCATATTGTTATTAATAAAGAATAAAGAAATGCCACATCTGTAAAAAATGCAGTGGTTTTGTGTCATGCACTTTTTAAAGCGCTTCTGATATTTCCCAGTAAACCTATGTTTTTTTAAAGGCTGGATGACATTGCCTGCTGAGTACTCTGTACTTATTTCCTATTTTGGTTGAAATTGCTTTGCAGGTTGTATTACATTTTCTTCCCAGCATGTCTTTATTTCAATGTGCTCTCTGCATTCTGTTAAGTACTCACTGTGTGAGATGTAACATTCTAAAGTTAATATTTTTAGCCTTATTCTTTGTATTGTTCTGCTTTATAATCAAATGTATAGCATGTTCTGCAACAAAACATCTGTCAATTTGCATCTACTTCATTTCTGATATGTAACACACCCGATAAAATAGGTGACATGTACTAGTTACACAGTTATTTGTCCTGACACAATGGTAGTGGTCCATTTTGCTGATTTTTTCTTTTGTGACTCTTGATCAATAGGCTGTAACTCGTATTTGCTGAAATATGCTTTTCTAAATAGAAATCACATATTAAAGTGTGTTCTGTTTTCTAAATCAGGTACATTTAAATGTTAACACTATGGTGTTTTTTGCTGGAATTTTAGCCTTTTCAAGCTTATAGAATTTTGCATACTGGTATGCTACTCTTCTGCTATTGGTGTTCAAGTCCAGGAGTCTATGGGGGGGGGAGTGGTTTTGTGTATAAACTGGAAAAAATACAGCTCAACACTATTGTCTATAGGTCCATTTACTTTCAAACGAATTGTGATTTTTTTCCCCCCACGAATCACAAGATATTAGTAGTTACTGTTTCTAAAAATCCAAGACTTATCAAGTGAAAAAACCACGAAAGCCTTTCATGGCAAACTTCACCAAATAAAAGTTGTCAAGGTGCTGTAGAAGTCAGTGGGAGGAGCAGTAACGTAACTAGCGGCGGCAGCCCGGGTGCGGGGTGTGCAGCCGGGCTCCCCACCCCCTTCTGTATGCGATTTTCACAGCGGTTTCAGCTGTGCGCAAGATTCCGGGGGGCCCTGAAGGGGTGCGGGCCCTGGTCCAATTGCACCCCCTGCTCCCCCGGTAGTTCCACCACTGGGGTGGAACGCGGATTCTGTTGGAATGTGAGAGGTTTTAGGAATTTTTTTCCCTACAAGCTTTTCGGGGTATTCTGATTTTCTTGGATTGTTCAGTGCGTTTTACCATCCTTACTTGGATACGTACCATGACAATGTGAGTTTAGTCGTGGTTTCAAGAATCTCTAAAACCACTAAAATCCGACCTTTAATAAATAAGCTTCCACGTCTCCCCTAAGCGCCTTTAGGGGCAGATTTAGCAAGGGTCGAATTTCGAATTTAAATAACTTCGAAATTTGAATGAAAAAAGACCAACCGAAATTTAATAAAGAAAAAAAATTAAGTTTTTTTTGCGGGTGAATAGTCCGTATTCCTTTGAATTCATCCCTAATCGAATCATATGAATCAAAGTTATAGCGCATTCGATCAAATTCGAATCAAAATATTTGAATTTTCAATTTTTTTTCAAATTCAAATCGAATTTGGACTATTCCCTTGTCGAAGTAAACAAAAATTATCCTAAATTCAAATTTTTTTAATTTTAATTTTCACTGCCCCATAGAGTTGTTTTATTTTTTAAATCATAAATTCATCTGTACAGGGTGCTGGTCCTTTACTGACTGAATATATTCCATTAAACCTTTCCTTGTAGGAGGGCTGTACCACAGTTTTTTTTGTCTCTACAAACTGTTGCTCATAATTAACTTGTGCCTCTTCTGACACCGGGCTCATTCATAGCCCTGAATCTTGTGAGTTTTAGCATCTGGTTGAAATCTTGAATGAAATGACCACACCTGGAGCCGATATTCAATGCCTCAGCACATTTGTCTAATGCTTACATCACAATTTATGATTATATATCATTATTTCTATATCTTTATCAAATAGAGTGCAGTCATCTGTAGATAAACTATTTTCTTATTAGTTGAAGCACATCCCTCTAAACCTATCATATAAAAATGTTTTATAAGATTTTAATATACAAAGCACTTGTCGATGTTGTTGACTTAGGGGCAGATTTCATTGGGTATTGAAATTTATATAGAAAGCAAAAGAGAAATTGCTTTAAAAAGTCATTATTTTTAAATTTTCAATTATTTCACACCACAATAGTGAATTAAATTCACCCATCACTACTTTACACATCTGTATACATATAATCTTAGATATAATCATTTATGATTGATATATATGTATGTCATTTGATTCACTGAAAAGATTTTAAATTATTGAATAAATATAATGTATTGAAACGTAATTTAAATGTGTAATGTATGTATTTGAAATGATGCTCCCACTCCCCTGTGACCCTGTGCCTTCATGGTCATAGAACTATTAAATAACTTAATATTACTTAACATTATAAAATATAATTTTCCCTAAATAGCTAGGGTAGAGAAAACCATTTAATTTTCTTTTTTGAACCAGATAAAATGTGTGTAAAAGCTGTGTTTTATAGACTTGCTTGACTCAGCAGGTATGGTTCCTGGGTTGAGCTTTTGCTGTCCTTTCTGTGATCAATAATCCATTACTAGATGTAGCAACTGCTCTAGGGAGTGCAGAAAGATTTGAATGTATTGAATTATGTATGCTGCTCTCTCGCTCTCTCTCTCTCTCTCGCTCAAAGGGTGATGAAAATGACTGGAGAGATTTTCTGCATAAAGTAACTGCAGGCAGACGCTTCATATCTTCCTTGGCTTTAGAGATGAGGTGTATCAGAAGGTTTGAAATAAAATTTCGCAGAATGCCTTGTTTAAATGCATTTTGCAGTACTGGGAGGGGAGACAGAGGCAGATATGTTTAGCAGGAGGTTTAAGGAAAGTCTATATACTGTAAAAAACAAAATCAATGATTTCCTTTGGTCACATCATGAGATTTGTCTTTTCTCTGCTGCAGGAATTACTATGTGGAAAATTTTGATGGGACCACATTCTACATGCTTTGCAGGATCCCAGTAACCAGGCTTTCCACTGTTATTCACTACTGAAGGTAGGAAGCTCAATTTCACTTTGGTTTGAGAAATGTTGTGATAAAAAGGTCAGCTGTTCAGATTTCTGTAGACAAATGCAGACTCGGGATAATTTGATAGCCGTTATTAAATGTATGCAGTACATAAAAATAATGTAGCATCCTTTCAGTGTTGTTGTCAGTGTGCTAAACTGCTTGTAATCATTATATACTCATATATATATATATATATATATATATATATATATATATATATATATATATATATATATATATTCTACTCACACTTATATATACACTAAGGGGCACATCCTCGAATAAAGGATTAGAAGGAAAAATACCTCAATTTTTTTTGGCTACCTCGACCTTCGACTACGACTTCGACTTCGAATCGAACGATTCCAACTAAAAATCGTTCGAATATTCGACCATTCGATAGTCAAAGTACTGTCTCTTTAAAAAAAAATTCGACCACCTACTTCGCCACCTAAAACCTACCGAGCACCAATGTTAGCCTATGGGGAAGGTCCCCATAGGCCTTCCTAGCAATTTGTGATCGAAGGAAAATCGTTCGATCGATGGATTAAAATCCTTCGAATCGTTCGATTTTTCATTCGATCGAATTGCGGTAAATATCGAAGTCGAAGGATTAAACTTCGATGGTCGAATATCGAGGGTTAATTAACCCTCGATATTCGACCCATAGTAAATGTGCCCCTAAGTTTATATACTTATATATAGTCTACTCACACTTAGAAACTTCTGCAAAAGATGGCATGGCATACATTTATAAAGTATTTAATACCACCCAAGCTTAGTAATGCAAATATATAAATATATATAAATATAAATATATATATTATATGTAGGGGTAATTGTCTCCTGTTTCTGGGGCATTAATGTAGAATGCAAAGCTTTAATAATGTTAACATCTCATTACCGGACACAAATGACCAGATAATCCAAATAATCACCCAAATTTACACTACATTTCAATTTCAATTGTGGAATTACATTGATGTGGCAGAACTGGGCTAGATTATGTTAGCAAATAACACCCCTCCTCTTTTATATTCTATCTGCATTTTTATTTTTCTGTAATAGGATTATTGTAAGAAGGATTTTGTGCAATGTTTTCAAATAGTGTTTGAAAGAAAATGCCAAGCTCTTGCAATGTAGGAATTTTTGACTCATGTCTATAATGATAAAACTGTCTGTCGCACATTTCTATCAATGCTAATGACAGCCTCTCCTGCCTAAATGTGTATATAGGGGATTTATTGTGTAAATATAAAACTACAACATTTTTTTTCAATTAGTTTAATAAAAAATACATTCTCTATTTGGGATGAGTGCATTATTTTTTAATGCATGTTTCATACAAATGGAACCCTCCATGACAAATATTTTAAACTATGGACAGACTATGTGGATGATCCACAGGTGGAGAAGAGCCGAATTTGCTCCTTTTTGTAGCTCCACTGGATATCAGTGTGTTGGTCTGAGTGCCAGTGTAGCAGGCCGATATGTGCATATCAGTGGAGCACACGTACAATACTATGGAGGAAAGCAGGTCATCTGGAGTGTGCAAAGCTGACAAAAAAAGTAATTACAAATGGCACTCACACCCTAGAAACAGTGCATTATATAGCTGATCCTGTATTCTCTCAGTGATTAAACAAAAACATTATCTGTTTTACCCATGAAATCAAGGCAATATCAACTGAACCCTTAGCAAAAGTTGTAAATTTACTGAGAACAGTGAGCTAGGGTTCAGAAAAACCATGAAACTGTGATTCCCTATTTAGAGTTAAAATCCTCTTTTAATTTCATATGGCAAGTTTGAAAAATGTTTACATTGAAGTGAGTGTAATATTACAATGGGAATTGTGTTTTGGGGAGAGGGGCTGCATAAGAAAAGAAAATGTAATTCTAAGTACATTTCCAATGCAAATGAATATTTATTCAACAAAATATTCAACAATTCTAATTATTTCTGACTTGCAATGGAAATCAGTATTTCTTTATCCATTTCTGTTCTGTGGGTCTAACTCTTGAAAGGATATACAGAAATCAGTTTTCCTCCTGGACTGTGTGACAGCTTCCTTCTGCTGTATTGTTTAATCAAAGGATAAGGAAAATTAAATTCACTTGGACAATGGGTTAGACATCCGCAAACATTTATGTCGGCGCTTTACTCCATAGTTTTAAATTTAGACGTGTCCTGGGTTTTATTGTCGTTCTATTGCGATTGTTTTTGTTCTGAATCTGTGTGGCGCTCTAGTTTATATTCTGATAAATATGCCCCATAGTGTGATGCAGCAGGCTGTCTCAGGTTGCCCCATTTCGAGTTAAATACAGTATAATCTATATACAGGTGAGGAAAATAGAAAAAAATATAAATTTTGATGACCAAAGAAATAAAAAGCATCATTCAGCTGTGAGAAATATGACCTTGAAATCGTCTTGGCTTTTTTTTTTGGAGACGTGCTTTTTGGAGACGTGGGGAAGGCGAATGGTGTAAAACACTGCAAGATAGATTTCCTGCCTTTTGCTGTATAGGTTTTGTTGCTAGAGAAAAAATATTTTTTGCAATTTATTGCACTGTTCAATACAATGTACTTCTTTTTTTTAGCTTACAGCTATTTATCAGCAATTGAAATCTTGCACGAAGAATGTATCCAGTCCCTGAAATGTTTTTCAGATGTTGATATATTTGATTTTATACAAGGAGTTATGACCAGGTTCTCTTGGATAAGTCCCCTATCCAATCCAATCCACTGATATGTCACAACCCCTAGTCTGCCCCATGACTTACAAGTTACAAACTTTTTAACCATAAATTTTTCCCTTCACAGAGGTTTGTTTCCTGATACATGACTGCACAATTAGGGTAGTAAATATGCATTATGGCATATACAGATGCACCATAATATACTGAATTATTCTGTTGATAGTGTAGTAGTCCTTAACATTTGTGAGTGGTGTTGTAACCTATAAAAGTATGTATACCTCAACTTTTTGTCATATTTCAGCTTCCGTTTATATGCTTGGTCCTGCTGACAAAGCTGTTTATTTTTAATATTCTTCAAACTGTATTTCTGTTAGCTTTTATGTTAACAAAGTTTATGACAGAGCTATAATTCAAGGGTAGTAGGCAAACATTGCCTCAGGCACTATAGGTGACCATACACTATAATATTTGCTGGCAAGGTCACCAAACAAGCATATCTTTGCTCCAATATAGCCACCAAAAGTGGGAAATATTGGGCTAATCTGATCTGCCCTAGGGCCCAACATTCGGATTACAGTGGGGGGGAATAGGTGCCGATGGGACAAGGATCACATCAACTAACTGATTAGTTTAAATTTGCTGGTGTATTCTGAGCAAACTGGCTAGATAAACAGAAACCCCAAAAAGTTTGGAAAAATATTCTAGTGAATGTAGAATGTAGAACTCAGGTGGTTTGCTAACAAAACGTTCTTCATTTTTTCATTACAAGACAACAAAATGGTTATTTCTTCCATAACGGTAGTTTTATTTATTTAATATGGCACGTGTAAAAATACTTAAGCCCAAAAGAAAGTCTTTATAAATAGAGAATAAATTAAAAAGCCGAAGGAAGATGATGTGTCTAGATGATATTTATTTCCAAAGACTTTAACTTTTTCTGTCAAGCTTTGCCAAGGCGGTGACATTTGCCTAATTGGCTTACATGCTGTAATGGGATTGTTCTGTTTCTTATCAGATGTTTTTAAAGAATTAAAATCATCTTATGTGGTGCCACATGCTTCTAGGTTTCCCATCATCTAATGTATGGGTTTATTTACTGTCAGTGGGGCAGGGTACAAAGTGCAAAAAGCAGATAGGCGGCACTATGCTCCTCATAGGCCACAGGGCTTGTACTCCATGAATACAGTGCTGTCTGCCTGCGTATGTATCTCCACTGTTGCCACGATAACTGGTGCATCATTCAGAAGAACAAGTTAAAGGACAACTATACCCCTCAAACAATGTAGGTCTCTATAAAAATATATTGCATAAAACAGCTCATGTGTAAAGTCCTGCTTCATGTAAATAAACAATTTTCATAATAAAATACTTTTTTAGTAGTATGTGCCATTGTATAATCATAAACAGAAAATTGCTATTTTAAAAAATAAGGGCCGCCCCCTTTGATTGTATGATTCACAGTGCACACAAACATACCAAACAAACCGTACGTTAGGTCACATGAGACAATCAACAGACTGAGTTGTGTCTTTTGCTTCCACACTTCTTCCTGTTACAGTTAGACTTGTAGTATTTCTGGTCAGGTGATCTCTGAGGCAGCACCAACACAAAATGGTATTTCAAGGCAAGAGATGTAAAAGGGCAATATTTACTTAAATATATAAACCAGTTTGATAAGATTCTTTAGTATGCCACTTAATTTGATATAAACTATCTGTTGTTCAAGTATTGATTTTGGAGGTATAGTTTTCATTTAAGAGCCTGTGCTACAGTGCATCATACATGGTTACATAGTTAGGTTGAGTCCATCAAGTTCAACCCCTATAGCCTCACTACAAGCAAGGCAGGATTTCTTTAACGGCCGCCCTAGGTCGTACTTCTATTCTGCGTGGCCCTAGTGCCCCTGGGCCTCATGGTCCTAGCACCCGCATTGCAGCCTCCTCGCGAGCACATGTGTCAGAGGAGCTGCACATCCCCAGTGCTCCCCAGAAAGCGGCTGAGCTGCATGCTGCCCCTCATATTTTGCTACCCTACGCCCAGGCCATTGTGGCCTCGCCTGATTACAAGATATTCTTTTTAACTAAATACATGAATTGAAATATATGCTGTACACAAATTTACACAGGTATCTATCAGTGCGTCTGTTTGTTAAAAATATCAAACTGCTGGAAATCCTTCATAATTCCTTGCTGATATTTAATTATGTCCCTAATAACAGATATATGAAACAAATATAGGGTAAAGAGATTGCTATGAATTTAATGACAGATTTGTGACCTCTGCTAAAATACACAGCACAAATCAGAACTTTAGGGGTGTGTTAACATTGGAGATCACCGGTGATGTTTCCCATAGCAACAGATCAGCAAGTACATTTCAATAGTTCCCAACAGAACTAGCGTTAACTATTGAGGAAGCAGACCCTGCAGTCTGCTTCTTCTATAGTTGTATAGATATCCTTCCCATCCTAGCTGTTCTCTCTACCTGAAAATTAGGTAATTAAAATATGCATAGAACACCCTGAGTGCTGATATTATATTCTGCATATGAACATGAAAGGTACTGAGTGCGGTATGCAGATTGGGTCTTATGGATGCTTCGGGTATGCCAAGGAACAGGGGAGCCTGAACAGTCGTGGGATCTGCTTTAAGGTTCTCCCCCATCATATCTTAATGCTGCTTTTTTTTGACCCGTAGCTAGTTAGCCCAGTACTACTTATGCCACTGGACTTAGCATATCTTCAGCATTTTGTATTACATATTTAAAAGTAGTGCTAGTTAAATTGAGTCTACTAATACATAATAGACAAAGAATTTCTATTTGACCTTCACAATATCAAAATTAACAATAAAAGCATTTGTATAAATATATATGTACAGCAGTATGTATATTCTGTTGTACAGTGAATATGCTAGAATGTTTACTGCTATATGCAGGCATGTAATTTCTGTACATTCTGAGCAGTTTGATATGTGTATATACAACTCTATCTGGTCATAACTCATTGTATACAAATCTGTCTGTCTGTCTGTCTGTCTGTCTGTCTGTCTGTCTATCTATCTATCTAATTAATCTATCTATCTATCTAATCTAGCTATATATCCTGTAGATGAAGCCTCTTCTAAATATCCTTGACAAGTCTTTTTCTCTAGGGCAATGCATTAGGGGAATCCTACTGTTATAGTTTACCATTGTTGAGGTCATGGGGTTCTTAAATACTGGTTTGTGTGCAGATTTGTGTATCTCACCCATCTCCCCAGTGTCTAGTTTTGAGCATGTGTAAGTATGATAACTCTGCAGGAAATCACGAATGACATTATTTGCTCTTCAGAAGATTACACAGGCTGTGATGCTTCTTTTTAAAAAAGGAGAATGTAATTTTCATCTTGATACCAGCAGTAAATAAATATATTTCTTTGTGCTTACAGACCTTTCCTCACTCTTCAATCTTAAATCATTGCATAAATAGCATTTACCCTTGCATCCATATCATATTGTTCTATGTAGCTCAGTTCTGTACTGTCCAATGCATGTACTGTATATGTAAATATGTATATATATAGATATATTAGAAATGAGACCGATGATCCTCTTTGCTACATAACTTATATGTAGAGAAGTGTTATGAATATGAAAAAGAACACTAACTAAATAGTTAAATGTGCTTTTTAATGTTGGAATTATTTTATCATCAGGGTTGCAAAGCAATTGGTTCAGAAAGGAAAGGGCAGGGCAGAAAGCAAAGTGTTGGTATAAAATCTTCTGTGGATCTGGGACTAGGTCACTTTGAGAGAATCCCTTACATACTGAAGGAATAGATGTATATACACATTCTTGGGTTTTGGGCTGTCTGGGCTATTCTTCATTCGCCTGTCTGCAAAGTACTGCAAAATATGTTGGCGCTATATAAATACATGTTAATAATAATAGATGCATTCCTTCAGGCACAATAAAACCGCAGCCCAGCATAGCACAAAATATAGTCAATTTGCATCAGGTTCATGGTAGGAGGCAGATCAAAAGACCTGACCCAGAAGTTAAGTGAGGGAGTCAATTACAAGCATGCCTTTGTCTACATTACTAATAACCTCTTAGCCACATTGATATGCTTTTGGACATTTGTAATACTTCTAAACTGGAGAGGAGGACCTATGAAATTGGCAGTGTGCTTCCTCAAGAATCAATCAATGATCATGAAGGAAATTTACAAACTTAAACTCTTGCTACAATTGGCAGTGAGGAAGACTTCTCATAATGTGGACTAATCTGTATCAGCTGCAAATTACAAACACAAATTGTTATATCCTATCACAGAATTCCCAGTAAATATGGTAATAATTGCTTGTTTTCACCCTTTTAACCTAAGATAGAGAGATTGTTAATTACTGTAAAGTGTTGTCATAAAAGGATAATTTTGCAACATGAAATTTTAGTTAAAAATATTTGTGCACAGAGAAGCTTTTGTGTCATTCTATGAATTTTTAAGCAGCTGTAAATTTAACTAATAAACTAAAATAGAACAATTAGGTGTCCATAATAGATAATATGGTGATAAGTATTTCCTTACATGCCACAAGGGTTGCCACCTGGCTGGTATTGCACAGGCCTGCCAAACATGAGCCAGAATTACAAATTTATCAGCGATGTATGGGTAGAAAGGCATATGACGGTGCTGAAGGAGGTAGAAGTAGAAAGAATAGCACCCATGGGAGAATTGGTGAGTTTTAATTGTGCCTGCCATTGTGCACTCTCTTGATAACTTTAAAGGAGAAGGAAAGTCTAAAATAGAATAAATCTAGAAATGCTGTATTTTGTATACTAAACATAAGCATTAACTTACTGCACCAAAACCTAATAAAACAAATGATTTATGTTTTCAAAGTTGGCCACAGGGGGTCACCATCTTGTAAACATCTTTGCAAGACCAAGACTGTGCACATGCTCAGTGTGGTCTGGGCTGCTTAGGTTAAATTAATTTAATTAACTTAAATGATCAAAACATTCAAAAAATATCTGCCAGAAGCCGATACAGCAAGACTGGTTAATAATCAGAATATACAGACTGCGCTGGGTCCTGTGTTGTCATATAATCTAATGTGGATTTTATTGTATTTGTATTGTTTAATACAAACTTTCTCCAACTCTGCAGAACCAGTGGCTGCAGCAAAATAATCCTTCAAATATAATCCCAGTTTAACTGTTTAAATTTGGCTCCATGATGTTTATCCCTGCAGCTGGAGTTGGAAACAGTAAAGGGGATGTAAAGGCAAAGCTAAAATCCAATACAAATCTCTACACAGTCACTGACTGCTCTACAGGGAAAAAAACAAGGCTGCTTGATTTTTGCATGGCTGTGAAGTAAGGTGGGGGCTCCCCCTGCTGTTCAGAAGTATGATTGTTTCCCTGCCCAGCAGTTAGGGACTACAGTAAATGAAGGGAGAATTTCACAGCATACAGTCAGGTTTCTTATAAAAATATATATATTTTAATTAATGTATATTGGAGATAGGTTTCTTTTTCATTAAAGAAAGTAAAAATGGGATTGTATTTTTTTGCCTTTACATGCCTTTTGTTTGTATAATGCATCTTCTGCCAATGTCTGTTTAAATTGGCAGACATGTTTGCAAAACTTCTTTCAGCCATAGGAAGCATCACCACCTTTCATTTTCAATGCTATAAGGGAAAGTACATATCCTCTTGTTCATTATTTATACATAGTAATTATAATCATTATTATAATTGTTAATAGAGTTAAATTGTTTACATATGGGTGAGGCAGTCTTAGGGAGTGTATAGGGAGATATAAAACATCTTGCTTGGACTGTTTTGATCACCATAACCATAAATTTAATGTGCTTTTTGACCATGGATCTTTTTCCAGAGTAGAGTTACATTAACAATTACTATGGGAATTATTTCATATAATAGAGTCCTACTCCCAGGAATCTTCCTATTGACTATAATGGTAAGGGATCAGAGATGATTATTAAAATGATATGGGCACAATGTTATTTCTTTGTGTGCAGGGGTTTATTTGCTTTGTTTGGCCTAACCTAACATAAAAAAAGGCAGTCTGAAGTATGATGTTTATTAAATAAAGTGCTGTTATGACAGCTCTAATTTTAAAACTAGGTTTTTGGTGAAAGAAAATAATCTTTTACAAAATCTAATCAGAATTCATTGGACTATCTGTAAGAATCACAGCAGCCTTATGCCCAGTTTTGTCTGCAAAGCAGTATAGAATGTATGGGCTTTACATGATCAGTAACAATCGATTAAAACATCAAACCATCAGTCAGATTTCTACTAAAATGAAAAATAGTACCCCACAAATTAAATATAGCTCTATTAAGCAAAACAACTGCCTTTCTACAATTAAAATATTATAATGGCTGATAATGCTGCTATCTGGCAGAATCTCTTAAACGAACATAAGGTGAAATTTGTATTTCATTGATTCTCTGACAAAATTTGCATTGCTGATCTTGTTTGACTTGACTGGCAGTGTAAAAATCCACTTCATGCTCACCATGGTCATTTATGGCCCTTTTAATGCAAAGCTGTTGAATAATAAATGTCCCAGAAGATACAAAATCTCCAGCTGGTTATTAAGTTGTATTAAGGGATTTGATTGTAAAGAAATGCTTGTACAGATGTTTTTGCCAAAACTTAGTTAACTACTCCTTGCATTGGGGTACTAGTTTTGTCATTTTTGCAGGGTGTTTATTGGGTTACTCTGGTTTCTTCCTATACAACAAAAACATACCAGCAGAGTAAATGACTTCTGATAAAATTGACCACAACGTGTTTGTACGTGAGAGGGAGATTTGATTGTAAGCTCCACAGGGCAGTGATTAAAGGGATTCTGTTTACATTACAAATAATTGACTCTACTGTATAAATAATTGATTCTAGTGTTAAAAATTTTATTCCTGAACCAACAAGTGTATTTTATCATGAAGCTGTAATATTGGTGTGTATCTCGGGTTATTGTGCTTTCAGAAAGAGCCAGCACTTTACAATGGAACAACTTTCAGATAAGCTATTGTGATCTGCCACTTGGTTTATACTGCTGCCTGTGTGCTGAAGGTGTTAGCAATAGACACGTACTGGAACGTAATGATGTGCCGCTCTCACATTCTTCTTTAGAGCTAAAGGTGCAATAGACCTACTGACGTGTCAGTACAGTAAAAACTAAAGAAGTATGCGAGAGTGGCGCGTCACTACGTTCAAAGAATGTCAGGCTGAATGGTCGGCCCCCACACATTTTCATCTCACCAAATCTGGCCCTTGTTGCAAAAGGTTTGGACACCCCTGGACTGTAACTGAAGGAGACACAGTGGGCTTTTTACTATTCAGTGCTATTCTCCTATCTACCATGGAGTTTTTATCTTGTGTCAGGGAGCTGCAGGGTCGGACTGGGCCATCGGGACACCAGGAAAAAACCTGGTGCATAATCGCGATGAAAACACAGTAGGCGCGCATGCGCAATCACGGGGAAAATCGAGTAGGAGAGCATGTGCAAGGGAGAAGAAACTGCACACGCACAATCGCAGTGCACCGCAGCGGAGCAAGGGACCAGAGGGGGGCCCAGAGAAAGCCGCCCCGATGGGCCTCTGGCCCCCTAGTCCGACCCTGGAGAGCTGTTATTTAGTTACCTGTCCATTGTTCTGTTAATAGGCTGCTGGAAAGGGAAGGGAGGGGTTAATATCACTCCAACCTGCAGTACAGCAGTAAGGAGTGACTGCAATTTATCAGAACACATGTCACATGAGGGCATATGAGAAACTGACTACATGTCTAGCCCCATATAAAATTTCAAAATGAAATATAAAAAACTGTTCGCTTTTTTGAAAATGGATTTAAGTGCACAATTTTGCTGGAGCAGCACTATTAACTGATGTTTTCACAGAATCCCTTTATTGTATAATCTCTCTAAAATATTGCAGAATATATTGGCGTGATATAAATAAATATATACAGTATATACTAAACAAGTTAGCCCCAGCACTCTCAATGTATAGCACCCTGAAAAAATATCCTTGCACAACTGAACTGTAAATTTCTTTAAAAAAGACACTTTTAGTTACAAAGTTTGTATAAAGCATGTGGGGGTTGGGAGAGCGAGCATTTAAGGAGAGAGCCACCTCCCCAAAATATAAAGTTTTTTAAAACGAAACAAGCTGAAATGCCGCTCCTCACCTTTCTTATTGGGTGCACGTGGGCAAGGCTTAATTTACATACTAAACAAGTTAGCCCCAGCACTCTCAATATATAACTCCCTGAAAAAATATTCTTGCACGACTGAACTCTAACTTTCTTAAAAAAAAGACACTTTTAGTTACAAAGTTTGTACAAAGCATGCATAAGCTGACGTACCAGTCAAGGCAGTGTCCATGCGTCAGTCCTATCCTAGGTGAAGAAAAGAAAATGTTACCTTTGGGGGGAGACAGACCATACCTGCTTTTCTCTTTATTTAGCATGATCTATATACTGTATATATATATATATATATATATATATATATATATATATATATATATATATATATATATATATATATATATATATATATATATATATATATATATATCTATATATATATATATCTATATATATATATATCTATATATATATATATCTATATATATATACCAGACACCCTTTAATTGCCAAGAGCATTGGATGGTCTCACTCAGCTTAAAGACAGGTTAATGCTTCCTTTCTAAACTGGTTGCCCCCACAAATAAAGCAGTGGTACTATTTACATGTTTTGAGCTTATTGGGCCTGACGAATATGGATGACAAATCTTGTTTAAAAAGCTGGTATTTTAATTAAGATGGGTGAGGAATATTCTTGGTCAAATTGCCAATAACCACCCCCTTCACAAAATAATATGTGTATATTCAAATTAATGGTTGTCAGTTGTTTTTCATCTTACAGTGATTAATAGCCTCTGTTCATTCAGTCTCCAAAATAGATGTTTTTAAGAATCTTCCTTCCACAGATGCAATTGTGTTGTAAAACTCCTTTGGTGTAGAGAAGGTTGCTAGGAAACATTTAGCTTGAAGATGAAGATGAAATTCCCTACTGAGCTTGTGATCAGATAAGCAATTAAAATCGTTTATAACATAAGCAGCAGCCACTGCAAGTAATAGTATTTTATAGTAAAAGGTGGGAATGGTTACCGAGGTATTTAATATAAATATGTGACGGTAAGGAACTGCGCAATTTATAACACAGCTCTTGTGTTCATACTGTAATTAGTGTCTGAGAGAAACTAATTACTTGAGAAGTACAACTGAAATGACATGGGTATGATCTGAAAAGACTTTAAGCTTCCATCAGACATTCTGTTCATATAATGAAATTAGACATTTCCTTAAAACACATTCAGTAGTTTAGAAAAGAATAAAGAAAAGGAATTGTGTGAAATTACATAATTAGGCCCAAAAATAAATTTACACCCAAAACTCATCAGAAAACAATATTTATTTGTTAAGTATTGGTTGGTAATGTATTGCAATAATATTGATATGCATCTCAGGATGTGTTATTATGTGTATTCTTCACCACTCCTTGTCACATCCTTCGGCCTCTGTTTATCCAAGTCTCCTTAGTGTGTAGAAAGAAAGCTAATGTTTTATAATCTCCTTACAGTATACCAGTATGGAGCCTAACTTAGTGGCCCAAATGACCTGGTTGATTGGCATAGCTAGAGAGTCTGTTTGTTCATTTTATACAGATAAATACCAATTTTGAAATATTTTTTAAATTATTTTTTAAAGGCAGTGTGGTTATTAAAGTTTAGAAAATGAAAAGCATTGCTGTAAGTACAGTCCTTGATAATGTTTTTGTATAAAAAAATATTCCTGTTTGCAATTAAAATAGCCATTTATTTTTTTTACTATTCGTTTTACAAATATTTATGTTTCAAATATTTTTTTTCAAACAGCTATATAAAATAAATTCAACATTTTGCACTTTGAACTGAACACTGAATTACATCAAAATGTGGCCTATACTAACCCAACTGGTGATATACGTCTTCCTCTGCTGGGCGGGTAAGTGAATTCATATATTTTTGATGTAATTACACAACTTAAAAACTCACTATGGTATTTAATTGCAATTTCTACCTTCATGACTAATGCAAGACTATTTTAATTAACATTTTGTGATTGAAAAATAATGCATATAGGCTGGACTCATTATCTCGTGCCTTGGTATATGGAGCTGTCCGAAAATTGGGATAGTGAGAACAATCAAATCCTGCAATATCAATGAAAAACATTTACTTTTATAGCCAGAACCAGTGACTATACTTTTCATTGTTTTCAAGTGTAAAAAAAAATCCACTTTGAAAAAAATGCAAATTCGATTTTTAGATCTATTTGACTTCTTCAATATAAAAATGCTAGTATGTATTACACTTTTGCCGGGATTAAAAGTCATGCTTCTAAGTTTAGAGATTCAATTACAACCCTTCAAAAGAAGCTATGGTACAATAGGGCTTATTTTTTTCTGCCTTTCAAGATATACAGTTTAGTCAGTGGTGCTCCAGCTGCCACAGGCAGTTCCATCTCTGAAACTGCAGAAACCAAATTAGTCACCAGCTGTGCTGTCTTATCTTGCATAGTTATGTCAGACAGGCACCATGTATACTTCTGTACAATGTACAATGTTATAGTTTTCTGTTCTTTTAGTTAAATATTTTGCATTTACAAAATTAAATTGAATTCCTCAGAGACATGCAAGAATTCCAATTTCTATTTATTAGCAAATTGCTTTTAACTATAAATGCTCTTGGCTGCCTGATGAACAAAGAATGATGACACTGATACTAGTCAGGGTGGCACATGGGTATTCCCTGGCATGCAAATAGCTTGCATATTATTCAGAACATGCCAGAAAAGAGCACCTGTAAGATAAGTGAATGGGCTATAAAACGTGTGAAAAGAGGGACAAGGGACCCCTTATTCTATATTTCTAAGCCAAATCAAATTGCAGTGTTCTGCAGCCCAAACCATAAACAGAGGTACATATGGTAAGTATATGGCACAACTTTGCTCCCTTCATTGCTCAAGCACATGCTTTTGCTAAAACAACAGTGTGTTAAAAAACAAATGTCTGAGGGGCGTGGCCTGCAACGCATGGAGTAGGACGCAGAGGTAAAGAGCTGCGGGTGATAATCCTGCATTAACCATGCTTACCTCCAATAATAACTCCCTCCGTCTTCACTACGGTACTCCAAATAGCTCCTGACTCTCCGATACAGCGACCCACTGAATATGGGGGAAAACAACGCTGCCAGAACACCAGGGCCATCCTGGTCAACAGACCCGCACCACGCAGTGTTGACCAGATTATTTTTTCACTTCCCCGAATGAAGCGCTGCAATGGATGGAAAGAAACTTTCTCCCCACCTTCACCTCCTCGAGGACCGAGAGGACAAGGATCACCGGGACCTGCACGACAAGAGAATTAAAAGAAATACACCCTTTTTTTCTTTTTCTTTCTTCTGCAACTACCCAGGAGAAAAGCTACCAAGAAAGAACCCAGAGCGACGGAAGTGACTAAATTGAGATCGACAACATCGCATTGGACCCTGGAACTAAGGCTTACACCCTTTGGTTCTCCCTCTACAGATATGTTTAATAGTTGGGGTGGGGGTGTTTTTTGCTCTGCTGCAACTGGACTATTACCTGGATGTCGTTGTCTTTAACCAACATTGTTTTCCCTGCCTATCCCCAAACATTCTCAATTTTTACACCTGGAACGTCACTCTACTGGACCTCTACCCACCATTGGACATTGATGATCCTTCTGTAAACACTCTTCATACTCATACCAAAGAGGTAAGACTGTTCTCATGGAATGTTTGAGGACTGGGAAACCCTACAAAAAGGGGACTCATTTTCAAAGTAATTAGAAGGGCCAAGCCACACTTAATTTTTCTCCAGGAAACCCATTTAAAGGGCCAAAAAGTATGTGCTAGGAGGAAACCATGGCTAGGTGCATATTACCACTCTACTTACTCCTCTTATGCAAGAGGTGTCTCGATTTTGGTTATTGGATCCTGTGCATTTTCTTTAACTAAACTGATGACAGATCCTGTAGGGCGTTTTTTGTTGATTGCATGTTCCTTAAATGGTAAAATGTATAACATAATCAATGTGTATATTCCACCCCCTTTCAATGAGTCATTGCTGTCACTTATTATGGAAAAACTTCTAGCCCTACCGTAAGCACCCACTATAGTAATGGGGGACTTTAACTTGGTTATGTCTGAACCACTAGATAGGTTGTACCCAGTTACTAGACCCTCCACCTCTCTATCCAAGTGGGCATCCACCTTTCACTTCACAGATTTGTGGAGAGAGAAACACCCGGAGGAAAAGAGATTTACTTGCTTCTCCACCTCACATAACACAATGTCACACATAGACCTGGCCTTTGGATCTCCCCAAAGTCTGATGCAAACTAAACAGGTTGAAATATTACCTGGGGGAATATCAGATCATTCCCCATTAATGTTATATATTGAAACAGCACCTTCACCTACTGGCAGAATATGGAAATTTAATTAATATTGGCTCCAGCAAGAGGACATAACCTCTGCAGTAGAAGGGTAGTTAAAAACCTATATTGAACTAAATAAGGAATCTGTTACCGCACAGATATTGTGGGATTCCATAAAGGCATATACCCGAGGTCTCTATATATTCAGCAAATTAAGTCCTACAACAGAAACACCCAACGTGAGATAACCAAACCAGAGGCTCAAGTCCTGCAGGCTGAAAAAAATTTCACCTAAAACCCGACTGTACAAATAAGACAGGACTGGATCACAACTCAAACAGCCCTATAAACTAAAAAAATTAAACAGGTAAAAAAAACACAAATATACCAAAAGGCTAGCACTTTTGCCACTGGTGACAAAAATGGTAAGCTACTGGCCCTGATATCCAGGGAATTAATGCCATTAACGAGCATACCAGCAGGTAAGGACAGCAATGACTCCTTGATAACTAATACAATAGAAATCAACAGAGTTTTTAAAGAGTATTACACAGATTTGTATTCTTCTCACATGACATGCACTACCTCATAGGTACAGGCCTATCTACAAACCATCCCCCTACCAAAGTTGGACATGGATGATATGGCTCTCTTAGAGGAACCCATCACAGAAATTGAATTAAGAGAAGCCATATCTTCCTTAGCGACAGGGAAAACCCCTAGATTGGATGATCTACCCCCCGAAATATACCAAAAGCATGGTGACACAATGATACCCATTTTGGCCCCATTATTAAATGAAGTAATAAAGGGGAAGATCTGCCAGACACCATGAGTGAAGCAATGATTACTCTAATATTAAAACCGGGAAAGGATCTACACAAATGCGCATCTTATAGACCTATATCTTTGATCAATGTGGATGCAAAAATGCTGGCAAAAAAACTTGCCCGGAGGCTTAATCAGATTATCATCAAGTTTATTTCCACAGATCAAACTGGTTTTATAACAGGCAGAATGACAGACATAAACATTCGTAGGCTGTTCACAAATATAGTTGCACCTCATAACAACCCAGGACACAGGGTCATTGTGGCATTAGACAATGAGAAGGCCTCTGATTCAGTCGAGTGGAGGTATCTATGGGCTATTATGGAATCTTTTCAGGGAGACCAGGCAGGGCTGCCCTCTATTGCCCCTATTGTTTGCTATTGCAATGGAACCCTTGGCAACCCTGATAAAGCATCAATAGAGGTTAAAGGGCTGCAGGTGGGACCCCTTACCGAGACAGTGGCGATGTATGCAGATGATACTATCCTCTTCTTGAAAAATCCCTATGTGGCTCTTTATGCAGCCCTATCAGTGATTAAAAATCACAAAAAATATTCTGGATTAACGATTAATTGGAACAAATCCGGTATTTTTCCCATTGACACCTTTCAGATGGAGCAGAGCAGATACAGAGCCCCCCTGCAATGGTCCACTACATTTAAATACTGATCTAGAAAAATATATGGACCTCAACTTACAACCTTAGTTATCAATGTTTGAAACCAAAATTAAAGTTTGGAACAACCTCCCACTAACATTCCTAGGCTGGATTAACCTCTTTAAAATGATACTACTCCCTAAATTTACATATTTATTCCGGCAGGCCCCAATCTCAATACCCGTAAACTTCTTCCAGAAACTTAAGTCACTGATAACCACATTCTACTGGGCAGCTTCTTCCCCCAGGACAGCCCTATCAACACTACAACATCCCGCTGATATGGGGGGTTTGGCTGCCCCAAATCTATTTCTTTACTACATTGCAACCAAACTGGTAAATGTATGGTGGTGGTATGCCCCAAATACACAAAATGCTGCTACCACAGTTGAAGCGCAACTTGCGGGCTCTTATGAGGCCCTAAAGAATTCATTGTACCAAGGTAACAGAGGTCTTATCACCACGACCCCCCTAATGAAAAATATAATACAAGTATGGAAGATAGCAATGCAATACTTCCCTAAGAAAGATAATGAATATTCAGGATGTCTTCCCTTATGGTACAACCCTCAATTACCCCAACTATGGAATAATCCCAGATGTCCAACTATGGGCTAAATACAAGATTTAATATTTAGGTCAAATAACTGAACATGGTGATATACTAACGTTTAATGCCCTAAAAGATAAATTTCTGCTGCCTAACAAAATGCACTTTAGATATTTACAACTACTACATGCCTACAGATCTAAAATGGGAACACTACAAATAGACACTACACCCAGGCGTCTGGAGGCATTGGCAAGTGAACCTGGTCTTTGTAAGCCTGTATCAAAATTTTACTCAAACAAACTCCAGAAACCTGTCCTGCAAAAGCTGTATAATAAATGGTCAATGGATGTCCCTCACCTTACTCCAGAAATGTAGGAAGACACTGACCTTACTCCAGAAATGTAGGAAGACACTGTAGAGTGCCACATGGCAATACTGATAAGTGCGAAAGATAAGATGATCCAATTTAGGGACCTACATCGAACCTACTTAACACCTCATAGGTTACATTTAATTAATCCTTCCATCCTGGATATCTACCCTAAATGCAAAGGCTCCCCAGCAAACTATATTAATATGGTATGGCAATGCCCACTCATCCACAAGTTTTGGAAGAAAATAACAGAAGAGATTAGTGAACTGTTGGCTCTTATAATTCCCCTAGACCCTTTGACTCTTCTTTTGAGTCAAGTAGAGGAAACTGCCCCTACAATGGCAGAGAGGGCATTGCTAAATTTCTTATTTAATCAAGCAAAAACGTTAAATGCTCTCAAGTGGAAATCTGAACACCCACTGAAAAAAAGCAGTGGATAGAAATGGTAAACAATTCAATACCACTTTATCAAATTACATATATGCGTAGAGGTTGTCCTAAGAAATTTGATAAGATTTGGTCCCCATGGCTTTCTGAACATATGCCATCATTGCTAATTCAAGATGATCTAGATCTTTAGAATCCCTCTACCTATCCTTAGCTCCTCCTCACGTGGCCAACTCTCCCCCCCCACCCCCCAAAGACGACAATATTCCAGAACTAATTGGATAATAAGTTTTTATTTTATAAGCAACGTACTCAGATGCCCAGTCACAGATACATAATGAAAGGTACTCCACTTGCAGGACATATATCATACATTAACAAACATAACCTTGTAAATGTATACTTACTTAATGTTGTTAAAAATGGGACAACTGTATACAATGCTTTTTTTCTATAATTCTCATGAATGCTCCTTCATTCTCTTTGTGTTGTTTGTTTGTGAAATTTAATCTCAATAAAAACAAATTAAAAAAAAAACAAATGTCTAAAAAACAGAAATAAATGCAAGAAAGGATTATTTGTTTTTCCTCATGTAAATTGTATTATAGAGTTTAGCTGTCTGACTGAATGTTATATAATGCAGTTACATGAAGGTCACAATTATCATTTAAAATGGTTTAACAGGGAGAGAGAACTGCGGGGGTTAGGTTTTAGTACATCCAGAAGGATAATTTCATTAACATGGATAGATGTGAAAAATATGCAGTTCATTGCGAACCTTATCAAGCAAAGAGAAATCTGGCTGGTATTTGCTCTCTCTCTCTCTACTGTGCACTTTGAAGGATGGATGACTCTCGCTCAGTGGCATTCAATATAGCATGTACAGCAAAGGCATTGAAGAGTAAATAGCATGGAACGTATTTTAGATTTGTGATTTCATTTTTATGCATTAATGAATAGAGTCCTTGTGAGTGAACTAGATATCAGCCATTAGTCAATAAAAATGAAACCACACCACAGGTGTCCATTCTTCCATGGCTTTGCTTATCATTTTATTGACTAATGACTTATATCTGCTTTCACTCACTATACACTGTGTCTTCTATTAGAGAGAGTCCATACAGTTAACATGGCATGGCTGATGGTTATAGAGCCTTCCTTTTAAATTGCTTGTCTTTATATTTAAGACCTGCTGGCCCAGACCCACTCCATGCAACCGCTCTCTTTACCTCTCTCTCAGACTCGCCAATGTGCAGGGTGAGGTGGCAGAGGAGGTTTTGCGACTGGGGGGCCCAGGGGACGGTGTGTGGGCCCTGGGCCCCCCGGTCCAACGCTGCATGCTGCTAAAAGCGGGCAGTACTGAATTCATGGGGGTAGCCACAGGTCTCTCCACATCTGAAACAGAACATAGACATTTGTTGCATTTCTATAAACAAAGTAGGCAGCCTTCAAAGTACAATAAAATGACAGATTGTGCCCCTTAATGATGTTCTTACTTTGTTTGGCTGGGTTATAATTTTGTTTTCCAAATTCATTTTTTTTACTGTTTTTCAGTGTTGTAACAAATATATACTTTTTCCCCCTGCTCTTTATTGTTTGAGATACAGATTGGACAAACTACACTGCTCTATGATATATTTGCCACCCTTTTCTGAAAGGGAGACTTTGGAAAATAATAGCAGCATTGTGCTGTAAAATAAAGCTTCTACCTCAGCTACTAGAAGACCAAATTGGCATTTGCTACATACCACACAGTGTGCAAAGTGCAAAAAAAAGGAAATTATTGTATATTGTACTTCTAGATATAATGGCAAATTAACTACAGACAGAGAAAAAGAAGAGAGATTGATCAATGCACATTCCCTGGTCCCGTGTCACATAAGTAATCTATGCAGATGCATGTATTTACCAAGACAGGGTTTTTTTAGTTACAAAATCATGATCATAAGATTGATAAGCCACCATACCACGTCAAGGTAAAACCCATATGGTGGTCCCTAACTATTTACCTCTGGTCATAATACTCAATTGCTAAAGCCTCCCGGCATAACAGCATTACCTGAAATAAAGGTCTCCAGACCCGGGCATTGGTTTTAATCATAGGGCTTTGCCCTCCCCCGCCATTAGCTTTCAAAGGAGAGAAATAACCTAGACAACAGCATTGGTTCCATGAGATTAATCCTCCCCCGCTTTTTCGGCTTTTAAGAGAGAGAGAGAGAGGCTGCCCAGACCAACACCTGTTTCCAAAGGCATGGGGCCACCATTTAAAGAGATGGGTGTGGGGCTGTTACAACCACATGGAAGCCTGGCCTGCTAAACAGAATAGAATTCTGAACAGAATAGATCTTTTACAATACAAAATGCAAAAAGGAAAAGGTTTAAATTCCATGCAACCAATAAACATACTTTAATTGTTTAAAACAAGGATTTGTCTTATTTACCCATGGGACCCCCTTCACTTTGCCTGGCAACAGTGAAACATTAATAGGATAAGATAGAATTTGATAAGAAAAATGACCAAATGTGTGTTTTGAGATTACGCTTCCCGTAAATGGAAGAGTCTTACACTAAGTCCTTTGACATAATAAGATTGTGGGGAAAATTAAATATTTGTTTGATGTAAATATTGACCCTTGCATATGGCAGCAGCCAGAGTATTCTTTGTGCTGGACCAATATTCATATTATTAATGAAATGAACATAGATCATCTCAGCTTTACACTGAACTAACTGTAGATACTGAATAATATTGGGAAGTCATGACTATGGAGAGATTAAAAGCTCACACTTGGTGATGTTGCTGTCCTTGAACTGTATGGTAAAAGAGCAAGTTCTCAAGATCAAAGCTGTGCTTCATAAAGAAGGTGCCTGATGTTGATTTTCATGGAATTTTAACGAGACAGTAAGGGGCCGATTCACTAAGCTCGAGTGAAGGATTCGAATGAAAAAAATTCGAATTTCGAAGTATTTTTTTGGTACTTCGACCATCGAATTGGTTAAATTCGTTCGAATTCGAACGAAATCGAACGAATCGAATGAAAAATCGTTCGACTATTCGACCATTCGATAGTCGAAGTACTTTCTCTTTAAAAAAACTTCGACCCCCTACTTCGGCAGGTAAAACCTACCGAAGTCAATGTTAGCCTATGGGGAAGGTCCCCATAGGCTTGCCTGTGATTTTTTGATCGAAGGATTTTCCTTCGATCGTTGGATTAAAATCCTTCGAATCGTTCGATCGAACGAAAAATCCTTCGATCGATCGATCGCAGGATTAGCGCTAAATCCTTCGACTTCGATATTCGAAGTCGAAGGATTTCAATTCGAGGGTCGAATTTCGAAGTATTTTTAACTTCGAAATTCGACCCTTAATGAATCTGCCCCTATATGTGTATACATTTTTAATGGGGTCTACAGTGTATTTTCAAGAAAATACTGTGGTATAGAAGATATGGAAGAGTCTAAATTATCATTCATTTATTAAAATTCCAAACCAGACTCAATTTGAATAACAAAATAGCGAAGGAAAAGCAATTAGAATTGCAAAATGTTCTGGCATGACTGGAGAAGTAGGAGGCATTCATTTCTGAATTATAGTTAATAAACTGTAATACCGATTAGTTTTTCATAAAATATTATGTTTTGTTTTTCCCTAGTGAGGAGAAGGGTAAATTGTGATTTGCATCTATATTTCTCTGATTCTCTCTATGTATAAATATAATATATATATATACACAGTATACACACATATTTTCAAGTGAGAAGATTAGAATTAACAGGTAATGTTTAAACTGCCATCCCTTGAGAATTTTTAGCCTTTGCTGGTGATTGGTTACTATCTATCTTGATTCATTGAAAACTGATTTATTTCATGTCATTATTTTAGAGGAAGGAAAAAGATATGGACCTGTCTTTGAAGAACAACCAATTGACACAATTTTCCCTGAAGAATCTAGAGAGGGCAAAGTCTCAGTGAACTGCAGGGCTCGAGCAAACCCTCCTCCTATTTATAAGTAATGTCATTTTGGTTGGTTATGATAACTTCATGTGCTATATATTGTATCTGTAGCTTAGAAAATTTTGTATGGTGCTGTAAATCTAAATTTCTTTACCAGCATATTGGTAAATATACAATATACAGAACCTACATTCCAATTTCATTCTATACTTGATGTTGAATATAAAGGAGAACTTAACTCTCCTCTGTATATTTTTAACTACAAGCCCACCCACAGAGGAGCATATCGTCAGCATGCCCTCCTGTGTTACTTTACCATGAGTTTCTTAATATGATTGTAGTTGACCACAATGTGTGCCTTTACCAGTGAAAAAAGGGCAAGAGATGCCAAATTCAAAAGGGGCATTTATCTTTATATTGTAAAATGCTATTTTTTATTATATCTAGAATATCAACATTTTGACAGTTTGATTTCTTATAATATAAACTAGAAACATTTTTGTTTTTTTAGCACAAGATATGTGACTGCTTGTTGTTCACAAAGAACCTTGTAATTACCATCAGCCATAAAGCGATGGTTACTCACAAAAACATGGCAGTTATTAAATATGCACACATATTAAGTATAGAGATATAAGGTTGCCCTTTATGCATAGTTATTTTTCACATGGCATATCCAAATTTTTCATACAAATATGACTGGCCCTCTTATTGACTTCAAGATTTGCATAATCCTCTAAACAAATACCAACATAGCTTATTATACTCTTTTTTTTTCTTTTTCAGGTGGAGAAAGAATAATTGGGAGATTGACTTTCTTAATGAGCATTACAGTTTGGTGGGCGGTAATCTTGTCATCCACAATCCAGACAAATACAAAGATTCTGCGAGATATGTTTGCATTGTATCAAATATGTATGGGAAAGTCTGGAGTAGAGAAGCCACTTTGAACTTTGGATGTAAGCATTTACGTATATACAGTACAGTATAAAAGTTGTAATTACTTTAGATAGTTTACAAATGAACAATATTTTCCTTCAATTGTCACTTTATCACTTCTGCATTAGTGTGTCAATGGAAAATGGCATATTATAAAATTCCAGTCATTTATTTTCCCTACAGGTCACTTAGATTTGGTGGATTAGCTCAGTTGCTCTGAACTAATGAGTCAACAATTGATTATATTAATATATATATATTCTCAGAGGAGAACAAATAGATGCAATTAGGAGCACTCACGGTTGTAGTGATAAAGGTATGTCTTTTTATTGGAGTGTTACAAACTACCCCACATCAACGCGTTTCGGTTCTCTCAGATTCTGAGAGAACCGAAATGCGTTGATGTGGGGTAGTTTGTAACACTCCAATAAAAAGACATACCTTTATCACTACAACCATGAGTGCTCCTAATTGCATCTATATATATATATATATATATATATATATATATATATATATATATATATATATATATATATATATATATATATCTTAAATAAGAGAAGGCAGGTTATCTACCAAAGTGCTGGATGAAGATTTATGGAGAGAACAGTGAATCTGTAAAAGTTCCCTGCATGTTTTGGAATGCATTTCTCCAAAGGGGATTGGTGATTTTGGTCAAAATTGATGCCACACTCACTGCAGAGAAGTACAGACAGATTTTGATCCATCATACAATACCTTTAGGGAGTAGTCAGATTAGTCCCAAATTCATTCTGCAGCATGACAAACACAAGGAAAAAATATTAAAGAACGTTCTGAAGCAAATACAATGCAGAAAACAAGGAATCTTGTAGCAGATGGTATCCCCCCCCCCAAAAAAAAAACCTGATTTTAACATCATTGATCTAGCCTAGGATTACTTGCAGACAGAGGCAGGTGCAAGTAAGACAACCAAAGTCTGCTATGGAATATGGAATGGTAGCATTTTCTCCAAGAACATCTTGAAAGACATTCTAAGCACATTAGAATGAGAACATAGTAACTCAAAAGGGGATACCTGCATTGATTGCTACAGTGCAGTTGCAGTGAAAGGAATTAAGTGTATACATTCTCACTCCTGAATTGATGCCAACCAGACATAGAAGTTTACAGCAAAAAAGCATCTTATTGTCATCGAAGTGCAAGCACAACTGCACCATCAGCTGCAATTGTCAGGCACAGCTCCCCCTGGTGACCACAATGCCACTGGAATTATGCACAAAAACACTTCATTGTTGGTAAAAAAAAAATGGCCATAGCATCTGAATTTGCACTTTGAAAATTGTGCACTAAGTTATCCTTTAAGTATAGCAACATCCAGTCTTGTTCTTCCAAGGTAAAATAAAAAAATTTGAATTGATTTTAATGGGAATATGCACCCAGTGCCAGAAATATTACTCTCTGTTTATTATAAGGAAACACCATCTAGATATGTTTTTCCTATGGTTGCAAAATAAATTCATTTAATAGAACACATTATATTTTTTATAGATCTGGATCCATTTCCTACGGAGGAACGATACGAAGTAAAAGTGAAGGAAGGAACTGGAGCAGTTCTAATATGTGATCCTCCTCCACATTTCCCTGGTAATCATTAAGCTTTTTTCTTTATGCTAAAGTACATTTTGATTGGAAATGTCTTTGGAAATCAGAGCAAGGTTGCCCCAAGGGTAAGCAATCCACTACACCATAATTTGTGGTCTTGAATTGTGTTTAGTACATGGGAATACCTAAAGCACCACACAATTAATTCACAATTCATTCTAGAGCATGCCTTAAGACAGGAGTCCCCAACCTTTCTTACCCATGAGCCACTTTCAAATGTAAAAAGAGTTGGGGAGCAACACAAGCATGAAAAAGTCCCCGGGGATGCCACATGAGGGGTACCAAGTAGCCTGTGAAAGGCTACTTGGTACCCCTCATGTGGACTAGCAGCCTACAGGAGGCTCTTTTTGGTAGTAAACCTGTTTTTTCTGCCAAAACTTTCTACCAAAACTTGCCTCCAAGCCTGGAATTCAAAAATAAGCTTTTGCTTCAAGGACAGTGAGAGCAACATCCAAGAGGTTGATGAGCAACATTTTGCTCACGAGCCACTTGTTGGGGATCACTGCCTTGAGATAATAAGGCTGGTTACTTTTTTAAGGTGCTGGTAAGGAATTTTTATTACAGTGAGAGCTATGAAGTTGTTGTGCTGGCAGATATAAAAACATTTGAAAAGTTTGAAAAAGGCATGAAACTTGATGGACATGTCTAAACCAAACTATGTCTAAACTATGAAATTCACAATCTTTCTTCCATAGGTGAATGGGGTTGCTAAATACTTTCCTGGTTCACAAATGCAAACTTTAAAATATGATTTTATTATAATACCATATAGTATATATTATTTTTCCACTAACAGTTTGTTAGTAAATACCTTTGCAGATTTACAAAACGTATATATTTAGATTTCAAAAAGCAATAACTGTTCACATGAAGGAAATGTTGTTCAATTCACATTTATTAGATTCTGCTATTAACTCTTTGATTACTAGTCAGATTTTTGCAATTAGATTTTGCAGAAGATAACACCTATGTTTACTGTGGCACAATTAAATAGACCTTATATTTCAACTATTTTACATTTGAAATAATTACATTTTTATTGTTGTAAAGTACTAGGGATAAGTCCTATGCGTTCTCTAATTTTGGGCACTAGAAATAGTATGCTAATTAGATCTCCTCTTACTATTCTTCGAAAGAACCAACATAGTTCTCAAATACACTGTACTGAATTGTTTGGTGTATACAGTATATATATTCCATTGTTTTTTCCTTCTCTTGTTTAGATGATCTTAATTATCGCTGGCTTTTAAATGAATTTCCTGTGTTCATCTCAACTGATAACAGAAGATTTGTTACACAGACAAACGGAAATCTGTATATTGCAAAAGTTGAGCAGACCGACCGAGGCAATTACTCATGTTTTGTCTCCAGTCCTTCTGTTACGAAAAGTGTATTCAGCAAATTTATATCACTTCTTCCACAAACTGATACTTCAGGTAAGAGATGTTATGTTGTTGACACACCTTTAGATACTTTCACTGGGTTGCAAGTGTCCTTACAATTGTTGCACTTGTTTGGTGTTGTGAGCAGCCATGTAGAAAAACATTTTGCTACATCTGTTTAGCAGCTATTTGTATTTTGCATGCCATCTATGTAGTATCCAAGATTCATTGTTTTTCAATTAGGTGCGCAGTTAAGGATAAAAGAGGCTGACCTAAAGTAACAGCTTTCAACATTTCAGTTAATATTCCAATGGTAAAATAAATAATGAAGGTCTACTGTCCCAACATCAGGCCTGATTTAAGTTAAATGTATGAAGTATAATTTATTAGAGGTATGTATGAAGTATAATTGCCTACTTCAGCCAAAGTCAAGTTGGCAAAACCAGAAACTATAGAGGCGCTTCACTCCATGAAGAATTCACGGAATCAGTTACACAGCCCAGGTTTTAAGATGCTGAAGCTCATAGAACGGTAGTAATATGTTCATCGCTTAAATAAAGCTCAAAATGCATAAATTCATTAGTGAACTCAAAATAACCTCAGAACAAGATGCAATGAATTGCAGGCCTCTCAAGCCCGTGATTATGTCTCAACAATAAAATACACGGTAACAATATAATGCACTGGAACATCAAGAAAATCATAATAGCTTGTCTCCACCAAAAATGACCTGGATGTCTTTAAAGGAGACCTTAATATATTAATGACTATACGTTTTGAAAATGATTCCTTTTTTAGAAAATCTTTTTTTCATTAATAGACTTGCTTACGTTATCCTACAAGTAGGCACCATTTTGTTATCAAGGCAAGCTTTGCATCATCCCAAAATCTCATTGGTGCCTCAGAAAAGGTTACCTGGTGCCCATGCACAGACTATACAGTTATAGACAGTGAGAAGGGTGGTAGCATGCGAAGAGATCAGTGACATCAAGAAGGTGCCTAAATGTAATGAAAGTGATTTATGTGCTTTAGGAATAGAGATGGGATAAACAATACATGATTGACAGCTGAGATTTTTAAATGAATTGGATTTCATGTTTAATTTGAAAATGACTTTTACTATACAGCTTTCTATGTCTGGATGACAGGTCCTCTTTACTATTTACTAATGGGATATTCTGTTTTTTTTAGAGAAACCTAAACGGTATACACCTGTTATTAATGTCAAATTTAAAGACACACGGGCCCTGAAAGATCAAAACGTCACACTAGAGTGTTTTGCTTTGGGAAAGTAAGTAATACGTTACCATGTATCAATGTATTTATGCAGGCAAATGACAGAATAGACTGTAGTAAAGCATCAAGCTGTTTAAAAATGTGAACATTATGGCTAGTATACATATTCAAATTTCAACAAATTTCAACAAAATAAATGTGGCTTGGCCCCCATGGCGCATATTTAATATTATAAAACTATTACATATTAATATACAGAACATCACCAGGCTTTGTCTGTTTTAAAAAACGGTGTACATTTTCGATGAGCTTTTTCTTAAAGTGACTTCCGCTGTAAGAAAGATAAAATAACAGTGGCAAATTGGACATTTCACCCAGCATAAATATGCCCCCTTGTCTTAGAGCAGTGATCCCCAACCAGTAGCTCGTGAGCAACATGTTGCTCTCCAACCCCTTGAATGTTGCTCCCAATGGCCTCAAAGCAGGTGCTTATTTTTGAATTCCGGGCTTGGAGAAAAGTTTTGGTTGTATAAAAACCAGGTATACTGCCAAACAGAGCCTCAATGTAGGTTGACAATCCTCATAGGGGCTACCAAATGGCCAATCACAGCACTTATTTGGCACCCCAAGAACATTTTTCATGCTTGTGTTGCTCCCTAACACCTTTTACTTCTGAATGTTGCTCACGGGTTCAAAAGGTTGGGGATCCCTGTCTTAGAGGGTCAGTAGAAACACTGTGTACTGTTACAGTATACTGTATAGCACAGATGATTTGTAAAACTGCACATTTTTCAATGGTGGTGCCTAATACAAATCATTTTTAAACTGCTCTTTTAACTTCATCATTAACAGAGATTATATCAAAGTACATCAGATTCAACCAGTCCTGATCTTCTAATAGCACAATGCTGTCATCTATCTGTTATAGAGTGCAGACAGCACCAGCAGAGCTGTCCCCTTGAAATCAGTTGAATTGAATGTTTTGATAGGGATGCTGGTAAAGTCATAGCCAATCACCATTCATTGTCTGGAGGTCTGAGGCATCACAGGGCATCATATACCCTACCCATGGGTATATCATAGTGAGTTGTACTGCTGCCAGTGGTATAGCTTGTGCTGCAAGGTGAATGGGTGGGAGGATAAAGGCATTATTTATCTTATACTGATTCTTGGAAGTGGGAAAGTGTTGCATTTACAGTTAATCTTCAGGAGGAGCTAAGCGAATCCTAAAATAAAATTAAAATGTTTGTGTGATAATCATATTATTATTTTTCAGCTTACAAATGCATATTTTCCTTGTTATTTTGTGTTCAAAGAAAATCTGTGTAATTCCCGTGTTTTCTTTTGCTATTTAAATTGCTTAATGGTAGCAGGGTAGTGTCAGTTGTGTATTCAGAAGATTTTTTTGTGGCATTCGTTTTGATGCCGAAAACCTTGTAAAAAAGACGCAATTTTTTTTGCGACTTATTATGGCCTGAATCTGTTCCAAGTCAGAATCCGAAAATAATCCATCTAAAACTTCCAAATTCATATAAAATCAATGGCAGATGTCCCCTTAACCATTCCCTCACTAAATGTTTGGAGTTTTCGTGGTTTTCTGGTGTTAAACTCAAAAAAAGTGTTTTTCCTGCAACAATCCAAAAAAGTTGTGTTTTTCTTGATCCGATATTTTTAAGTTTTTTTTTGTGATAAATAATGGCAAATTGTGGATTCTAGTATGGTCAGACTTTTTTTTATTTAAAAATCTGAATAATTTCGGATTTTGATAAATAACCCCCTCAATGTTGTACTATTTTTGTTATTTTGAAAACAAATCTCTTTGTGCATTGCAAACAGGTCTCTGTGTGATTGATCTTATGTTATCTGAGCAATACAATATAATGCAAATCATATCATTTCTGAAAGTGCATGGTAGATATTTGAGTTGCTGGCCTTTATGAAGAGCAATTATGGTGATATACAGTATTTATTGGAACAGATAGCAGTTTTTTCTTTGGGTAAAGTTCTCTTGTTTCCCACACACTCACAAATATGTATAAACATTGCTACCTTTACTTCTAGTCCTGTTCCTGTAATCACATGGAGAAAAATAAATGAGGCGATGCCAGCTTCAGCAGAAATAAGCATGTCTGGGGCTGTCCTAAAAATTTTCAATATCCAACCTGAAGATGAAGGGACATACGAATGTGAAGCTAAGAACATTAAAGGGCTGGACACACACAGAGCATATGTATATGTAGAAGGTATGACACGTGTTAAAATAATTGGGTTCTGCTAAGCAGCATTACAAAACTGAAGGGTTCCTCTGCCTCTTTGAATAAATATTCATAATGGTATTTCGTTTCTGCCTTATGATGACTTACACTACCTGACATTTGACAATACATTTTGAACTTAACAAAATGTTATAGTTTTGGTGAGTCTCACTTTATAATAGTGATAATATAATATAATAGTGGTTAATATAATTTTTATGTTTTCACCTTTTCCCCTTGCATAGTTTCATACTGGTAAAATTGCTGTTTAAAAATTCATATGCTGATTGCTGTACTTTCCCAATTTTTGAAGATGGATAGCTCTCCTAACAAAAAAATGATACAGAGAAATTATGAAATGAATTCATTAATAATGTTAAAAGGCTTGTTTCTAGGAAAGGGTAAAATTACTAATTTTCTGTCTTAAATTAAGAGTCACTGATCCCTTATAAGCCAAGATAAATTATTATGCAATGAAACTTTATACTGCATAGAATAAAATTACCTGCACTGATTTAGGATCTCCTCATGTTAATAATATACTGCTTTAGATTTCTATGAGCTATGAAACAGTCACTTAGAAATCTCATGTAATTCTACTGCTGGAAAATCAGATAATATGGATGTAAACAGAAAAGAGCTTAATTCCTTGGTTCATGTTACCAAAAAGCCAGTTGAATTTAGAGAGTAAAGACTTAATTTCCAGTTTTTAAATGTTGTATGTTCTTTGAAGTTTGGCCTAATATTCTAAAATATATATTTTCTTGGTTTCTAGGTGTGCCAGAATGGGTAGAACACATCAATGATACAGAAAGAGATATAGGCAGTGATTTGCACTGGTCCTGTGTTGTTAAAGGCAAGCCACAGCCTAGCATCAGATGGCTGAAAAACGGAGCGTCGGTAAGCACAATACGAACGCTTGATGTACTTTAGCAATGGAACAATAGTAGAGTGAACATCTGATTTATATAATAAATCAAATATATTAATTTATTTTCTCAAAACAGTTTCAATTAGGCAATGAAGTATATTTTTGGCATTCAATAGGTGCAGTATGTAGAAACAATGGGGATCGTTTATAGTTACATAGTTACATAGTTAAATTGGGTTGAAAAAATACAAAGTCCATCAAGTTCAACCCCTCCAAATGAAAACCCAGCATCCATACACACACCCTTCCCTACTTTCACATAAACTATATATACCCATATCTATACTAACTATAGAATTTAGTATCACAATAGCCTTTGATATAATGTCTGTCCAAGAAATCAGCCAAGCCATTCTTAAAGGCATTAACTGAATCAGCCATCACAACATCACCCGGCAGTGCATTCCACAACCTCACTGTCCTGACTGTGAAGGACCCCCTACGTTGCTTCAAATGAAAGTTTGTTTCTTCTAGTCTGAAGGGGTGGCCTTTGGTATGGTGATCCTCTTATGGGTAAAAAGGTCCCCTGTTATTTGTCCATAATGTCCTCTAATGTACTTGTAAAGTGTAATCATGTCCCCTCGCAAGCGCCTTTTTTCCAGAGAAAACAACCCCAGCCTTGACAGTCTACCCTCATAATTTAAGTCTTCAATCCCTCTAACCAATTTAGTTGCACGTCTCTGCACTCTCTCCAGCTCATTTATATCCCTCTTAAGGACTGGAGTCCAAAACTGCACTGCATACTCCAGATGAGGCCTTACCAGGGACCTATAAAGAGGCATATAAACAGTGGGCACATTTGCACGAGGGCAACCAATCAAATGTTGTCAAATTTCATTGTTCTACCTGCAGTTTTTGTAAAAAAAAGCTAATCACTGATTGGTTGCCATAGGTTATTGCCCAGGTGCAATTTTGTCCAGTGTTTATAAATGAGCCACGAGTGTCACATACACATTCCAGAAACCACTGTAAATACTTGCTGTGCCTGTGCATCGTGTCAGTGGTATACCTCCCGTCTTTTGACAGAGCAGATATAGATTTCAACGGTAAGCAGAATCATCCATGCAAAGTCCATTGCAATTACATGACAGCATTTTAGCTCTTCATTTGATTATTTTATAAAGAACCAGAAGGCAAGCACTGTTAGGGAGACTTTGGACGGGTTTCAGAAGCTTTTCGATCAAATTTATCAGTGCAAATAACTTAATTTACAAATAACTTTAAAACCATTGAAAAGTTTTAAATAATGTATATTTAAATAATGAATACTGGAAAGTTTCTTAGAAATATGTTTTCTTTTATTAGGCAAAATTATATTGTTGGGTTCACAACCCCTATAGTATCAATATTGACTAACAATAGAAAGCAAACTCATTAATAACATGCAGGAGTAAAAGAGTTTTGTTGGGCACTTGCAATTCAAACCTACTCAAAAAAGCTTTGTCAAAATGCAATTGATTGGCCAAGTAAGTTCCTACCAACAAGTATCTACCTTTATTATTGTCTTAAATTTTTTTGCGACCATGACACAAAGCTCTGTGTACATCATGCTGGAGAAATAGTAGGACCCCAGTAAGTAAGTAGTGATCCAGTTCGTTTAGTAACTTTTGAATAATGAGTAAGTTAAATCTGCTTCTTAATTTCAGTATGGAAAGGGTGAACTAAGAAAGAGTGGGCTGACTTTGGACGATGCCGGAATCTATCAGTGCATAGCAGAAAATATGCACGGAATTATTTATGCGAATGCAGAGTTAAAGATTCTCGGTTAGTAGATTTCACATTTTTGGAACAAGTTGTTGGTTTTCATGCAAAAATATTTCTCAAGAAATTTTGTGTTTTTTGTATATTTGCGAAATGCATGCAAGAAAATTGTTATTCATTTTCAAATACAATATATCAATTACTTTACATCCCACGCAGGTATCTAAATTCAGCATTGTATGCCTTGTATGTTATTGATATCTGTATCAATAGTTTCTCTCCTGTAGTTTTTAATCTCATTGCAGTAGATGATCTTCTACTGTACTTAATTTCCAGTATAAAAACTCAAAATACAAAATCCCAGTCATTTCTTTCTTTAAGCTTAAATGACGATGATGTAATTTTCTGTGACACCATTTTTGTTTCCCTTTTAGCTTTAGCACCAACATTTGAATTTACTCCTATGAGAAAGAAAGTTTTAGCTGCCAAAGGAGGACGTGTAATCATTGAGTGCAAGCCAAAAGCTGCTCCAAAAGCCAAATTTTCATGGAGTAAGGGGACGGAGCTGCTAATAAACAACAGTCGGTCAGTACTAAGAGTTGTGTATCTCTACTGTCATTTTAAGTGATCCCAACCAATGGCAGCTTTCGATGCCTGCATAAAAATAACCCAGGATTATGCAGATGGTTTATGTTATTTATGTATGTGTTTATTTTTGTCAGCACACAAATATTTGGCATGTCTCCACTGCCTTCTAATTTGTGCTGTAAAAGATCACATCCTAAGCAAAAGTCCAACACTATGATACATTATACAGCAAAAAGTACACTTTTCAGAAGTGTCAGATCTGTGGTATGTACAAACACAATATTATGGTAATATATTTATGCATTTGTACTTCCATTTACTGTTGGAAATGGAAATTAATGGTGTAGGATATATTTCTGCACTGGGGCTTCGAAGCTGAAGTTCTGCTGCTAGTGTGGCAAATAACACTTTATATGCAGAACAATACTGCAAATGATTTATAACAAATTGTATTGCTGTGTTGCCATCTATTGTTTTGAGGCAAACTCATCATATTCACAGATGGGATTCCTCCATTTCTGTAAGCAAAAGTTTTTTTTCTATTCTGTGTATAATCAGAATTTTTTATTTAATCTAACTAAATAACTTTGCCCGGAAAATGTTTGCTGTGTTTTATCTCTTAATTAGCGTATCAATCTGGGATGATGGTAGCCTGGAAATCCTGAACATTACAAAACTCGATGAAGGCAGCTATACTTGTTATGCAGAAAATGACAGAGGAAAAGCAAATGGCACTGCCGTACTTTCTGTCACGGGTAATTAAAGATAAATCATTATTTGCATGATATTCTAGAGAAGCTGTAAATAAACTCACAATACTGAGTATACATTATTCAGATTTACCTGAAATGTATAAAATAAGTTAATTGTAATGATTAATTAAACTTTCTATTGGAAAGATGTTATAAGAGTCTGTGACAGTATTCTAGGCTTTATTAAGCCTTGTTAGGTGATGCCCAGCTATTTACAGTAGAGCAAGGGTTATATATGACTATAACACACAAGGCAGGGCCTTTGATTTTGGAAGGTCGGAAGGAATGGTGTAGTTGAATTACAACTTACATAGATAGACACCAGGAGGTTCTTGCAGCTACAAAACAGAACAAAGTTCATTTGTCCAATACAAATGATCCAAGAGGCAAGGTATTATTAGATGTTAAAGTGCCAGGACAGTTCAGAAGATGCAATACATTCTGGCATCATGTGGATGCAGCTAGGGAAGTTTAAGGTGCACTTTTAGGATAGAATGCCCATACAAAGGAATGAGGGAGAATAATTCTAACCCTTATTCCCTATCCAGCTGCAGTTCCTTCACTTTAGGCTGACTTGGAGCATAGGGGAGTCCTGTCCCTACCACAAATCCTTGTTGGAGCACAGGCTTCTTGTGCTATTTAACCTCTCTATATCACTCTCCTAGAGAGAGTTATTAAAGAGTTAACCTTACTCTGGCTAAGCTGCCTTCACAGGGTCCCTGCTCCCTGGCTTATCACTGAAGGTACAGGTCACTCTAGGGCAGAACAGCTTTACTGGGATGTGTTGATCCCATGCTCAATGGAACAGATGGATCACTATGTTAAAGTGTGGCAGGAGGCGGTCATTCGCCAGTAGACCAATAACAGAAATATGTAAATTAAATAACTACATACATGGGCATCTGCCCAGCAACTAGAGAGATAATTCTATTAATGGAACAGACCAGGTAGATGCAGTAATCTACTGCAAAAGATGCCTTTTTATTTGACACTACATGTTTTGAGCAAAAATGCCCTTTGTCAAGGGCCCACTTGAAACATGTAGTGTCAAATAAAAAGGCATCTTTTGCAGCAGATTACTGCGTCTACCTGGTCTGTTCCATTAATAGAATTTGCACTGACTACTAGTACCGTGGACAGACCATAGATAGAGATAAGGAAGTGTAGGGATTTAAAGCCATAGGAATTAACGAAACCGATGCAAAAGAAAAAATGTTAGCACAAAGGAAAATTGTTCATTGGTGCATACTGTAAAACATGCAGCATTTTTGTATACTGCATGTTTTACAGTATGCACCAATGCACAAAGTATGCAATGGAACATCTTTTTGAAGTTAAGTGTGTGCCAAATAATTTAATTAGGCTGTTACAATATTCAGTGTAACATTTTTGAAGAATATTGCAGTTTCATATGCAAATGGGAGAACTTGAAATATTTAAAGTGATTTTGAAAGTGATTTTGATTTCTCATTTAAAACATAACCAAAATTCCCTCATTTTCAACATTTCTCTATGTCTAGTAGGAATTTAAAATATTTCTCTGGAGTCACTGTTGATTTATAGCTACAATTGCTTTTCATAATGCTATTTATATAATATATGCTATTTATATAATGTAATGAGTTTTGGCCACACTAGAGATGGTGCTGTGGGAGTAGAGCAAACATAGTAAGCCTAGAGGGAGCATGGGAAGCTACAAAAAGCATGACGTTATTTTAGCACTGCAGGTATTATACTCATTTAGAACCAAATTCATAAACTGAATTTTGCTGCATTATTCCTTGCTGCCCTGTCTCCTGATGTTGTTATGAAATGAATACATTGTGCGTGTGTTGAGGTCAGGTGGACCCAGTAGTAATACTATAAATTGTATGTTTCAGTCCAAAACGTGGGTTGATTTTAGGATTGTTGGCATCCTAAAAGTCAATGTAAATTATAAATAGTGTTTGATGCTCTTCTGTGGGCAAGAGTACTAAGAAAACATTTGAATGGCCACATCAATGCCAACTAGACCTATATCTAAAATGCCCACTACTGCAGCATTAATAAGGTTAAAAATAAATGCAAAACATATAACCCCAATTCTGACAGTCTGTTCTCAAAATGGAGCCAATCAAAGCAAACCCCCAACTAAACCAAACTGAATTGTAGAGCTCTAAGACACCATCAACATAATATAATAATAATAATAAACTAGATCTCCACTGTGGAACAAAAAACATTACAGTTCTCTGATAGGCACAACATGTTGATCTGCATACATTAAAAGCTGGTACTGAAAATCATTTAAAGAATCAAGAGAAACTGTATGTATTTCACCAATAATATGACTTTATGAGACAGTAAAAGATAATGAAAAATCCTCACACTGAAAGGCATGCTATAAGTTCCCTCCCACCATCTGATGTCATGGCATATAATTAAACCCAGTATGTATAAACCATAGATACTCACCATAACCATTTCTTTAGTTATTCAAGAAAGGGGCCAATTCAACTGCTCATTGAGGCCACTATGTGTAACAGTATTAAAGTCAATTTTATACCCATACTTCTGTCTCACAAGTGCTTCATCTAAATTCTGACCCAGATGGCTCAACATTTCACCCACACTAAATAGAGCCAAACATTTGCTACATGCAAAATCTCTTGCATCTGTATCGAAGTACCATTTGTAAAGGGTGGAAAAATATTTCATTCCTTACATATCTTGAGTGTCTCATTAAGATTTCTCTACTTCCTCCTACTTTCAAATAGTTTTACCTATATTTTACATAGGGTTACAAGGACAGATTATGGTGTATCCCACCTGTTTAGATTGACACTTAAAATGATTTTATACGGATGCAATATTTATCACTATTTTGCAATTGCTTTGACTTAAAATTGCTTATTGCTTCTTTTACAAGTATGCATTCCTTGTAGTTTACTAGACATAAACCAATGGGCAGACTCATTCACTATATGCTTGATACTTTTAAGGTTTAAAGGGTTGTAATGCCCAGTAGATCTTCATCATTCCCTATAATATGCCAGTATTTATGGATGTTCCAAGTATTACAACTACTTGTCACACTACAAGCTAGGACCTTTAGTACCACCATATCCTCATGTGTATTAGCTGTACTAATGTATGGAACACTCCTAGGCCTCTTACTAAATTCACACCTTCTAAAAAAAAGTTCCCACTAAAACTAAACAACTTCTACCACAAAATGTTAATTACTTAATGCCTGTCGGTAAACTGCCTCCAAAATCTCTTCCATGTAACCCTTCAACCAACTGCATTCCCTGATGATTTGAGCCTCGTTGGTAAATTCTGAAATATTACTACAGTTCCTCAGAACACAGAGTCTGAGTGGCCAGTGTTCGTAATGATAATTTGATTACATCTCTGATGATGATAGCTATTGAATGCATAAACAAAGTGGAATCTTCCTTTTTAAAATGTGTACAAGTGAGAAGTTGGACTATAATTTCAACATCTAAATATGTAGTTTGAATAGCCTTAAACTCAATACTAAAGAGCTAGATGTTTGATTGAGATATGCATAGCTCATCCTTGGTTCCTCCCCATACCAAAATTATACCCACTGTTTTATATCCACCATAATTTGACTTGTTAGAGATATATATGATGGTAATATACCTTCTGCTACTCCCAAAGGCCCACAAAGAGCCCCATATAATTTGGGGCCATGGCTATACAACAGATTTGTCTGTAAAAAGCACCATCAAAATAAAATTAATTGTGCTTATGTACATATATTTACACCCCTGTAAATACATAAGATATTTATATCCATAGTAACCTAGCTCATTATGAATGTTGGGTTAAATCTTGATATTCTTTTAACGTATTCTGGGATTTGTAGTCCAGCAACATGAGTTACATGTGGTAGAGCAACAGTGAATCTAGTATATCAGACCCTTTCTGTATATTCCAGCAGTAAGGCCCAATTTTGTTTATAAATTTGTTTCTCGTTTTTTCCAGCTGCCACAAAGATAACCCTTGCACCTTCAAATGCTGATGTGACTGTAGGTGAAAATGCAACCATGCAGTGCAATGCATCTCACGATCCCACATTGGACCTTTCATATATCTGGTCTTTAAATGGCTTTCCAATTGAATTTGACATGGAAGACAGACATTATGAACGGGCTATACGGGTATATAAAAGAGAATTTAGCTTGAATTACAGTAAAATGAAATGTCATTTTTTGTGAAAAGGTGTAATGATTACAAAGCAGTATTATGCTGTTAAAAAATACTGTGACTGTACTGAAGAAAATAACTTAATAATTCCCGTTATTGCAAAGGCAGTGTTAGTAATGTTTTGGCAAACATAACTAGGTAAAGCTGACTGTATGGTGACCAAATTAAGACATTTTTATGACAGAACTGCCTAATCATAAGCCGACATTTTCTTTGGCACTTTTAAAAGGTACATATCTTTCAGGAGGAAGACATGGCCTAGCGTTTAATTGATCAGCCTTAGGCGTGGATCTCATGCCAGTTTGATTCCCTGTGGCAACTCCTCGTGACCCTTTACAAGTCACTTGGGGCATATTTGTTATGCTGTGTAAAACGAAATTATCTGAAAAAACGGCATAAAAAGCTGTATAAAATAAATAGCGAGTTTATCAAGGTGTGTGTAATTTTACTCCATTTGAACACCAGATTTTATTCCGTTATTTGACATTGCTTCAGGTGAAAATGTATGTCATTTTTTACACGGCAAAGCCTAGTGATGTGTGGTGTATTATCCCACTGTTTTTTTATACAGCATAATAAACGTGCCCCATAATCTTGGGTACTTGGTGCTCTTAAAATGGCTGCCTTGCTTGCTGAAAAAGCACTTTGAGTCCCATGGGAGAAAACAATATATAAAAATTATTCCCTTTACCCTTTCATGTCAGTACCTGCCTCGGGGGAGTTTACACTCTTCCACATTCACACATTATGGTTAACCTTTTAATGTGGCTAATTGATGAAAGCTTAAACTGGCGAGTGCAATAGGATTCCTAGCAGTTCTGTCTGTTTTAGGATTTAAACAGACACAATGATCAAAGAGATTAGATATGAGTCAATTTAGCAGAATGTTTTCAACTTGATTGGTTAAATGCCATTCTGCCCTATAGAGTAGCAGTAACTAGTTAATCTCTCCTCAACAGCTGTGCTAAGTTGCTTGTCTAACAGATTGATTCTTCCAGCATGCATATATAAGACATAATGGAAATCCTTGCTTCTTGCATGTGATATGTTTGAGGAGGGAGAATTTAACCCAATGACAGTTGCCAGCAATGAACACTTCCACTTCTTAGGACTGAATAGCATTCAACCATTCAAAGCTGTTAAAACATTTTTACAAATCTGTGTGTGTTTTGTTAAACCAATAAAACCATAGTTTTGATAACTATTGTTAAAATGAAGAATAGCAGCCATTAATTGATCAGACCCTTAAGGATTTTGGATTGTGAAAGGAACCAAGATTACAGTGAGGAACCCCACTGAGCTAGTATCTGCGTTTTACTTGTACAGCATTATGAGTTTCATTTATCTGGTCTTTCTCAGCTGCCTTTGCAGAATGATGTGGGCAGCGAACTCATTATAAAAAATGCACAACTTAAACATGCTGGAAGATACACTTGCACAGCACAAACAATTGTTGACAACTCTTCAGCTTCAGCTGATCTTGTAGTCAGAGGTAAGAATACTATGATAATTGTCCTTGGTTGCAAAATAATATGCTAATATTTGGGTTAATTCCCATTTAGTATTTATCTTAAGGCGGCCATAGACACACAGATCCTATCGTACGAATCGAGGATTTTTACGATTTTCGGATCGTGTGTGGCGTGTGCCGACATCTTTCGTCCGGCGGAGATCAGTCGTTTGGTCGATCAGTCAGGTTTGATTTTGACCCGACCGATCCCGCCGGAGCCCACGGCACATCGTAAACGGATCGTTCGGCCATACGGCCGAACAATCAGATTACACCCGATATAGCCATGTTTGTTAATGGCATATCGGGGAAAGATCCGCTCATTTGCCAAAACGATCTGCCAAACGAGCGGATCTTTGCATCTATGGCCACCATTAGGGTGTTTTCGGCATCTGTTTCAAATGGGTTTAACAACATGTTCTTAAATGTGAATGTTTCTGTTTTTTCTAAATCTATTTTAGGGTTATGAATTGTACTGTCCAGTATGTTTTAAAAATTGTGTTGCAAATTAACCCCATTCAATCAATGTATAATTGCTAGGTATTGGGGCAAAAATGTATTCTAAATATAATGTGTTCCATTAGCTTCTCTTCAGTTACATTGCAAATTTTAGATTTCAAGACAAAAGATAATGCAAGTCGACACAAATTACATAGAGCTTGTTGTTTCTGTAACATATGGAATGCAGTTTGTCATGTTCACAAGACATAACCTACTGTGTTCAAACAGTGCAGTACTCATTGGAATTCTGCAGACAGTTCTGGAAACCTATTCATTACTTATGTACCTTATAGGAAATTATAAATGATGGACAAGTCTATTTATTGCTTATTCTTGTTACTGCAGCCAGCATTTTATGAAATATGGTTAAAGAAATGACAGTGTACAGCAAATAACACAAATCTTACATATTTGTAAAAGTAAAAATAAATACACACTATTATAAAATTTCATTCAGTGAATGATTCCATGATTAGTATATTCCTGTAGCCTGCAGGAACCAATCATTTCTCTGGACTGGCAGAGTGAATGTGTCAGAAGTAGATTTTGAGTTTACAAATTAAAATGAATTTGGACAACAATAGATATTTTTCTATTTCTATGTTTAATAATTTATCTGCTACAAAAATCAGAAATGATGGTTCCATTCTGTTACCAACCATTGAAAAACTGTCAGTCAAAATTTTTGAGATGTGGCACTGCAGTTAATTATTTAATAAAATGTTTGGTAGTGCATAAGAGTGTGAGTGAAGCAGAAATAACTTTAGGCTCTACTGCAAGTTTGTTTTAAAGGAGAACTAAATCTTAACTAAAGAAGTAGGGCAGAAATGTTGTACATTATGTTTTGGGGTTCTATACCAGCCCAAGGGTACTTACATGCATTTAGCAGGGAAGATCTGTGCCCCAGTAACTCCCCACCATCTTGTCTGCTGATTCACTGCACATGCTCTGTGCTGCTGTCACTTACTGATTATAGGGACTGACTCACAATATACTATATATTCATGCAACAGTTGTAGGATAGGAAGGAGCATAACAATCCGCAGACTTGGCTGCAAAATTCCTTTATTATCACAACATGTTTCGGATCATCATGGATCCTTTTTCAAGTGAAAAATACAATTACAAAAAAGACCAATTTATAACACAACACCCACAATGTTACTCCTCCCTCAGTGACATCATATGTTAATCAATCAATTATTTAAAGTAGCGTGCATTTCCCATCTTAAAGACGTGTTTATCCACCAGAGGAACTGTGCACCTTGCAACACACTGCAACATTAAAAACAATGTAACATTTAAAATATAACCTTAGTACTTAGAGACAACATTAAAATTGATACAATATTTTAATTCATAAAAGAATTACTTGAAAATTAGGCACTACTCTTTTCAGAGTCTGCCTACCATATGTGTCCGAAAACTGTGTCACTATTTTGGAAGATTAGAGTAGTGCCTAATTTTCAAGTAATTCTTTTATGAATTAAAATATTGTATCAATTTTAATGTTGTCTCTAAGTACTAAGGTTATATTTTAAATGTTACATTGTTTTTAATGTTGCAGTGTGTTGCAAGGTGCACAGTTCCTCTGGTGGATAAACACGTCTTTAAGATGGGAAATGCACGCTACTTTAAATAATTGATTGATTAACATATGATGTCACTGAGGGAGGAGTAACATTGTGGGTGTTGTGTTATAAATTGGTCTTTTTTGTAATTGTATTTTTCACTTGAAAAAGGATCCATGATGATCCGAAACATGTTGTGATAATAAAGGAATTTTGCAGCCAAGTCTGCGGATTGTTATGCTCCTTCCTATCCTACAACTGTTGCATGAGTATAAATTTGGCCTGGCTGGTGTGGCCTGAGTAGGAAAGTGAGCTACACAGGTGGAGATCGTTTGGATAAAACTACATTTTTGAATATACTATATATATAGAATATAAATGTCAGAATAAATTGTTGATTAGTAAATTATCCCGATTGTTAGTACATGGCAGCACAGAAACCAGTGCAAGTGCATCAGAGTTTAATAATCAGCCCTGTAGCATCAGTTTATATGGCAAACTTAATTTTCTCCTTGATAATTTGTGATGACCCCTAAGCTTAGCTTCTCAACAGCTGCCCAGAGCCCACTGAGCATGTGAGTGTCACTGACACTCCTAACAAAACCCAAGATCGGGAACTCCAGTGACAACTTTGAAGGCCTGGAACATTACTGCTATAGAGATAAGAGTGCACCTATAGGCTGGTGGAATAATATAGCATTTCTAGCCATATTTATTTTTTGATTTCGTTTAGTTTAGTTGTTTATATTTAGTTGTTTTCAATACTTTCCTTCTTAATGGGTTAGCAGGTTGGTCAGTTCTAAAGAATGCTTAATATTTTGTTACATACCCTTTATATCACCCTCGGTAACGAAATAATAGTCTGGAGCTTGATGTACTGTAAACATTCCTTACAAATGAAAGATATAGTATATTTGCTAATACCATGTGTGTATTTTCTAGGTCCCCCTGGTCCTCCAGGTGGTATCAGAGTAGAAGAACTAAGAGATACTTCTGTAAAATTAACATGGAGTAGTGGAACCGACAATCACCAGCCAATTTCTAAGTATAACATCCAGGCAAGAAATATTTTGTCTGACGACTGGAAAGATGTAAAGACAGGTGCGTCATAAAGTTAGATTACTGTTTTTATTAACATGTACTTGCTCTTCTTCTGATAATAAAAGAAATGCTTTCTTAACAGACCTTGAGTGAACCTATACTTGTGAATAATGGATGGATAATTATGAATCCTTGTGCACATCACAACATTTTTGGATATGTAATTTTTTTATCTTTTCCATGTAACAATGCCTTGTCTTCATATATGTTGTTAACGTTTGTTTTTTGTTAACTTTTCTAGAAAATCCAAACATTGAAGGATATATGGAGATGGCAAGAGTTATAGATCTGATTCCTTGGATGGACTATGAATTCCGGGTTATAGCAACAAACACATTAGGAGTTGGAGAACCAAGCTTGCCATCCCCAAAAATAAGAACAGAGGGAGCTGGTATGTACATATTGCTATCATAACTTTTGTGTAGTATGTCAGCTAGATGTAGTCAGTGTGTTATACTTAGAATTCAGTATCTTCTTCATGACTGAACATTAGCACTAGCTAAAAAGTTTCATGTCAAGTCTTAGGATTCATATGGTAGAATGTAATATTGGTCTCTAATGCAAAAAACATTTGTTATTCATTTGCAATGCGAATAAATGTTCACAGAGTGAACAATTATGCCTTTGCCCCTCACATGACCATTGAGAATTGTATAGTTTGCGATAGTGTGCAGTGTATGTAATAAAACTTCTTATTGAAAAACTTGTTATATTTGCTCAGAAAGTTTACACCACCTTCAAGCAGATGTAAAAGGTTCACAATGCACAATTAAGATTTGCAATGCAATAACAAGTCTAATGAAGAATATTACATTACCACATGCAAATTTGTACTCTTAATTGCACGCAAATGTGTTTGTTTTTATTATTTATTTTAAGGATGCACCAAATCCATTTTTTTGGATTCAGCCGAACCCCCGAATCGTTTGCGAAAGATTGGCCGAATAACAAACCGAATCCGAATCCTAATTTGCATGTGCAAATTAGGGGTGGGAAGGAAAAAACATATTTTACTTCCTTGTTTTGTGACAAAAATTCATGCAATTACCCTCCCTGTCCCTAATGTGCATATGCAAATTAAGGTTCAGATTCGGTTTGGCCAGGTAGAAGCATTCAACCGAATCCGAATCCTGTTGAAAAAGGCCGAATCCTGGTCGAATCCCGAACTGAATCCTGGATTCGGTGCATCCCTAATTTATTTATTATATTTCCCCCCTAGTATTTGATAAGAATCAATATATGTACATTATTTTAATATACCATTTGTGCAGCAGCCTGCTTATGTGATCAAACAAAAAAACTTTGCATTTGTCACTCAATCATGTCATAAAAACAAAGAAAATGATCTATACTGATCTGATTAAATGTTTTTTGCATCAATGTTTATATAGAATAAAATATATTTTAATTTAAAAAATGCACAGACAGTAACCTTTTTGAAAGCGATATTATGGGCATTAAATTTTGTCCTTTGATACTCTGCCGAATGCATGTTTGAATGAGTTAGATTGGCAGATAAACTGTTGCTGTTGAACTATTGTTATCAAAATTCATGCAATGCGTTTATGGCCACAGCATGTGAACGTGTCCATGTCAGTTTGTGAGCTTTATGGTGCCCCCGTCATGTTACAACTACCATTAAACAGACCTACCTTCAAAAGTGTTTTCTTTTTTTTTTTCTATGTTAACCCATGTATGCTCAGGGATACTCAACCTTTTGAACCCGTGAGCAACATTCAGAAGTAAAAGGAGTTGGGGAGCAACTCCTGCATGAAAAATGTTCTTGGGGTGCTGTGATTGGCCATTTAGTAGCCCCTATGTGGATTGTCAGCTTACATTGAGGCTCTGTTTGGCAGTTCACCTGGTTTTTATACAACCAAAACTTGCTTCCAAGCCTGGAATTTAAAAATAAACACCTGCTTTGAGGCCACTGGGAGCAACATTCAAGGGTTTGGTGAGCAACATGTTGGTTGCTGGTTGGGGATCACATAGATTGTGTTATTGACTCTAAGAGGGTTATTTACTAAAATCCGAATTTTCTTACTATTTAAATAAAAAAAAGTCAGACCAAACTAGAATCCACGATTCACCCTTATTTATTTTTAAAAAAGCTCAATTTAATCAGATCGGGGCAAAACACGATAAAAATCGAGCGGAAACCCGAATCATACAAATTTTTCAGAATTTTTCCTGAAAAGCCCAAATTTTTCAGATTTTTGCACAAAAAGGCCAAAGTAGTCGCGTTTTCTGGCTAATTCCAGTGCAGAAGCTTCCAAATAGGATAGGGACCTCTCACATTGACTTATATACAACAGGAGGTCTGAGATGGTTGATTTTCGGATTCAGACTTTTTGCAGCACCAGATTTTAATAAATCCCGAAAAATTCAAATTTTTTAAAAAAAGAAAACGAAAAATTCAAGTTTTGCACCAAAAAGCCAGACCAGACTTTAGTAAATAACCCCCTAGTTGTTTTTCCAGATTTGCTTATACTATTTATTTCTTCTTCTAGCACCTATTGTAGCTCCTGCAGAAGTTGGCGGTGGTGGTGGAAGCAATCGTGAGTTAACAGTAACATGGCAGGCAAGTATTACCATGACTGTAGTATTGAATAAGAAACCAACCTACTGGGTCATGTTTGAATAGTCCTGTAAAAGTGTGTGACTGGGTAATATTCAGTGTTATTTATACAATAACACATTTTCTCATCGACACTATCTTAGGAAATAAAGTGGCCTGAATACTGAGTGCAATTTCAAATGTTATTAGAACTTGAGAGAATAAATGGGTGCATGGAATGAAAAACATTAGTGCAAAAAAACAATTGAATTGCAATGTTCATTTTGCACATATTAGTTCTTGTGTAAATAATTTAGTGACTAGCAAACAGAAAATATTGCACCTTTTTCGTTTTGCACACATACATAGTAAATGTATAAATTAATTTATGAGAAACCTTGTAATTTTATGAAGCCTTGAGCACACATATCTGATCCTTTGAGATTCTGTTGCTGAAGCAATTCTATAAGGGAGTAACTAAAACGCTAAATTTCAGACGTGCAAACTTTGACAGTATAAGGGCTTCTCTGCAACATATTAAGTGGGAAATGCTTTTCACATGGTTAAACACAGAACAAAAATGGGAAGTCTTTAAAATGCTGCTGCTGCTGTCAGTATATTCCACTTGTAAGCAAGGAACATTGTTGCAAAGCAAGACCTTTTTGGTTCAATAGAAGTATTGGTGTTGAGGTGGATAAGAAAAGACGTGCTTTTAAAGCTTTCAAAATAACTGGGACAACCGAATCATTTATAAGGTACAAGGAGGCCAATAAATCATGCAAAGAAGCTATAAGGCAAGCTAAAATTGATATAGAAAAGGATACTGCAGCAAGCAGTAAAAAGAAAAATATATTTTTTGAATATGTTAATAGTAAAAAAATGAAGCAGGAAGGGGTGGGACCTTTACTATCAGAGGGGGTTGATGAAAACAAAATTAAAGCGCAGATTCTGAACTCATATTTTTCCATCTGTCTACACAAATGAGGTAACAGTTAATGATGGTTTATTCTTAATAGTCTCAATTCTAGTAATACAACTAATGATGCATTGTTCACACATGAGGAAATTCAAAAGAGACTAGAACATGTTAAGATTAACAAAGGTCCGGGGCCAGATGGTATTCATCCCAGGGTACTTAGCGAGCTTGACTCTGTGATTGCCAACCCTCTTTACTTAATTTTTCAGGATTCATTGAGGTCTGGAATGGTGCCGAGAGACTGATGAATTGCTAATGTGGTGCCTCTATTCAAAAAAGGATCCCGTTCTCAGCCTCAAAACTATAGGCCAGTTAGTCTGACGTCAGTAGTAGGAAAGCTTTTCGAAGGGTTAATAAAGGATAAGATACTGGACTTCATAGCAAATCACAATACCCTGAGTTTGTGCCAGCATGGTTTTATGCGTAATAGATCTTGCTAAACTAACTTAATTTCTTTTTTATGAGAAGGTAAGTAGGGACCTCGATTCTGGGATGGCAGTGGATGTGGTTTACTAAGACTTTGCTAAAGCATTTGATACAGTGCCACACAAAAGGTTACTGGTTAAATTAAGGAATGTTGGCCTGGAACATAGTATTTGTACCTGGATAGAGAACTGGCTAAAAGATAGACTACAAAGATTGGTTGTAAATGGAACATTTTCTAATTGGACCAGTGTTGTTAGTGGAGTACCGCAGGGCTCTGTACTAGGTCCCTTGTTTTTCAACTTGTTTATTAATGACCTGGAGGTGGGCATTGAAAGTACTGTTTCTATTATTGCAGATGATGCTAAATTGTGCAGAACTATAGGTTCCATGCAGGATGCTGCCACTTTGCAGAGTGTTCTGTCTAATTTGAGAAACTGGGCAGCAAACTGGAAAATGAGGTTCAATGTTGATAAATACAAGGTATGTATTTACCTTGTACAAGGTAAATACAAGGTTGATAAATACTTGCATTTATATTATTTTTGCACTTTGGCAAAAATAATATAAATGCAAGTTATACACTAAATGGCAGTGTGTTGGGAGTTTCCTTATATGAGAAGGATCTAGGGGTTTTTGTAGATAACAAGTTGTCTAATTCTGGGCAGTGTCATTCTGTGGCTACTAAAGCAAATAAAGTTCTGTATTGCATAAAAAAGGGCATTAACTCAAGGGATGAAAACATAATTACGCCTCTTTATAGGTCCCTGGTGAGGTCTCATCTGGAGTATGCAGTGCAGTTTTGGAATCCAGTCCTTAAGAGGGATATAAATGAGCTGGAGAGAGTGCAGAGTTGTGCAACTTAATTGGTTAGAGGGACGGAAGATTTAAATTATGAGGGTAGACTGTCAAGGTTGGGGTTGTTTTTTCTGGAAAAAAGGCGCTTGCGAGGGGACATGATTACACTTTACAAGTACATTAGAGGACATTATAGACAAATAGCAGGGGACCTTTTTACCCATAAAGTGGATCACCGTACCAGAGGCCACCCCTTCAGACTAGAAGAAAAGAACTTTCATTTGAAGCAACGTAGGTGGTCCTTCACAGTCAGGACAGTGAGGTTGTGGAATGCACTGCCGGGTGATGTTGTGATGGCGGATTCAGTTAATGCCTTTAAGAATGGCTTGGATGATTTTTTTGGACAGACAGAATATCAAAGGCTATTGAGATACTAAACTCTATAGTTAGTATAGGTATGGATATATATGACTTATGTGAAAGTATGGAGGGGTGTATGGATGCTGGGTTTTCATTTGGAGGGGTTGAACTTGATGGACTTTGTCTTTTTTCAACCCTATGTAACTATGTAGAATATTTAAAAAAAATGGTATTTAAAATAAGATGCAGATAATGACATTTACCATAGAGCATGTCCTCCACCGCCAGAGAAAATGCAGGAATTACTTGAGTGTATGGTTAAATACAACTTACTTCATTAATTTTCTATGTGGGAAACATTAAAAAAGAATGATAAATTTGCATTATCAATGATCACATTAGTTAACCCACCCACTAGCTAATAAAGTAAAAATAATCCCAAAACAGTTTGTGTTCTGTTGGTGGCTCTTAGCATTGTGCAGTTGTTTAGTTTGCTTCTGTGTACACTGTCACCATTATTGCTGTATTTCTGTAATGCACATTAAAGGAGAACTAAAGCTTAACTAAAAAGTAGACTAAAAATGTTGTACATTATTTTTTGGGCTTCTGTACCAGCTCCTTTCAGACAAATGGATTACTGGATTACCCACCTAATCTAATCATTTGGGCAAGTGCTGAGTGATCAAACCATGACCTGTGTTTGCCAGTTGGCTAAACTGCCCGGTAGTATTGCCATTTGGATGCTTAATTCACTATCCAACATGTGATACTATAAAGGTGCATATTGTCACTCTCATCATTAATTGTTTAAATACAGGAGTGCAAAGGTTCCCTTTTGCTGCAGTCTGGGTAAATACAGTAGAACAAGGATTGTATCAAAGGATGACAAATCAGGGGGCTATTACCAGACACTAGGCTGTGGAGGTGACACAGCACTGCATATAGAACTAGCACTGAAATTCACTGGCTTCATTACCTGCCATTTGTCATAATATGTTTTTAAATAATTAAATGCTTGATATCTGCTAAAACTATGTTGCCACTTTTTGCATTCAGTCTATAACTTTAACAAGGTATTTCCCTCTTAACAGCCTTTGTCACGTGAATATCATTATGGTGATGGCTTTGGCTATGGTGTCGCCTTCAAGCCCTTCAATGTCAGGGAATGGAGAAAAGTTATTGTTTCCAACCCTGAAAGTGGTCACTATGTGCACAAGGATGACACCATAACTCCAGCAACACAGTTTCAAATAAAAGTAAAGGCCTTTAATAAAGTTGGAGAAGGTCCATACAGCAGCACTGTTGTAGTATACTCAGCAGAGGATGGTAAGTGAAATAGGTTTGAACCTGATTTGCATTCACTCCCTGACTATGATCCACTTGTATAACTCAGTTCTAGGGAACAGAAAGGATATTCTATTTATTTATTTTGATGGGTAAAGGCACCTTAATTATAAAGAATCAACATATTTGCACTTGTTCTCAGGTCTCCTCTTACCTGGTGCCTCCTAGGATACAGCAGACTGTGCTGGCTTTAACAATTGCACCAGAGAATGAAATGCAGGGTACACAAAGATTTAGTAATGCTTGTATGTAGAAAATGCTTCACTGTGTGCAGATTATGTGTTAGGACAGTATCATGTACCTAATATCTAGGGGGCACATTTACTAAGGGTCGTATTTCGAAGTGAAAAAACGTCGAAAATCGACCATCGAATTGCAGTAGTACGATATTCGAAGTCGAAGGTTTTTTTGATCGAATATGGCCATATGTGATCGAAGTAAAATTGTTCGATCGATCGATTAAATCCTTCGATTCGAACGATTTAATCGATTGATCGAACGATTTTCAAAAAAAAACTTTGAATTCTAAAAACTTAGCCAAATGTTGGCTATAGGTTCTAGGAGGTCTCCATAGGCTAACATAGCAATTCGGTAGGTTAAAGGTGGCGAAGTGTCGACATTTTTTAAAGAGACAGTACTTCGATTTTCGAATGGTCAAATATTCAAAGTTTTTCCAATTCGAAATGAAGTCAAAGTCGAATTTGGCCTATTCGATGGTCGGAGTACCCAAAAATTACTTCGAAATTCGAAGTTTTTGTATTCGAAAATTCACTTCAACCCTTAGTAAATGTGCCCCTAGGTGTGCAAACTGCCGCAGCACACTGTGCTTCAGATTAGTAGCATGCTGCTTTATTTTAACATGAACCCTTGTCACAATAGCTTATAAATTATTCTCGCAGAAACAAAATTTGGACTATATTATGTCGTTCTTCTTTCCCAGTGCCTACAGAAGCCCCAACGGCAGTAGTATACAATATATTGTCATCTACTGAAGTATCTGTTGCCTGGCATCCAGTTTATGAGAAATCTATTGAAGGTTACCAGGTGGGTGCTGATATTCAGCCTCTTCACTCAGTAGTTTCATCCTCTGCACAGTCAAATGTTGCACTTTGATTTTCTACCCCAGTTGATAACACTTAATTCCATATTCCATTTCATAAATCTGTCTACAGATGTGTAACTTGATCACTAGTCAATGGATGTGCTCTTAACAGAAGAACCATTTTTCCAAAATAATTATGCTGTGTAAAGCAATCTATAAAGAAATTTGTCCTTTTAGAAAAAAATGTATTGGATTATAGAACAAACGTCACACACTTTTGCACTGATCACTTTGGTTGACTATTTGGCTTTCATTTTTAATACAGATTTTCATTAAAAATATATATATATATTTGTTTTAGTTTATTAAATATTTTCCATTTTAAAAGAGACTAGTATGCAATTAGAAGAGTTATATGCTGCCTTAATGACTGAAGGAAATCTGGTAAAATTCCTTAGGTTCGCTACTGGCGAATTCAAGACAAAGAAGCAGCAGCACATCGAGTACAAGTGAAAGCTGCAGATATTACAACCCGGCTTGAAGGATTGATGCCAAATACACATTACAACTTAGAAGTTCGGGCTTTTAATAGTGCTGGGGATGGGCCACCAAGCAGAACGCTAACTTTCCTAACAAGGAAAGCTCGTAAGTATTAACCATTGTAAAAGCACTCCACCAAATTAAAGTAATTTTTGTGCTCATTACATTTCTCACTTACTGTATAATTTGTATATGTGTTTATGATTATTGTCTGTAGCAAATACGATGCATCATAAAAGCATTAAAGATGTTTTATTTATATAGACAGAGAGCTGGTATTGCCCATAGCATACTGACATTTTAGGTTACTGTGCCATGGCTCTGTTTTGGGAATAGGAAACTGTCTAAGGGAAGTGCTGCTGCAGGTAGGTGGGCATTCTTCAGCAACATTGATATGTGAAGTTTTGAGCAGAAATATCTGCCATAAACATTGTTTTTCCAATTTACATTAACAGTGACTGCCAGTGATCCTGGACATTTTAGTTCTGCTTCGGAGTTCTGCTGTGATCTTAAATGACTGTGTCCAATTGCCTGTACTAGATCGACACTCTACTATCCATATTGACCCTGCTCTTAATGATATAAATGATATGTATTTTTCTTCTTTTCCTCCAGCTCCAAGTCAGAAACCTCAGATTACAAGTGCTGTGAGATATGGCTCACAGTATATTATCACCTGGGAACATGTAGCACATTTATCCAATGAATCTGCTGTGAATGGTTACAAGGTAACTTTAAAAACTAACAGGCTAACAGAGATCTGACACTACCAAAAAAAATTTCACTTTGAATTAAACCCTTCTCATACCTTTCATGATGTTATACCTCTATAGCCTTGCTATTTAACCTAGCTATATTCATGATAATGGTGGAATTTAAGTTGTGTAGTTAAAAATCACCATCAATTTTCTTTTCCAGCAATATAATACCAGGATATACTGCCAGGATATTCTTAAGTCTTTTATGTGTGAACAAGTGGCATAAAGTGTTTTTATCGTAAGCTTTAGATGGTTTCCAAGCACATTTTTCATATTTTTAAAATAAGCTGTATCTGGGATATTGGTTTATTTTTATTTTGCGGGAAATTCGTGATTTTTTGGCCGAAATGGGAGAAATTCGCCCATCACGGTTTATAACTTAAGTCTGCTAGGAAATCATGTAAACATTAAATAAGCCCAATAGACTGGGTTTGCTTCCAATAAGGACTAATAATATCTTATCTCAAGTTTAAAGTTCTATTTTATTATTACAGAGGAAAAATAAATCATTTTTTAAAATTTGGATTACTTCATTATAAGCAAGTCTATGGGAAATGGTCTTTTTGTAAGTTGCTTTCTGGATAATGGGTTTCCAGATAACAGATCCTAAACTGTATCTTACAAAGCTGCACCTATTCATGTCCCTGACATTTCCTCATGCCCACTCAATTATAGGCTTAAGGAATGTTCAGTCACGTTTATGAACTGTCACATGGAAACTGGCAGCTGTGATGTGTATAATCATCTCATTCTCTGATATATATATATATATACCTTTATATACTGTACATGCATTGTTTACAAAGCAGTATAACAGTACTTCTATCTGGCCAGGTTCTTTACAGGCAAGATGGGCAGAGAGATGGAAAGCTGTATACAACTCCCAAACATTCAGTAGAATTACCTGTCCCAGAAGAAGGAGAATATGTTGTTGAGGTCCGAGCTCACAGCGAAGGTGGTGATGGAGCAGTTGCTTACATTAAAATTTCTGGTGAGTCATGTGTAGCTACATCAGTCCACAAGGTACTAAAAGGCTGCACAGATATTGTACTCCATTTCATGTTTAAGAACCACATGAAAACACCAGTATTGGTGACATACTCATGAGAATCACATGGCTGTTTCTTACACTGGCTGTAAGCAGCCAGTATAACTCCTATATATTACAGTGCATTCTATTACTGATATAATTAATAATTAATTAATAACGTCAATGTACAATGTGTACTAAGAGCCAACTATTTTTTTAAAAAAAATTCCTTTTAGTTCTGACTCCTATACTTTCATAATGATTGCGTTCAAGTAAAAAATGCAAGTTCTTTTGATGCATTTTGATATGAAAGCACTTACCTTTGATTTTTGGGCAAGCTGTCTCCTAAGATATATATAAAAATAAAATGCTGATCCACCTTAAAAAGGGATACAACGCCATTTCATTCGTTTCACAAATCAAAAATTAAAATGATGCTTTAGGAATGTGTCCAGAAGTTACAAAGAATAGGGATGTAGCGAACGTCGGAAAAAAAGTTCGCGAACATATTCGCGAACTTGCGCAAAAATGCGAGCGGTTCGCGAACGGTTCGCGAACCCCATAGACTTCAATGGGAAGGCGAACTTTAACATCTAGAAAAGACATTTCTGGCCAGAAAAATGATTTTAAAGTTGTTTAAAGGGTGCAACGACCTGGACAGTGGCATGCCAGAGGGGGATCAAGGGCAAAAATGTATCTGAAAAATCTGCCTGTGTGTGCTTGGAGAGATAGTGTAGGGGGAGAGCTGTTAGTGATTTCAGGGACAGATGATAGTAAGCTTGCTGGCTAGTAATCTGCTTGATACTGCTCTGTATTGGAGGGACAGAAGTCTGCAGGGATTTGAGGGACATTTTAGCTTAGGTAGCTTTGCTGGCTAGTAATCTACTGTTCTCTTTAAACAACTGCCATACGTTGACCTTGTAGGCATTGTTTGCCCAGTTTTTTTGGACGCAGCCACTGAAGCACAGTTGCCAGAAAAAATATGCCATATAAATGCTGAAAATAGTAATTTTTCGCCATACGTTGACCTTGTAGACATTGTTTGCCCAGTTTTTTTTGGACGCAGCCACTGAAGCACAGTTGCCAGAAAAATTATGCCATATAAATGCTGAAAATATAAATTTTTTTGGTTGCAGCCACTGAAGCACAGAGGCCAGAAAAATTATGCCATATAAATGCAGAAAATATGCATTTTTTTGGTCGCAGCCACTGAAGCACAGTTGCCAGAATAATTATGCCATATAAATGCTGAAAATATAAATTTTTTTGGTTGCAGCCACTGAAGCACAGAGGCCAGAAAAATTATGCCATATAAATGCAGAAAATATGCATTTTTTTGGTCGCAGCCACTGAAGCACAGTTGCCAGAAAAAATATGCCATATAAATGCTGAAAATAGTCATTTTTTGCCATATACGTTGAGTCAACGTATGGCAAAAAATTACTATTTTCAGCATTTATATGGCATATTTTTTCTGGCCTCTGTGCTTCAGTGGCTGCGGCCAAAAAAACTGGGCAAACAATGCCTACAAGGTCAACGTATACACTACTACAGCGGTGGATACGGATTACGTAAAATATATGAATGCTGCTTGAAAAAAAGTAACTCAAGTGGTTTTTCTAGAGACGATAATATTATCAATATTTAGACAAAATGTGAACAAGCTCACACAGCTCGATGGCGGGTTGAAGAAAACAGTGTGCAAATAATGCCTACAAGGTCAACGTATACACTACTACAGCGGTGGATACGGATTACGTAAAATATATGAATGCTGCTTGAAAAAAAGTAACTCAAGTGGTTTTTCTAGAGACGATAATATTATCAATATTTAGACAAAATGTGAACAAGCTCACACAGCTCGATGGCGGGTTGAAGAAAACAGTGTGCAAATAATGCCTACAAGGTCAACGTATACACTACTACAGCGGTGGATACGGATTACGTAAAATATATGAATGCTGCTTGAAAAAAAGTAACTCAAGTGGTTTTTCTAGAGACGATAATATTATCAATATTTAGACAAAATGTGAACAAGCTCACACAGCTCGATGGCGGGTTGAAGAAAACACTGTGCAAATAATGCCTACAAGGCCAACGTATACACTACTACAGCGGTGGATACGGATTACGTAAAATATATGAATGCTGCTTGAAAAAAGTGACTCCGGTGTTTTTTCTGGAGACGGTAATATTATGGATATTTAGACAGAATGGGAACAAGGTCACACAGCTCGATGGCGGGTTGAAGAAAACAGTGTGCAAATAATGCCTACAAGGCCAACGTATACACTACTACAGCGGTGGATACGGATTACGTAAAATATATGAATGCTGCTTGAAAAAAGTGACTCCGGTGTTTTTTCTGGAGACGGTAATATTATGGATATTTAGACAGAATGGGAACAAGGTCACACAGCTCGATGGCGGGTTGAAGAAAACAGTGTGCAAATAATGCCTACAAGGCCAACGTATACACTACTACAGCGGTGGATACGGATTACGTAAAATATATGAATGCTGCTTGAAAAAAGTGACTCCGGTGTTTTTTCTGGAGACGGTAATATTATGGATATTTAGACAGAATGGGAACAAGGTCACACAGCTCGATGGCGGGTTGAAGAAAACAGTGTGCAAATAATGCCTACAAGGCCAACGTATACACTACTACAGCGGTGGATACGGATTACGTAAAATATATTATGGCTGCTTGAAAAAAGTGACTCCGGTGTTTTTTCTGGAGACGGTAATATTATGGATATTTAGACAGAATGTGAACAAGGTCACACAGCTCGATGGCGGGTTGAAGAAAACAGTGTGCAAATAATGCCTACAGGGCAAATAATGCCTAAAAGGTCAACTTATACACTACTACAGCGGTAGTAAAATAAAAAAAAGTAAAATAAAAAAAAATGAATATTAAAAAAAAAAATTAAAGTTGGTGCTGCTGAACTACTAGGAGCAGCAGATTAGCACACCAGTCCCACTCCCCAACACTGCTAGACTAATAGCACTGGGCTCTTATAGTAGTAGTAGTAGTAGTAGTAGTAAAACAACAAAAAAATAAATAAAAGCAGTCCTTACAAGGACTACTGTTATTGCAGCAGTCAGCAGATGAGATCAGAAGCAGGACAGCTGCCCACTGCAGCTACATACAGAGCACTGCAGTAGAAGGTAGATTACTAGCCAGCAAAGCTACCTAAGCTTAAATGTCCCTCAAACCCCTGCAGACTTCTGTCCCTCCAATAACAGAGCAGTATCAAAACGATTACTAGCCAGCAAACTTTCAACTGTCCCTGAAATCACTAACAGGCAGCAGCTCTCTCCCTACACTATCTCTTCAGCACACACAGGCAGAGTGAAAAAACGCTGCAGGGCTTCGGTTTTTATAGGGAAGGGGAGTGGTCCAGGGGAGAGCTTCCTGATTGGCTGCCATGTACCTGCTGGTCTGGGGTGAGAGGGCAAAAAATAGCGCCAACAATGGCGAACCCAAAATGGCGAACGTCGCGCGACGTTCGCGAACTTCCGGCGAGCGCGAACACCCGATGTTCGCGCGAACAAGTTCGCCGGCGAACAGTTCGCGACATCTCTAACAAAGAACCCCAGAACAACACAGGGATCAGATGGCCTAACAGGCCGTAGTTAAAGCCTCATGACTACCTCAAAAAACATATTAGGTGACAGAAAATTAGCATATCAGACTCAATTCACCTAGAGGGCCTTCTAGATTTCTTGAGTACTATACAGGTATGTGATCTATTATCTGAAATGCTTGGAACCCCAGGTTTTATGGATAATGATAGTTTCCATTATTTGTACCAGCATAACTTAAATAAATGTTTGCCACCATATTGATTCATTCCAGCCTAGCTGGTCTCAAGAACGAGGTACTGTTTTATTATTATAAAGAAAAAGGATGAAAAAAATTTGTATAATTTTCTTAAATTAGGATATAGCCTCTAGATGAGAAAGGAAGCGCATAATTTTTTTTTTATTACTAAGATGTCTGGTAAAGTCAAAATTAAACTGGGTCTTGCAGCACAACATAGACCCCAATTGGATCAAAGGAAACAAATGTGTATAAAATTATCATTATCATTATTATTATCCTTCAAGTTAAATACATTTGCAGAGGTTTTTCCTCATTTAGTTGGTTCTGGCACCATTGGTGCTTTCACTCTATGGACCCAGTCACATACACATAACACACATCAGGGTCATTTTCAGCTAGAGCCACTTAGCTTTTATATTTTGGAGTGTGTGAGGAAACCAGAGTACTCAGATAAGCACACATAAACACAGGCAGAACATACAGACATTAACACTACAGAAGTATGATTACAAATCACAGGAATTGTTGTGGTTAAAGGTTGTCGCTTGTTGACTCTGTTTGTCTCTCTTATTTTACTATACAATTATGAAACAAGAAATGCAATCACATTTAGTTCTCTCTACTTAAAGGGGACTTGTATAATAAATGTCCTTTTCAAATTAAAAATGAAACCCAAATTCGTTTTTCTATTAAAACATCCATAACTGTTGTATAGAAATTTAAAAATATCAGCTGTCAATCAGGCATAGAGGCAGGGCAGGCAATTACTTTCACTTTCCATTATACATTTCCTAGCTGTTACTGTACTTCTGACACCCCCCCTCACTGTCTAATTGAATATCCTAGACATCAGGTCCCCTATTCTGGTGCAGAAAAAAGATTTTGGTATGAAGCATATAAAATGGTGTCCGCCTGCTTGCTTTGATCGTGAATTCCAAGAAGGAAGGAAGCAAGATTTAAAGGGGACCCGTCACCCAAAAAAAATTATCCAAATCCTATTTTATCATGTTAGTCAAGCAAAATGAACTTTAATTACACTGTATAAATTATTTGAATCTTGTTTCCATCAGTCTGAGAACTCATAATAATATAGCAACCAGGAAGGAGCCATTTTGTGGACAATGTTATTAAGACAAGACTTGTATCATCTCAGAATCTTGTTTGTGCACCAGAATGGGGGACCTGATGTCCATCCCCATGTCCTGGTTACACAATTAAATCGTTAAGAGAACTGGGGGAATGTGAGGAGAGCAGTGACATGTAGGAAGTGCTGAATGGAAAGTGAAAGTAATTGCTTGCCCCACCTCTATGCCTAGGCATAGAGGTGGGGTAGGCAATACTTGATTGACAGCTGATATTTTTAAATGAGTTTACAAGAGCTATGAATGCTTTAATAAAAAAAAGAAATTGGATTTCATATTTAATTTAAGAAGGACTTTTATTATACAGATTTTTATGTCTGGGTGACGGGTCCACTTTAAACAATTAGTATAGTAAAGTTTATTTTGCTTGCCAATTACAATAAAAAAAAAATTAAAATTATTTCTTAGGGCTACAGGTCCCTTTAGTTAATCCATCAGAAGTGTCCTCCAGACACATCAGTCTTGTTGTTGGCATTTTGGAATTTTGAAGTTCTTGAATTTTCTTTCAAGGAAACGTGCATTGTGTTGAAACTGCCATATATATCAACTCTAGTAACACCAGTCTTTTCTTTCAATTGTAGGAGGTGCAACAGGGATTCTCCCCTCTTTTCTTGGAGTTCTTCTGCCAATCCTAAGCCTGCTGATGTATTTGGAATTTTGAATGTAGCTACATTTACAATGTCCTGAGTGCAGTGTACTCTCCTCACAGCTGAAGGCAATGATTTTTTTTTCTTTTCTTTTTAGTTGGAGATTACTCCGGTACCATCTTAAGACAAAAAAAAAAAAAAGATATTACCATACTGATTTATTGTGAACTGAAAAAAGGCATTCATGAACTCCACACATGAAGGGGTTATTTTCGAGGAAGAACGTTTTTAACTTGTTCCACTATGCCTTATGAAACACGTATGCCAATATTTGACAGTTGCATGATCAAACGGGCAAGTTACAGTGTTAAATTGCAATACCTTAGACTGTACAGTGAAAGCAAAGTCACCATGCATAGGTGATTTAATGAAATAAAACATTGTTATATATATATAATAGAGATACAAATGTTGTATATGGTTAGAGTAAGAAACAAATGCCATCTGTCTATGCTGTTTTGTGTGCTTCATCATTTTTACTGGCCCCTGTCTTTTGTTTGCAAGGTTCAGGCTTCTAGACTAGTAGTCAGAACAAAAACAGTCATTACATGACAAAAAAACGGATGTTTTCGCTACAATAATTGAATGTACTTTCTTAATATATGATAGGGTTGGGGGTATGGGGGGCAAAAGGTGACCATGTGAACTGGTTTCCATGTAGATCCATTGAGTGCATGAAATGAATGTAGATTTCCTTGGCATTACTAGGACTTAAGACGTCAGAGACATGTTACAAACATTGACTGGCAAACAACTTTGTTTTTATTGGTCATATGTCTATTATGGCATTAGCTATATTCTACAGTAATGCCAATGGTAATCCAACCATTAGGAATAATGTATACCTTTTGTCTGGTGGCTTATAGGCAAGAGGGAGAACATTGACAATGAACAATGGAATGTCCATATAGCACAGTGCTCTACTGGCTGAGAATTTAGGCACTTGCAATTGAATGGCCTTCAAGAGTATGATGTTTCTAATGGTCAGGCTGGTAAGACATTAACCCAAACCAACCCTGGATATTGGTCAGGTTAGAAATTTATATTTCCAGCACTGAAGATTTTATTATTAGTTCTTTATTATAAGACTACAATAATTGAAAGGCTTTGGAGTACTGGAAAGCCGTGCAAGCAAGTTGTTACCATTTGTTTGTTACTACATTGTCTTATCCTTTGTGTAATAGTTTCTAATGAAACATCCTGACATTTAATTAGGTTGTTTTTTATTAATTTTATTAGATTGCTTTATTTAGCAATACGCCAATTGTTCTGCATGTAACTATACCTACTGAGATGCAGTGGCTCCTACTTTTTAGTTACTTCAAAATGATCTCTCCATTCCAAGAAATTCAGGAGTGCAGGAGGTTTATAATTCTGTATCATGCAAACTGCTATTTTTCATCTCTACTTTGTTGCTGTTTACACTATGTGATCACAAATGGTGGATACAGTGTGGTAAGGGGTGGTACATTTTTAATGTGACTTTGTTCAGAGTTTGTTGTGTATAGTTGAAGATGTGAAGACTGTTGTCTGTGTGGTACAGTAAAAAAAAGTTGGTGCAGTATATTTGGAGAGATGGCAAATATCAATGACAAAGGCATCTGGGTAAAAAGCTTGTTAACAACCCCTTACTAATGAATGTGTTTGCTCTGCCTTTGTCTTTATCTTTTGTGTTCAGCCATCAAAATGGTTTCCAAGGCGCGCTTAAAATGTCAACGTTCTGTGTGAGTGGTATTGGGGGGAAAAAAACATTTTTTTTTTCAAGATGGTTCCAGTAACAGTGCAATGTTTTCATTTTCTTTTTCTTATTAGCACAAACTTGTTATATGATTAAATATAGCTATTTACTTTTTATATATAAATTACCCTACAGATTTTATTAATAGAAGAACAAAAATCTCAATTTACTATGTACTTGTCATAATGTATAAAGACTGCATTCTGAAAAACAACAAAACAAAGAATATTAATATAGAAGTGCCACTGAATTGATGTGGAAATGTTTAATACCTTGGGAGAAAAGCATATGTATTCGCACACAGTTGTGTGTGTGTTTGTAGATGAATATTCCTTACACATGACTTTATTTTCAAATGCATGATGCCCTTTTACCTTTCTACTATACACTATGTAAAAATGTGCTTGGATCTGAGGTGTAGAGAAAAGAACACTTGTTTAATGCAGATTTTGTTTTAAAGCAAATTTCAATGCTTCTTATATTCAATGCACTTACCATGTGTCAAAACTGGCATCACCCATTCACAGGACAAATCTGCAGTTGAGAATGGCCTTTTGAGACTGAAAATGCAAGATCATTTTTCAGACTAGAGCAATACCCACTCAGCGTTAACTTGTTCCATTTAAACACATTTTTTAACTACTTGCACATGTTTAATTTGCTTCTATTGAGATGTGTTTGGGTTTCTTTAATAATCGTGTAAGAGAATATTTGTTGCTTGAATTTTGTTTTATTTTACTTTATTGGTTTACATGTTATATTTTTTTTTAAAGTGGAATAGGTACAGTAGGAATGAGATTTTCTTTTTTTTTAATGAAGGAACCCAAGTTAAAATGTAATAAATATCAGTATTACTCACAATATAACTGTTGGCCTATACATTTACCAAAATGTTATGTTTTGTTAAAAAAAAACTTAAGTAAAAGAAAACTTCCACCAAATAAAGGTATTTGACAAACAATTTTCATATTTAATGATATGAGTTTTATTTCTGGTAAAATGTAACATAATGTGGCTCTGTGCTAAGGCTTAAGGGTTATTTCAATTAGTATATTTGCACAGAATATCATTTGAATGAACCTAATCAAGTCTGCTGAGCAAAGGTATCATCTCATGAGCATAACTATAAATAAGTTGTTACCTGTATGCACTATACGGCCTATTTTTGGTACTCCTTCGGTACTCAGGTGACAGTAACTGCTTTTCTGGTTGTTTGTGATTGTTTTTTTTTTTTGCATACATACAGTTCACACTAACCAAGAAAAAAGCAGTGTTGGTAAGTTCAGATGGAACCAAACCAAATACGTGTAAATAATGCCTTGCAGATACACCTGCATTGAACTCATTAACTTGGACTTATGTAGTAAAAGGTACATAAATGACCTGATATTTTACATATAAATTATACCTCCCAATTATACCTCCCAACGTTTGAGAAATGGAAAGAGGGGAAAAAAAACCTGTTTCGCGCAGCTCTGCAAACCTTGTTTTTGACCATGCCCATTTTATGACCACACCCCCTGATTACCATGTCCATTTTACAAAATTTGGCAGGTTATAGATGTTTGAACACAATTCTGGGAGTTTTAGTGCCATGTTTTATGGGTTATAACGCATAATGAATGCTAATGAAGGTGAATTTGCCCTTTTATCTGTGAGTCACAGACCTGTTTATCTTAAATAGCTACAATTGTATCTTTGCTTATCTTAAATTGTTACAGAAGGATCAAAGTGCAGGTGCTGAGTGTTCTGGATTCTGCCAAAAAGCATCTTTTCTTAATCAAGTCTCAGAAACTTAACAGCACTGGAGTCAGTGCAGGAGATCAAAGAGAAACTTTAAACTTTTTAATAAAAAGCCAGGACTGAGCTGAGCTGTCATAACCAGGACTGTCCCGCAGAAAATGGAACAGGCGGGAGGCAGTTCGGGGAAATTAGTCACCCCGGAGAAGTACATGATAGATTTCGAATTTTGAATTTTTTTTAAACTCAATTTGAATTTGGACTATTCCCTAGTCGAATTACACTAAAATAAACTTGAAATTCGAATTGTCAATCTGACCCTTGATAAAGCTGCCCCTAGGTCTTTCCTTTGATCAGTGGGAGGTATGATAAATGTGTTTTTATGTACAGAACTGATTCAACAAAACCATGATCGGCTGCATGTGCTGCAGGGGAAATGGTCTTTCTGTACTTCAGAGCTTTCTGGATAATGGATTTGGATAAAGAATGCATTTATATGCATTCCACCTCATGTTAAGCTGATTTCACTCTGCCCTTATTTCCAACAAGACAAATGCTATGTTCAGTATTGGAAACTGTGCATGGCATTAGACATTTTTTAAATGTTAATAGGAGTAGTTAACTATTTATTTAAAAAAAAAAAAAAAAAAAATGGAGTAAGATTATCACTAGTGTTTTAACAGGTAGCTTCACTGTTAAAAGAAAACTGAAATAACCTGGAATAAATTCTTAAATGGTAGTTATCAAAATTCACCAGCAGATGGCAATCTAACAAAAGTTTAAATTGACATACAAGTTACTTGAAAAAGATTAGACTACTCCATCTATATTTGTCACTCAGTATAGTCCCTGTCTTTCATGGGCTTTTATATTATTGGTTAATTTTGTTTTGCGTATTAGAATGTCATTGTAGGACCCATACTGTGTTTTAATCGTAGTTAAAACGTTCCCGTTAATACCTGCCTCATCTCAACTGCAGCAGGGCACATGCAGTCAATTTTTCTCTTTTAAATTACAGCCCAAAAACGAACATGTTTAAACAAACGTTATGTGACTAATAAGCAGTTGCTCCAGAAATCCTTTTGAGCAATATATATTTCCAAATGAATCTTTAAAATACCTTTTATGATCACATTTCAAGGCAGGAGAACAACTTGTGCAACGTTTTGTTCTGCTCTTTATGAAGCATAAAACACTGTGTAAAAAACATTTAATAAAACATTGCACAAATAGCAATAAAAGTTAGACTGTTATTGCCAATTTTAATTGTGCATTACTCACTTTTAAGGCATGCTGAAAGGTGACATAATCTTTTGGAGCCAACACAACATTCCAGTTTATTACACTTACTGCAACTATACTACAACTATAACATTTGGAAGATTTTGCTAAACATTTTCAGGATTCACAAAGGGTATATAAAATTTGCTCAGAGGAAAATGTGTTTGTGCAGAGGCATACATTTTTGCATTGCAAATACTTTCCCATTATTGACTTTTATTGCATTTCCCTGTTTGTGACCTCATATACTGATAGAAACTTGGATACACCCCCATCTAGTGGTACATTCTTTTACATGTAGTAATTGTTACCATCAAAGGGGTGGTTCACCTTTAAGTTAACTCTTACTATGTTAAAGAATGGCTAATTCTAAACAACTTTTCATTTGGTCTTCTTTATTAATTTTTTGTAGTTTTTGATTAATTTGCCTTCTTCTGACTCTTTCCAGCTTTCAAACAGGGGTCACTGATCTAAAAAATTGCAAATTTATTGTTATTGCTACTTTTTATTACTCATTTTTCTGTTCTGGCCTCTCCTATTCATCTTCCAGTCTCTTGTTTAAATCAATGCATGGTTGCTATGGTTATTTGGACCCTAGCAACCAGATTGCTGAAACTGCAATCAGGAGAGCTGCTAAATACAAAGCTAAATAACCCAAAAACCACAAATAATAAAAAATTAAAACCAATTGTAAATTGTCTCAGAATATCACTCTCCACATTATTCTAAAAAATAATTTAAATGTGATCAACCCCTTTAACATACACATAACAGTACTGTAATAATGTTTTAAAAAAGCTACTTATTTGGTTATCCAATTCATATAGGATACATTATATCTTTGTCAAAACCTAAATTAGGATAAAACCATGAAAATACCATCTATCAGAATAAAAACATATTCAGATTATATTCTTGATTAAGAATGTGGGGTTGTGAGGTTCCTATGTGTCCATGGCATCTCCTTAGGAAACAATCTTTCCCCCTTGTCCAAAAACATAATGGAATTATAGTGTGGCCACACTCATTGAAATACATTTCAATGAATGACTAAGAGGCTGTTGGGGTGTTTAAACTGGGCAAGAGGGTATGGAGTGGGTAAGTTAGAGTATTATAGGAAACTAATGGGGTTATGTAATAAAAGGCACTAAGTTTGCCAGGGGGCAGTAACCCATAGCTAGCAACCAATCAGCAGGTAGAATTTACTAGTCACCTGTTTAAATGCAAGCATCTTATTGGTTGCTATTGGTTACTGCCCCATGGCAAACTTAGTGCCTTATATTACATATGGGGGTATGTGTAGACAAGGCAGTGGGATTAGAAAAGGGTAATGGGGGATGAGCGAGGGGGCATTTCGTATACAACTAAGGAGATCCCACCGTTGGAAATAAAACTGTCTAACAGTAACTTTAGATCTAAGTCTTCAATGTGTAATCTAAATATCAGAGGAACAAGTAATAACCTCTGATGTTTCCTGGCAAATGCATGAAGCGTGAAGTTGAAGAGATGAAGATTATTGTGCTAAAAAATTATTTTATAATTGGAATCACTGGGCTGTGAATTTATATGGTTACACCAAAGCTACCCCACATGGTGCCCCTGAGCACCGCTGTGCTATTCTGCATATATAGTTAAGTGTTGCTGGACAGGACCATTATACTAGTAGAGCATTATACTGGGAGGAAGCAGGGAGGAGGGGCAGTGGAGGGTTGGCAGTGAATGGGGGCTTTTAGCTGTAGGGGGGTTACTTCATCTTTAAAAGCGGCTTGAATGATTTCTTGAACATGAATAATACCGAAGGTTATTGTGATCTTAAGCTCTACAATGCTCTTAATGTATGGTAGGCATTCACTCAAATTGCAGCTTGATGAATAACTTTGCGAATTAAAAAAACACTGAAATCCAGGGTAACTTTTAAACAGAAATAGTTTTCAAGGAAGATATAACTTGTAAGAGTTCCCCAGTTACCAGGGCATTTACCCGATTTCTGTCAATGATTTTGGCCAATTAGCTGCGAAAATCTGACGTGTGCATTTGGCTTTTGGAGAGGTCTGCGCATGTGCATGATGTCACTTCTGCTGATGTCACTTCCAGATCCAGAAAAATTTCAGGGCATCCTGTTGCACAACTCGGATCCTTTGGGAAGAGGTATGCCAGGGTTCACAGCTCTACATATCTATCCGTTTGCCTAGGTTTGCATTCACTTTCTTGGTTCTCCTCCACAGTTTTTCCATTCTCTCTGTTTCAGTAAGTCTCACATGCTTCCCCTTGGCAGAGAACAATGCAGCATTTTTACCCACAATTCCATCTTATTGTGGTTAAGTGCAGGGTTAAATTTGCAAGTGGGTTGTTTATTAATGAGGAGAAGGAATCACTTCTGCTTCACCATTAAAACTTTATGCACGTGTACTTCTTCGTGCTCTTTTGCAACTGACAGAGTCCAGGAACTCTGGAATTACCACCACATTCAGGGTGGAGGTAGCATCATGGTTCCCTTCTCTTAATACCTGCACATAATTATGGTAATAATGAGGGGCTGAGAGCAACAATGCCAAGCAATTTCAATGAATAGTGAATAGTGCAGAGCTTTGTGTCCATTTAAGTTTAGGCTTAGTTTTTTCACGTTCCCTCCTGCCCTGCAGGGTTTATGAGCCCTACGTTACCCCATACTTCCACTTGCTAGTTTTTGTCCATTAGATCCAACCAACTGTGCTCCAACTCTTTCATCCAGTAACAAAAACATGCACTCCAATCAATAAAGTAAGGGGACCCTTCCACATTTTAGTATAACATTATTTGCATATTACAAAAGTGCAAATCGTACTAGTGTGCACAATATTTTTAGGGGGAGGGTGAAGAGATGAACTAAAACAACGACAAGCTGCATAGAAACCAGGGATAGTATGCTGCAAAACATTTAACAATTGCAGCATATAAAGTCCTACAATATTATCCAGACCAAATCAAATCATCTCAATATATTAAATAACAAGTAGTATCTTCCTGCCTCAACACTATCTATACTACACCCAATATACTGTATATTTTTATTCATAATGTAATACAATTTCAATAAAACCTAGTTAAATTAGCGTAATATAATTTCATTCACACCTCTGAATAATGAAGAGACTACTTTGAGGCATCTCTCCTGATGTGTAACAATAGTCACACATAGTTGCAATAAAACCGCAGTGACACACCTTTGTCTTGCTTCTGCATTTGTTATTGTCACTCTGGTGTCACTTCAGTAAACAAGTTTAATAGGTTAAGTGTAATTGGCTGACATGTTCTATGAACTGTACTTATATTGTCACTGTTTTTTATAGCATCTCTTTATTTTCATATGCAGAAGTTACACTATTTAGTGGCTCAAAGCCATCACATCTACTCCATGGCTTGCTAAAGGCCACAGACCAAACTGAACACACACACACACAATATAGATCAGCCATAAAATCCAATCCAAGTAGTTTTAACAGATACGTTTGTGTGCTTGAAGCCACTATATACAAGTTATATGAATGATGCTGTATTTTACATGTTCAACCCAATTGATCAGAATGTTGGATTAGAGAATGAGGTTGTCTTTCTATAAGGTTCTAAATATCCTATCCAGGCTCTTATTAATGTGGGGTCTTGAAGGGTACTACACTATACAGGGGGTTATTTATCACAGTCACTTGCCGCAGTAACCCTAGTGCTACTTCGCCAGCACCCTGGATGCAACTTCGGATTTTAGTGAATTAGCGTTGTCCTGGAGAATCTACGCCTGGCGAAGTGTTGTGATGTGAGTAAAGCCGTCGCTGGGGAATTTTCGAAGGTTAGTGAATTTGCCCCATAGCTTCTACCAGTGCATACTAAGCATATTATATGTTTCTTACTTTAAAATGCTTTAATATTTTTGGTGTCACTGGTACTTTAACTGCATTTATGGAATTTTATACATACACTTGTGTAACATCAATAATTAATTATCCGGCTCAAGAACAATACTTTGAGTTTCAGTAATGGTTTGTCAGTAAGCATTTGATAATATGCCGACAATCATTTCCGCTCATCTAGGAAGCAGAACCACTTGCTGGGTCCCCTCAGGTACTGGACACATCTACTACAGCCGAGATATCCAACAACTTCCAAAATGACTGCTGAATTTCTTAAAAAAAGGTCTTCATGCCAAGGGTCAAACTAGAAACTATTTCTTTGTTGCCTGCAAAAAAAATAATCTGTTTAAGCTTAACAAAAAACATTTCAGATGGTTATCAAGATTATACCTCAGCACATAATTACTTTATTTACTCACACAAAAACAACACAGATCTCCATCTTATATCAAAAACGATTGTATAACAAATTGTGTTAGATTTTTATCTGCATCAGTCAAACCAGTAATATCATCAGCAACAAGTATATAGGATCTGTTATCAATAAACCCATTATTCAGAAGGCTCTGAATTACTGGAAGGCCATCTTCCATATAATTTAATAATTCTAATTTTTAAAAATGATTTACTTTTTCTCTGTAGTAACAACAGCTCCTTGTATTTGATCCTAGCTAAGATATCATTCATCCTTGAAGATCCTTTGAAGGCAAAACAATACTATTGGGACAACTTAATGTTTGAATAATTTTTTAGTAGACTTAAGGTATGGAGAGCCAAATTACAGATAGACCTGTTATCGAGAAAGCACTGGATCACCAGCATTCTGGATAACAGATCCCATACCTGTAATGTCAACAATACTGTTGCCATAACCCTGTCCCTTTGCTCCCATTTATGATCCTGAACTAAAGGTCCACTTATTAAAATGTATTGTCATAATGTTATTAGTAATGCATTTTGTAAGGAAGACTATGTATAATATATATATTTAAAGTTTATTTATCTGTATAGGAAAATTGTCATGCAGCAATAAAATTTATACTTTCCAGTAAGAGACAAGCAGAGAATAACCAGCAATAACTGACCGATATTGACTTAAGAAGGCATATGTTTTCCAGGAAAGGGACCTTTATTGCTTGTATGCAGTGCTATAATTACATCAAAGAGTTTAATGGAAATCCTGATTGGACTGTTGGAATAATGCATCCTCCGTTTTTAAAAAAAAATGAAATATTAATATTTTAAAAATAAAGTGTATACAGCTTGATGTCTTAAAGGCAACTAAAACCAGATATCAGTATTAGCTCATAGACTTAGTAATATAGTTTCCAGTCTGCCCATTGTGATTGCCCAGTTGGGTGCAATTGCACAGGCAGCGTATAGGAACTATAGTTATGCTTTGTACAGTCAGCATACTTTTGTGAAATACACTGTAAATAAGTTGCCTATTCCTTTAGACTTAAGGAGGCACAATATTGTAGCATAAATGTGCTGCTGCAGCATCTTGAACTTAACTCAAATATGTTTCTTGCATCGCTGAATAACTCCTGCAATTCCTGTTGAAATGAATAATGTGCAAGTTATAGAAGGCGTGTGTAGGGAACACATTTGTTTCTTTGAATCCAAGGTATGTAGCAAGGTGACATATAAAATAGTATTTGTTGGCTGCAGGGCTACCTTAAAGAAAGAGTGACTACTATTTTTATTAATACTGTTTGTGTTTTATCAAGTTAGCCATTTCAATCAGATCATTACTAATAAATAGCAATTTTTGTTATTCTAATCTTGTAACTACAGTGTTTCTTTTGGATATCAAACCTGCAGCTCTATAATGGATGCTAAGAAGTTATAAACACCTTCTCCTCTGGGTTTCAGCATATGCCTACCTCCCCCAGCTCTTTCGTTGGTATTTGTTTTCTCATCTGAATTAACACTTCTGGTTAGACTGATTTGGTTGGAGAGAAACTATGGCTGAGCCCACTTTCATAGTAGGGGACAATCCCTATAGTCCCTGCTGTTATATATCAATGTAAAATTGCACTTATAAGCATTTTTGCCATTCCATTTGAGGAGTCTACTGGCAGGAAAACATATAACTCTGAGAAGAGAAAGGCCTTGTGCTCTGCTTAAAGGAATTGTTTAGTATAAAAATAAAAACTGGCTAAACAGACAGGCTGTGAAAAAAATGTTTTCAATATAGTCAGTTAGCCAAAAATGCAGTCCATAAAGGCTGGATTGATGAAGACTGGATGTCTATTTTGCACAGCCTATCTACCTAGTTTTTACTTTTACACTGAACTGTTCCTTTAAACTAGAAAAAAAATCTAATTCCTTTCCTAACTTATTTTCTAAGCATATACTTTAAAGCTTTTCCCAACCTTATATTCACAAGAAGTATTTAACTGCCTGCCACTGCTTAGTTAACAGACTACAAGTCCTTCTTAACTAGCAATGAGGGGGGAGCTATGAGATCTTAAAAACGGACTAATTGCTAAATAGCACTACATAAGGTTTGGAAGTTAAAAGGAACTAGCAGGTATACATCTAAAGGATTATGTCCCCCTTATCTTATATGATAAGCAGCTTCCATATAATGATTGGTCTTACATGTACAGTATATACAAATGTCATTTTTTGCTTTATCAACTTGGACATTTGGAGCATTTTTGTTTCAGAAATAAATAAAAGACACACAAGACAGTTATTATTTTCTAAATATATAACTGGTAAATATAACATCCCTTAAAAAAAAAGATTTGGTAGGGTAAATGGAACATTGCATAGTTTGCATGGTTTCTGAACAATATAATGTTGTTATCCTGTAGTAATGTATGTACAGTATATGATTCTACAACGTATCAACAACCTCGCTTCTGAGCGCTGATCCAAAAGTTATACCAGTGCACAGCTGTAACTTTGACTATGTGTGCTTAAATAAAGAAGCCAATTTTGATATTACCAATGCCTCCCCTGTTTTGGATCAGCGCTCAGAAGCGAGGTTGTTGATACATCGTAGAAGCCGGTAAGGAAGAGACCGGGATCTCGTGAGAGTAGCGACCACTGGGGCAACACTGTACGGGTGAGCTCCGCCATTTACCACGCTAAGAATTTCATGTATATGATTCTACCTGGTAAAATCAACAGAGGAAGCAGCATATTACATTCTGAATCCAGCAGATGGCACAAAAGCCTAATTTTGTGAAACCTCAAATATATGTTTTTTTTTCTTTCTGTTTTGTTTGTTTTTAATACTTTGCTTATTAGCCTCATAGTAGTGATACATAGTCTAATTATTTTCAAGAGATGTTTATTTATGTCTTCTTTATTAAGGGCTGCAAACCTAGGTGAGGTACTGTAGATGCAGGTTGTGAGACTACATGGCATGGCATTCCTAAAGAACATTTGATACAAGCGGGCAATAATTGTTAATTAGCAACTCCAAGCTGTTTAAAATTGACTTGAACAACATAGCTTATAAAGAATGTATCTATAGCTTCATTTAAGCACAGAAAAAAACATTAAAAAGGATAAATGCAAACTCTTACCCCATTTTGACTGCTGTAAGATATTTTGATAATGTCAGTTGCAATGTAATTTTTTATATATATATATATATATATATATATATATATATATATATATATATATATATATATATACCTTCGTGGAATATATATATATATATATATATATATATATATATAAATTTAACATTACATATCTGATTTCTTTATTGATCCAGAGCTCAAGTACATATGTGCTGCAATTACTCCTTGTTCCATTATTCACTTTAGTAGTTGTAGCCTAAAAATAATGGAATATGTGAACAGTACATTGACAATACAAAGTGCTACATTTCCAGTACAATGTGTAGTACTAAGCAGGAAAAGTGATGAGCTTGCACCCCTACTCTCCACACTGTTAAATGCCCAGTCCTGGCTCCCCTTTGTGTGAAGGAGCTACTTTGGTTAAAAGTGTGTTGTCTACACTTAGTGTCCTGGGATTCCTAAGATTTTTAAACATCAAGTCAAAAATATGATGGTGCCAGCTCACAAACAGTTGTTATTATTATAAAACAGATTCAAAAATAATTACAGCAAAACTAAAGCACATCCCCCTCTCTTTTCCTCTATGCGCCCCAAACTTGCATGTCATTAATACACACAGTAAGGACTGTAAGCAAGTAAGCACTGACAGGTGCAGGGCCCTGTCCTTAAAGTAGAACTGAACCCTAAAAGTGAATATGGCTAAAAATACCATATTTTATATACTGAACTTATTGAACCAGCCTAAAGTTTCAGCTTCTCAATAGCAGCAATGATCCAGGACTTGTCACAGGGGGTCACCATCTTGGAAAGTGTCTGTGACACTCACATGCTCAGTGGGCTCTGAGCAGCTGTTGAGAAGTTAATCTTAGGGGTTGTTGCAAATTATCAAACAGAAAATAAGGTTTGTCTGTAATATAAACTGATGCTAAAAGGCTCATTATTAAAGTCTAATGCTAGTTGTACTGGGTTCTGAGCTGCCATGTCGTAATTATCTGTATTGAGTATTAATCAGCCTTATATTGTGACATTTCTATTCTGAATAAACAGGGTATTAGTCAGTCCCTAAGCTCAGATAACTGACAGCAGCACAGAGCATGTCCAGTGAATCAGCAAAAAAGAAGATGGTGAAATACAGAGGCATCTTTGGGGGCACAGATCTTTACTGCTAAAGGACTGTGGTTGCCTTGGGCTGGTATAGAAGCCCAAAACATATTGTACAACATTTCTGCCCTACGTCTTTAGTTAAGCTTTAGTTCTCCTTTAAGCAGCGGCTACCTTGTACCCTCCATAATTGCACTCTACTCTTTGTAATGTCGCAAGATGCAGAGCACAGCAATGGCCCAGACCCAATTACTGGGTAAATGAACACTAAGGATTGTATGACTTTGCACCCTATAATGCTCTAGCATCTAATACAATGGGGCTTTTTTAAATAACACCCTAATGTAATTTCATGAACTTATCTTTGTATCCAAGCAACTTCAGTCTTGATTATGCAAATGTTGGTGTGCCAGCATGGCATTGCGTTTTCTATATTTTGTTGTACTTTTGGAAAGAATTTTAAAAAAAGCTGGATTTCTGTATGCAATAGTGTCTTATTGATGCAGTTGTCCAGCTATCTGTAAACCAACAGATGTCTGTTACCTATGTCTTACTCTCATTAACCACTGCAACTCTTGTTGAACTTGTATACCCCCTTTACAACTCCTGTTATTACAATCCCTATTATTTTGGTTAAGAAATATATAGTATACTGAATATGGTTTTTGTTATGTCTTGTACCAAATGGGCAAAATCTGAAATGGAAAGTAAAGTTAGATTCTATTCTTGTAGCATCAAGTAAAAGCAACTCAGAAGTTGCTTGAGAAGCCATCTGTGTATACAGTATAAATCCCTCTCTTCTGTCTGCTTAGATAAGAACCAGCCCAGTATAAGAGTGATATAGTGCTCCTGTACTTGGTGAAGGTTGGTGTTAGTTTCAGACTTCCCTTGTGCAAGTGAAAAATGTGCCTTGCATCTAGTGTGCAATGCATAGATGTAAGCATGAGTGGCAAATGAATGCATGGCGCCAGTATATGCTGGGTTTCCATGGATACAGTATACAAAGGGAGACAAACTAATTTGGTTCTCAATTACTTTGCATCTGAAGAAAGTCTCTGTTGCCCTCACAGATTTATATAAACCGAGTCTGCAATAAGCCTGAAATGTATTAAACAGCCCACCTTTTTGGAATATTTATCTTAAATTGAGTTAAAAAATATTTTAAAGTACAAGATAAACAAATATAATAGAACTAGTGCAAAGGACGACACATAATTTAGCTGAAAGCTCATAAACAAGATCTAGAAGGAGTCATAAAAATTAACTGAAATTGATCTTAACATGGCAAAGGTCGATTGGAGCATAGACATTGTTATGGCCCACAAATATATAAATGGTGTATCCATGAAACAGGCGTATAAGTGTAGAACTGCAGTGTCTGAACAGGTCAAGGAAAGGTTTACATTTCTCACAAGAATATATATTTGATTTATATAGTATTCAAGCAATGAAAATTGCTTCCGCAGGGAATATTAACAGCACATTTAGTAAAGGGCAATTAAAATGGCATTGGCTAAGTTAATTGAGCACTTCATATCAAGGAAAGTTCTCTTTGTGAAATAATTTAATGCCTTAACTGTGCAGTGTTGGTTCTGAATCTTGAATGTGTTTTCCTATGGAATATGCTGTTATCTCACATAGCATTTGTATTGCCAGGAGCTTTTCAAATAATAGACCAGTTTTATTGAAACAATGCAATAGCCTCCGGGTCTCATAGAAAGTACGAGCAGTGAACACTAAATTGCTAATCCTACACAATACTGAAAGGATTATGTACATCCTTATGTGATTCTTTTACCATGGTGAGTATTTCCTGCCACTAGATAGCCATTCATTTGAGGGGACTTGTTTCATTTGATGCTAATAAATCTGTAAATCCCATGCAGTACCTTGCCATTTGGACTGGCCATAGGAATGTATAAAGGGCTTTTTTTTAACCAGGTTGCAACATGACAAAGTAACATTACAGTTGAGATTAAAACAAAACAAATGTCAATCTTGATTAAGATGCAATAGTTGACATTTATACCAGCATTCCATAAATACAGTTGTGTTCAGAATAATAGCAGTATGTTTAAAAAAGCGAAAATAAAGCTCAAAACAGAACGTGAAGAAAAGGGAATATTAGGAAAAAGAGAATATTATTACATTCACTGTATAAAATGAAAAATGTTTCAAGATTTTGCTTTCCTTTGTATTACTGAACTAATATTTAGTTGTACAATCATGGTTTCTGAGAACTGCTGCACATCTGTGTTGCATGGAGTCCACCAACTTCTGGCACTTGTTACATTCCACAATTCTTATGCATTTCTTGGTTTTGCTTCAGAAACGGCAATTTTGAAGTTTTCTATTGGATTGAGGTCTGGGGATTGGGCTGGCCACTGCCGAATGTCAATCCAGTTGGTCTGGAACCAAGATGTTGCTCATTTACCTGTGTGTTTGGGGTCGTTGTATTGTTGAAACATCCATTTCAAGGCCATTTTCTTTTCAGCATAAGGCAACATAACCTCTTCAAGTATTTATTGAAACGGATCCATGGTCCCTGGTATGCGATAAATAGGCTGAACACCTACAGTAGTATGAGAAACATCCCCATATCATGATGCTTGCACCACCATGCTTCACTGTCTTCACATTGTACTGTGATTTGAATTCAGTGTTTGGGGGTCATCTGACAAACTGTCTACAGCCCCATAACACTCTTGCTTTCATCAGTCCACAAAATGCTGCACTATTTCGCTTTAGGCCAGTCAATGTGTTCTTTGGCAAATTGTAAAATGTTCAGCTTTTTTTTTTCAACAATTGGCTTGGCTTCACATAGGAGTGTTTTAATTGTAACAGTACTCACAGGTAAAGTTACCTTTTCAGAGTTGATCATTGGCTGAGTCAATGCCATTTTGGCTATTTTTTTTTTTTTGAATGGTGGTTTTTCTTCCACGTCTTTCAAGTTTTGGTTGGCATTTTAAAACTATCATTTTCTGCACTTCTTTATATGTTTTCCCCTCTCCAATAAACTTTTCTCAAAGTACACTGTTCTTCCGAACAATATCTGGAAGGACCCATTTTACTCAGATTGTCAGAGAGAAATGCACTATAAGCAGCATGCACAACATTTGCTGCCTTCCTCCCTTAAATAAGGGCCGTATTTTTTCCACAGAATGAATGACCTCATGAAATGAACTCCACACTGCTATTATTTGGAACAAGATATTATTATTTTGAACAAGTCTCAGTTAATGGTCTGTTGGTTTTCTTTTAATTTACTAGCAGGTGTAGTATAGTATTTGCCATGTAGAAATATAATTTCTACCAAAAACAGTGATTGATCAGGTTAGTGATGTTGGACTGCTAATATTCTGAACACAACTGTATGCTGAAATTGCTGTTACATGTAAAAGTCATGCAAAGAATGTGAGTATTACTCCTGAATACATATCCTAACACTTCGTCTTAAACCCCTGTTCACATGTATAATACAGTGAAACAGACTATTGGCTATTCTGACTCAACTGCCCTGTCCATAATGCTGTAAAAGGACATTTAAAGGGATACTGTCATGGGAAAAAAAAAATTGTTCAAAATGAATCAGTTAATAGTGTGGCTGATCCAGCAGAATTCTTCACTGAAATACATTTCTCAAAAGAGCAAACAGATTTTTTTATATTCAATTTTGAAATCTGACATGGGGCTAGACATTTTGTCAATTTCCCAGCTGCCCCTGGTCATGGGACTTGTGCTCTGATAAACTTCAATCACTAGTAAAAACCCATGTCCCACTGAGACACATTCAATTACATTGAGAAGGGAAAAACAGCAGCCTGCCAGAAAGCATTTCTCTCCTAAAGTGCAGGCACAAGTCACATGACTGGAGGCAGCTGGGAAATTGACAAAATGTCCAGCCCCATGTCAGATTTCAAAATTGAATATAAAAAAATCTGTTTGCTCTTTTGAGAAATTGATTTCAGTGCAGAATTCTGCTGGAGTAGCACTATTAACTGGTGCGTTTTGAAAAAAAAAAATTCCCATGACAGTATCCCTTTAAGTTGTACAAGTGCTATGCATTTGTTCTCAACTTAATATTTTTTATCATCAATAACTCTTATTTTCTCTGCATATGTTCTTATGCCTAAAAAGGCTAAGGATTTATAGCCTAACACACTTTTAAATAAGAAGTACTAAGGACACTCTTACAGCAAGACCTGTTAGCGTTCACCTTTCTATATGTCTCTCTTTTCACCTTGCTCTATGCTTAACTCTACAGTGTGGTGTCTTCTCCTGTATAGTATACTGCTACACAGTATATATAACATGTACAAAATGTAGAGACCATTATCACATTTCACAGCATTTATATGTCATCCACACATTGATTCATAAACTATAAAGCAATATTGTTAGTTGTAAAGAAGGGAAAAAAACCTCAGTAAAAAAAATTTGAATACCACAGAGGAGTATGTAGCAAAAAACGTTCATACAATGCTAACATGGTGTGATGATACCTCTCTGTACATTCTAAAACATATGCTTTCCTGGTACATATATATATACTTCTATAGTTCTATCACTACATGACTGGTTCATAAAAGAACATGGTCCACAAACACTGGCTTGTGGTTCAGAGTACAGCTGAGTTGTGATGTTGCTGACTTAGTGAAATAGTGGTTGAGGTATTCCTTGTGGCTTAGGTTTTTACGAAAGTATTGATATCTTATACAGTAAGCTGTAAAGAGAAGGCCTACTCGCTCTCCTAACTTGTGTGCCTGATGTAAGTTGGGGAAGCTGCGTTATGTGAATAACTGTACTAATACAGGCAGTGATGTATTCATAGGGTAAGCACATGTCACGGGGCTTAACAATCACATCTTTTTAAACCATAGAGTAAGGTGAAAAATGTATTTACAGTATTAAAGTGGCAAATGTTAACATTTGGAGTATTTTCACAAAAAATAAATATTTGCTACATCACCAGTGTAGTAAGAGAACAGTACAGCAAATTTTGACGGCTTAACGTTGGTTGGTTCTACAGTGAATATTTATCAATTTACCAAGAGCACAAGATTACCATTTTCTCCAGGTTCAGGCTGGGGGCTTGCCTTCAAAAAGGCAATTATGGCAATTCACTACCTATAACATGCCACATTTAAAGCACTGCGTATCTTGACAGCGCTATATAAATAAATGATGATGATGATGACATTTCACTCACAGCCACGTTCTTAGGATTTTTAGTAAATATTAGATGTGTTGTGAAAATACACTGGACGATTTGAGGTAAAATCTGGTGATGTTGGACAAGGAGAAAATTTGCACAAATAAATTCACACACGTGCACCATGGGGGTAGGGTTGCCTCTTTTTCTGTTCTTGGGAAACGAACAGGGTGTATGATGTCAGGGGGTCAGGGCTGGTGACATCAGGGGCAGGACTGATGACATGGCTGATCACCATGTAATTAACTTCAGTGCCCTGTCCAGACTTCCTAATTTGGAAATCCAGACAGGAAGGTTTCACCCGGACAACCCTTCCAAATACCGGGCTGTCTGGGTTAAATCCAGACAGGTGACAACCCTTCATGGGGGTGAATTCATCTACTGTATATACAGGATCAAGACAGTGCTTGAAATTCATACCAGGGGGCTACTTTACTAACACAGGTAACTGCACCACTGCTATTACTCAAAGCAGCCAATCAGATTGTGGCCCAGGAGGTATAGGGGCCCCACAAGGCCCAAAATAAAAGCAATTTCAACATATATTGGTAAAAAAAAGGGCAACCTCTGGTTATGTTGGGGGTCCTAAAATTAATTTGCTGTGGGGCCCAGTAACATCTAGTTGCATTATTGGACACATCACTTATGGGTACAACCGTATAAAATCTGATCAGCTCCATTCAGTAGAGCTCAACCTAATATGTGTTGCTTCATTTAAAGAAAACAATGATGATTATTGGCTGAATTACTCTACCTCTCTCGAAGAACGCTGGCATTTAAGCAAATCCTGGTGTAAATGTTGAGCAAAAAAATGTCTTATCTGGAATAAAGGAAACTTTTTTTTATTTTTTAATAGGCCATTTTTCGACATGAAAGTGTTAATGTTTACCTCACATCTAGGATATGACCTATGGATTTGTATAAAACTAGGTATACACTGATATTGTTTTTTTTTAAAGAAACCATTATCAGCATTACAGTACACAGTTATCCAGTCTTATGAATAATACAGAGGTTTTCATGGTTATTATGTAGGCAATAAATGCAGCTCCTTCTAGACTATCAGGAGACTTGTAACACTGAATGCATTAGTTCTGCTTTCTGATAATAAATCATTTCAGTTTGTCAGGAGACTCCGGCTAACTTTTGCTCATGAGGTCTCCCTGAATCTAGTGGCAGAAGGCCATGAATAGAATTGAAGTTTTTGTATTGGTTTGGATTCTCCTGGGTGATAATTTCAGTGAGTGAGCTGGTTTGATAACAATTGGCGACACTGACCAGGTGTTACAAATGCTTTCTGTTTTATCTGTAATGGAATAAATCTTTCTGCCCTTAATCTGCTATTGGCATTTTTATTTCTCAGTTTGCTGCCCTCCATTGCCAGTGTTTCTCTGGTTAACCTTATAAGTAGGGTGGTGCTTACTGTATTATTTCTGGAGAAAAGTGTATTTGTTAAGAAGGATATTGCAGAAAGATTGCTGCATGCACAGCAGAAATCATTTTAATTATAACTCCTGCTGCTATGGGATCCCAGTTATCCAGAAAGCCCTGAATTACAGAATGGTCATCTCCCATAGACTCCATTATAGTCAAATAATCCAAATTTTTAAAAAGTATTTCCTTTTCTCTGTAATAATAAAACAGTACCTTGTTCATGCAAACAAGATATAGTGAATCCTTATTGGAAACGAACCAGCTTATTGGGTTTATTTAATGTTTACATGATTTTCTAGTAGAATTGATCTATGAAGATCTATATTACGGAAAAATCAGTTTACTGGAAAAACCTAGGTCCTGAGCATTCTGGATAACAGGTCCCATACCTGTAATGTACATCAAGTATTCAATCTAGTATAGGTAAATCTAAAACAACTGGACTTGCTGAGTAATCAATGAAGATGTTTCACTACTCATCCGAGCAGCTTCTTCAGTTCAACTGACTGGTGTGGGAAATTCTCGGCATATAAACTCTTCCACTAATCCAATCACAATGGCACGTTGTAACTCTTCAAAGAGGTGACATCTGAAGAAACATAGTCATCCCATATGTAGCTGGAGTGTCAGAGAAACTCAGGAGGATTTTCAACAAACACCACGTCCCTGTGTTTTTCAAACCTAGCAACACACTGAAACAAAAACTGGTATAGCCAAAGGATCAAACACCAAAAAAAAACAAAGCAATATATGGAGACCAGTGTAGCTAGGAGTGCACAAATCTATAGATTGGGGAGACAAAGCAACTACTCCCCAAGCGAATGGCTCAGCATAGGACGGCTACAGGGCAAGACTCAGCTTTCTTTCTACACCTGAAAGACAAGGGACACTCCTTTAAAGATAACAATGTCCAAATCTTGGATAAAGAAGATCGCTGGTTTGAACGAGGCGTGGAAGAGGCGATTCGTGTCAAGGTGCAGAAACCATCCCTGAACAGAGGCGGGGGCCTTCAACACCACCTGTCTGCTACATACAATGCTGTTCTAACATCTGTATCCCGGCAGTTTCAGAACACTTGACACATCCATTCATGCAACTCTCACAAGTAAAACCTGTTTCTAGGAGTTGCATGACACATTGGATAATCCTATCACAGTAACTACACAGAATCAACACCTCTGTGAATTTCTTCAGATGTCACCTCTTTGAAGAGTTACAATGTGCCATTGTGATTGGATTAGTGGAAGAGTTTATATGGCAAGGACTTCCCACACCAGTCAGTTGAACTGAAGAAGCTGCTTGGATGAGTAGTAAAACATCTTCATTGATTACTCAGCAAGTCTAGTTGTTTTTAGATTTACCTATACTAGATATACCATGACCTGGATGAATGAAAATCTTCATAGTCATATTGCCATAAAGTATTCAAAGACAAAAGTCCATACTATGGAAAGTATTTGTGATGGTTCGTCATCTTCTATGCTCAAAAATATCTTGAAAATCGGATTTAGGCCCAGTAATTTTCTGTACTTATTATCTATTTCATTAGGATATTACCCAGGTGCTTTGTATCCCACATTAAAGGACCAGTAACATCAATTTTTTTTTTAAAAAAAAAATTTTGTTAGTATACAATGAAAAAAACAAACACAAAGACAAATTAAAACATTGAAATCGCTAAGTCTTTATTAAGAAATAACTTACCGAAACTTCACTTGCGCTCCTCTTCAGAAAAAGTGATCCATCGTGCGGCACTCGATTTCTCCTCCCTGCCTTCCTTATAGGAGAAATTGAGCGCTGCATGATGGATCGTCGCCCTGTAGCCTTTTCAGAAGAGGTGTGCAAGCGGAGCTTCGGTAAGTTATTTCTTAATAAAGACTTAGCGATTTCAACGTTTTATTTTCTTTGTGGTTTTTCTTCATTGTATACTAACGAATTCTAAAAAAAATTTTGATGTTACTGGTCCTTTTAAATGAATAATCCATATTGTTATGTGTATCTCCTGATATAGACAGTGGGATGACTCAGATGCCTTTGGTTGATGTGGAAGGATAAAATGACATATGCGTATGTTGTGCATCTTTTTGTTTTGTCGAAACAAGCCACATAACAAATTTTTGATGCTGTTTCGCAAATATTTTTGCCAGAGGCAAAACCCAGAATAGTTGTGCTTGGTACTGATGCATCTGTCCTGATTCCTGTTCTGAATCATGCACAAGAACACATGCTGACACAGGGGAACTTGAACTACCGTCACCTACATACTGGGGATTATTCCATTATTCCCACAGCATCCTGTTAAAATGCTATTTTTACTATCTGGAGTGCAGGCACTATTAGCCAACACCTCCAGTAAAGAAAACTATTTTTTATATAATCGGTGTTCTGATTGTAGCAGTGAAACAGTTTGAAGTGAATACGAAAATAAAAAAGTCTAATACAAGAGTTACATTATTAATTTTTGGTTTTAGTTGCCATCTAAGACAAAATTAATTATAATTATATACAGTTTAAATAATTTGTAAAGTGAATATGTAATGTGACAGAATACTGAGTGTTGCTTTTATTGCTTGAAAAAAGACATAGTAATGCAATGAATGTATTCACAATACTAAAGAATTCCGCAGCAAGTAAAGGAGCTACTGTATTTATAATTACCACAGTAAAATATTATACAACAGAATAACACAGTATAAATTATATTTAACTGCAAAGAAAAACTAGGGTTTTTTGTCAGGTAGTAAAGGCAACCAATGCTTTTCTGCAGTGCATTTTAGAAAGCAATGTTTTTGTTTTCTATACGAATGTTTTTTGACTGATTTAGGAATCGGTTCAGAACATGTTGTATAAAACTATATATATATATATATACGCTATGACCATTGCTTTTTTTTTTTTTTACTGTGCTGGACACTGCAGGATTGCAATGTGTGCTGTCATTTTCAGCTTTAAAGAGTATTATGCTGTTGTGCCTAGAGAATTGAAACCCACAGACATTATTGGATTCTCACAATGATTACATCCAGTGACTGCAGGTTTTGTCTAATTGCCAATAAAACCCTTCCAAATCATACATGAAAAAACAGCACAGTGAGAAGGGATTGTACTGTAATTAAAGGGATTTGAAGGTAGCCATGTTAGCCACACAGAAGATCAACATAGTCCCTAGGAGACGTTGAGTATATGAGATACCCATGTGTACAAGAAACATCAATAAGATTATGACATTTAATTGGAGCAGCTGCCCATATTTTACCATTTTTTTGTTGCTGTTTTCTCATTTAGCTAATGAAAAATTATTTCCTCTATGACAGATTGCTCTCTGAATATTGACTCAGAGACTGTCAATTAGCTGTTCGGTTTCAGAAGAAAATATTCGGGGTGAGAGTAATGGTACAACTAAATTAATGGGAATGGCACTTCACTAACGCAGTTTTCAGAGATGCTGGTTATTAGGAGCTCACTGGGTGCAGATATATTAATGGTCATTTATCTTGAGAATCAAACAAAAGAGAACAAACTTTCAATGTTTATTGATGTTTCCCGTTGTAAATTTTAGTAATACATGCTTCTATATTTAATTCCTACTTCTAATGATTCCTGTGCCATTGGACTGGTTCATTCTGTTCTTATTACTTGTGTTCAGTTGCGCCGAGTTGCAAAGTACAGTGCCAATGAATCCAAGGAAGCTTTAAGGAGGTACATTCAGGGCTCACTGATAATGTTGCCTCTACAGAACCACACACTTTAGTGGCTTAGTGCAATAACAAGGGTTACCATGAATAGTCGGAATTTATCTAAAAAAAACCCCAAAACATGAAAAGTTGCCAGAAAAAAAGTAAAAAAGCTGTAGGAGGTGGCACCCCTGTTGTTTCCTTAGGTTGTAGCATCTGCGCCCACAAAAGATGTTTTAATGAATAATATGAAAATGTTGTTATTAATGGACCTGCCAGACAGACATTTAAGAAGTAAGATCACACCCCTTTAAAAAAATCTTGCACCTCAATTTGCATACAGATTACCAAAACTGGTGCTAATTTGCAACCATTTTGGTAAATTAGAAGCAAGTTGTGGCATGCTTATTTGGAGAACAGTACAGTGGTTAGTAAAGGATATCATGTTTATAGATTAGAAAAAGCTGACATTTAACACCATGTACATGAGTGTGAGCAACACAATAGTATGTGTATATATCACAAATAGTAGATTTATACACGGTGGAGGGTATAGCTGGTCCTGTAACTGTCTCACTGGTGCTCCGTCCCAGCACCAAAATATAGTACTATAGTTTCACAGAAATTGAGAACAGAAGGACGCTGGAGCAGATTTACTGCTAATGTGCAAATTTATTGTCCACACAACATGTTTCGGGCAACAAATGCCCTTTTTCAAGTGGGCATATGTTGCCCGAAACATGTCGTGTGGACAATAAATTTGCACATTAGCAGTAAATCTGCTCCAGCGTCCTTCTGTTCTCAATTTCTGTGAAACTATAGTATGTGTATATATGTATGCATATATACAGTCATATGAAAAAGTTTGGGAACTCCTCTCAGTCTGCATAATAATTGACTCCACTTTCAACAAAAAAGATAACAGTGGTATGTCTTTCATTTCCCAGGAACACCGGGTTGTTTTCTGAACAAAGATATTTAGTGAAGCAGTATTCAGTTGTATGAAATTAAAGCAAATGTGAGAAACTGGTTGTGCAAATAATTGGGTACCTTTTTAATTTTGGTAATTTGAATGCATGTAACTGCTCAATACTTATTACTGGCAACACCAAATTGATTGGATTAGTTTGTTAATCCTTGAACATCGTAGGCAGGTGTGTCCAATCATGAGAAAAGGTATTTAAGGTGGCCAATTGCAAGTTGTGCTTCTGTTTGACAAAGATTGTTCAGAATCATGGTTTAGAGGAAGGCTACAAAAAGCCATCTCAGAAGTTTAAACTGTCAGTTTCAACTGTACGGAATGTAATCAGGAAATGGAAGGCCACAGGCACAGTTGCTGTAAAACCCAGGTCTGCCAGGCCAAGAAAAATACAGGAACGGCATATGCGGAGGATTGTGAGAATAATTACAGACAACCCAAAGATCACCTCCAAAGACCTACAAGAACATCTTGCTGCAGATGGTCTATCTGTACATCGTTTTACAATTCAGCACAATTTGCACAAAGAACATCTGTATGGCAAGGTGATGAGAAAGAAGCCCTTTCTGCACTCACGCCACAAACAGAGTTGTTTGTTATATGCAAAGGCGCATTTAAACAAGCCACAGTCATTTTGGAACAAAGTGCTTTGTACTGATGAGACAAAAATGTAGTTATTTGGGCATAACAAAAAGCGCATTGCATGGAGAAAGAAGAACACCACATTCCAAGAAAAACACCTGCTACCTACTGTCAAATTTGGTGGAGGTTCCATCATGCTGTGGGACTGTGTGGCTAGTTCAGGGACTGGGGCCCTTGTTAAAGTTGAGTGTCGGATAAATTCAACCCAATATCAACAAATTCTTCAGGATAATGTTCAAGCATCAGTCACAAAGTTGAAGTTACGCAAAGGTTGGGTACTCCAACAAGACAATGACCATAAACACACTTCGAACTCTACAAAGGCATTTATGCAGAGGGAGAAGTACAATATTCTGGAATGGCCAGCACAGTCCCCCAACTTGAATATCATTGAAAATCTACGGGATGATTTGAAGCAGACTGTCCATGCTCAGCAGCCATCAAATTTAATTGTACTGCAGAGATTTTGTATGGACGAATGGTCAAAAATACTGCCATCCAGAATCCAGACACTCATCAAAGGCTATAGGAGGCATCTTGAGGCTTCTAGATTGCAAAAGGAGGCTCAACTAAGTATTGATGTAATATCTCTGTTGGGGTGCCTAAATGTATGCACCTGTCTAATTTTGTTATGATGGATATTGCATATTTTCTGTTAATCCAATAAACTTTATGTCACTGCTAAAATACTACTGTTTCCATAGGGCATGTTATATATTAAAAGGAAGTTGCTACTTTTAAAACTCAGACAATGATAATCAAAACGCCACCAAAGAATTAAGAGGGGCTCCCAAACTTTTTCATATGAATATATATATATATATATATATATATATATATATATATATATATATATATATATACTGTATATCTATATATCTGTTTGTACAGTGGTGCTTGAAAGTTTCTGCACCCTAGAATTTTCTATATTTTTATATGTGACCTAAAACATCATATTATTTTCAAACAAGTCCCAAATGTATATGAAGAAGACCTAGTTAAACAAATTAAACAAAAATTATTATATTTGGTCATGTATTGATTGGAAAAAAAAGATCCAATAACATAGAAGTATCATATAATTTGAAGGTGAAATCAGACTCTGGTCTGTTCAGTCAATGGGATGACAATTGTAGAATATTGTAGAATATTGCAGTTCTAAACAGGAAATCCTTCCACTTGTAGACTTATGATTTGAAAAAATAATTTTAAGAGATGCATGTGTAAAACCTGTACTCAGCTCAAAGATAACATATTTATTAAATATAATGGTGATGCTTACACAGAGCATTGCAGTAAATCAGGGAATGGCACAATCTAAACATTCCTTGAAAATTGAAGAAGTGTTGAAGCGTTTTATAATCTAGGCACGCACATACTATCAAATTCTACTGATGTACGCTTGCTTTTGGACTTTATAAAATAATGTACATTGAACATCTCTTAAAGTAACCAATTTGTGATACTTAACTTAGCTACAGCATATCTTATCTGACAGCTATACTGTTGTTATGCTATTATTAATAGCATGACCTACAGTGCTAGTTAGCGTCACTATCTTCACTATCACTCTTAACATTTAGCTATGTTGCTTCCAGTGTGCTGTCATCATTAAAAGTCATGAAATTGGAAACAGCAGGATAATTGGGGCAGACTTCTGATACACATATATGCACATACATGGGGTTGTTAAGGGGGTTAGACAATCTTCCAACAGACTACATCTCACTGCATCAGTTTTGATAGTCAAAGTGCATTTTCTCTGATTTAACTCATCGTTTTGAACTGTGGCCTTAGGTAATAAAAGCATGAACCACTATTATCCCTGTAAACAAATACATCTTCACATGACATGTCAAGGTAAAATATATTTTGTCTTTCCGTAGTCTGTCAAGATAAACTATAAACTTTGGCAGCAAGATAAAAAGATTGTTGAGTAATTTTGTGTATGGTATAGAGTGGTTTTAGTTCCTGTATTGTATATTTGTAATTCTATAATACTAAATCTTGGTAACTGATAAAGGTGCTTTTTTCTGGGACAGTTGAAGTAGTGGGCTCTGTTGCTCTAGGGAGTACAAGCTTAATACAAATAAATGCTTGTGGCTAGAAGAGCTAGTCATTCAAAATATAATAATATCAGATCACTGACTTTGGAAAATTACAAGATATTGTACTTTAGTGTTGCCTGTTCTGGCCTTAGGTTAAAAAATATTATGACTATTATCCAGCTAGCTGTTTGTAGGAATTGGGAGAAAATGAAAGTGTCCATCACTTAGGACATTGTAAGGATTCTCTCTAATAAAACATTATTATACTTTTTTATCCTCTGATATTAAAGTGTTTCAAGCCCTTTGGTTTTGTCTCATTGTCTGTTCCTAGAAAGCTACTTGGGAATCCTCATACTTATGAGGAATTCTCATCCTCATGAGGAATCCTCATCCTCATACATAAAGTAATAGCTATTGATGGAGTAAGCATTTATTATCAGACATCAAAAGTGTGGTCTTCAAACACAATATTGCTCCAAATCCACTGACATAACTGACTGGCATAACTGGAGGTCTGTATGAACAAATCGTGTGGGTCAAATGAAGTCTGACCCACAGTATCTGATCACAATCTAGATTGATCAAAAGTAAGACTCCAGTTGCTACAATGCCTTGCATATTCTGAGATCAACATATGTTTAAAGAAGGAGACGAGAAAAAGTATACAATTCATTGTAGTGTTTGGAGAACTGGCTGGAGGAGAGCTGAGTTTGGATACCTTATTTTTGTAGTACAAACTGTGACAGTAGCAGTAGCAAAAGACAGACAGAATCTGCTTTCAAATGTAATTTAATTTACAATTAACTAATATATAACTAATAAATAACAAATAAATAAACCAAAAAAATTTTTTATTGCAAAAACATTTTCATTTTCAGGAGGCCTTGTTTTCAGTATTTTGGCTGAAAAACCTAATGCCCTAATTTATGCTTCCCTGATCTTAAGTTTTCTTTCCTAACATTGGGTGCCTTTCCTGACCCTGCATGTTTGTTATTGTAATATAAACAATTTGACATAATGACAAAATTAGATAATATTATGGTCACTATTAGCCAAGTACTTTATTACTTGCATATTTATTATTTTCAGGATAAAAGGTGCCTGAGTTTAAAAGACCTAAAGGCCAAACAACTACTCAATACATCACTGGGTGATCTCATTGTGGACATTTCTATAGCATACAGTTGACTCTGTCTTTAGCTTAATTCAGCTGTGTCTGGTAGAGGTCCATTGGTTCCTTAAACAGCACCAGCTATGCATTACTTACTATTGGCCTTTTATCTAATCAAAGTAACTCTGCAGGCAGGGAAGTGTTTCCGTGTGTTGTTAAAAGTGGCAGGATAGGCAGATTTCTCTATTGCTATTTTACATTCAGAGTCATCCTGTGCCTTTAAAAGAATAGTAATGTCAAAAAAGGAAATAGATTTAAAGTAATAAAAATATAATGCAGTGTTGCTCTGCGTTAGTATAACTGCTGTGTTTGCTTCAGAAACACTACTATTGTCTATATAAATAAGCTGCTGTGTAGCCAGGTCCAGTTATTCAAAGGAGAAATGCTCAGCAGATAGCACATAAGCTCTGTAGAACATAATGGTGTTATCTGTTATCCACTATTTAAACTGTGCCATATAGCCATTTTTCAATTTCCGCCATTGCTACACAGCAGCTTGTTTATATGAACTATAGTAGTGTTTCGGAAGCAAACAAATCAGTTTTACTAGTGCAGGGCAAGAGTAAATGATATATTCATCACTTTAAAACAATTTAATTTTTTGACGTTACTGTTCCTTTAATACTAGATGTGTTCATATGTTTTTTCATATTTAAATTAAATTGCCCTCACTCAATAATGCAGATCCAGCAGTTGACATGCACAGGTTGAGTGAACTTGCTTCCAGCTTTATTATTCAGTTGATAACTATGTTAACACCACTACATTCCCGCATGCCTGTAGGGATCATGGCAACGAATGCTGTACAGTAACAGCTCAAAATATCCACTTTATTCAATAGCATTTCATAATTTTAAGGCAGATTCCGACTGCTGCAAGTGAGTGACTCATTGCTATAAATATTGGTACATTCTTTTTTAAACGAAGCAGTTTATCTTTAGTGCATCAGTACAGCTGTCTTTAATTTTTTTTTCTTTTGTGTCAGGTCAGTCTGACACTGGATGAACCTTTCAAGCATTCTGAAGGTATAAACCTTCCTTCTTAATATCTATTTTTAAAAAGCTTTGTAATAGTCCCATTTTACTTCATGGAAATATTCAACCAAAAAATTATAAAGAACACATTTGGCATATTACAATCCGACCTTAATAGATATTGTATATACTTCAAATCAGGATAAAAAGCATAGACTTGAAGTCAGGCATTTGGAATACAAGCTTTTGACCCGAAACAGTTTGTGGCTTCAAAGGAGAGAAAGAGGCTTTGAAGTTAGTGTTATGTTTTGGGTAGCCGAGGATGAGGAGAGTATAACGGTGCTTTATTAGCAGAGTCATGCAGGCATTACACAGCAGTAAGCTTTCACTTTCGCTTTTAAGCTGACAGGAAGTATGCACAGTATAAGTCTGGGCACAGTGACATCTACAGGCCATTTGTATAAACACCACAGTTAGCAACTTTTATCAACGTATTGGAGGCTTGTTTTTGGTCATACAATCAGATCATGCTGTTCTCTTTATTGTAAAATACAGGTGGAGGAAAGAAATATTTTTCTGAATGAGGGGGGGGGCAATTAATAAGACGGAAACACTTGAACTAATAGATGTTTAGAATAAATGAGTGATACGATATATGGCATAACATTTGCTCTCAACCACTTCTCTGCTCAAAGCCTCATGCTGTGTGCATGTTCTCCTTGCAGAAGCCTCAGCAACAATCTACAGATAATGGTAGTGGCACATGGGACCACATATTCAAAGGTTATGCTCATTATGCCAAGTCCTAACTTATACCACTGCAACTGAGCTACCTCTGCAATATTTTATAGTTTTCAAATAAGCTTTTATCAACCATAAAACAAGTTTCTTATGGCATTACTGGGTCAGCTTGCTAACTTTTGCTGCACTTTTGCTGGCCAGTAGCACTGGCGTTAGGGGTAGGGTAAAAAAATGCATTTGTGCCTGTACAACCACATCAGACATGCATGCATAAAAATAAAAAGAATGTATTTTACTGTGTGACAATTGTTGGGTATTTTTAGAGTACACTCTATCCCAGGAACGTCCAGCCCTGCGGTTGTTGTACAGAAACTCAAACCATTTCACCAACAGCAAATGTAATTTCCCACATTGCCATTAGAAGGAATTTAGGGGAGGAATTTCCTATACCAAAATTGTATTTATGATTTAAAGGAAACTGATACCCCAAAATAAATACTTAAAGGAGAAGTAAACCCTTGCTACTAAAATCATACTCCCCTACATATAACTCCCCATAGCCTAGGTGGTACCTTTGCTAAATGCCCCTAACTCTTCTACTTATGCCTCGGTGCAGATTCTGTCCAGTGGATTTCACTGGCGGCATCTTCTTCTCTTCGGTAATCTTTGGGAAGTAAGTGCCGTATTGGCTCATGTGCAGTTGGAGCAATTTTCTGTTTCGCAACAACTGTGCATGCATCGAAAGTCATGGAAATGGCCAAAGTGCTGGACGAAGACCCAAAGTTTACCGAAGAGAAGAAGATGGCGTCCGTGAACTCTGCTGGACAGAATCTGTACGAGGGGTAAGTGAAGAGTTAGGGGCATTTAGCAAAGGTACCACCTAGGCTGGGGGGAACAGGGAGGGGTTTCTATGTAGGGTATTGGATTTTAGTAGCAAGGGTTTGTTTCTCCTTTAAGCAACATAGAGTTTAAATTATATTATGTGGCATGTTAAGAATCTAACCAAACTGTAATATATATATATTTCATAAATATTGCCCTTCATATCTTTTCCCTTGAGCCTCCATTTCATGATGTTCTCTGTGCTGCCTCAGAGATCACCTAACCATAACTACTGCAGCTCTAACTGTAACAGGAAGAAGTATGGAAGCAAAAGACACAACTTTGTCTGTTAATTGGTTCATGTGTCCTAACATGTATGTGTGGCCTTGGTTTGTTTGTGTGCACCGTGACTTGTGGAATCCCAGGGATTACCTTTAGGATTACCCAATGGCACACACTACTAAAAATTTTATTATTATTAAAATAGTTTATTTACATAAAGCAGGGTTTTACATATCTGTTTTATTAAATATATTTTAGTAGAGGCCTACATTCTTTGGGGATATAGTTTTCCTATTTATACTATATAGGCAACTGTATCAGATGCTCCTTAGTCAATATTAAGCACAATATGTTTCTTAATTGTTTTGCCAATGGAAACTATTTCAACTTGCTATATCAAAACTTGTACATTTGTCTTCTAACACCAGCAGCAGTGTGTATTAAAGATTCCACTCACGGTATAAAGAAATGCGAAGGTTAATTTGAACAGTTTATTCATCTGTACATCAAAGGTGAAGTTATTTGTTTTTCTTCATAAAAAGAATTTTGTTCTTCTACATATCTGTGTGAAATGACAGGAAAATCATCTGACACATACAACTGTGAAAATATTATTACCTTTAGTTTGATCTTTCTATTCTCATAATCCAACTAGTGAAATAAACTGACATTTTCCACTTTTCCACTTCAGAGAAGGCATTTAATGCATCTATGTATTGCCATTGGCATCGGTCTTTCATCTAAACATCATGAAATTATTTAAAGGGTAGTAAATATATATTGTAGGCCTTTTTAGGTAATAATACTCTTCAATGTTTTATCATTTTTAACTGCTTTTACGTTTTGTATCAGTAAAGTATAGTAAATACAGCAACATTAAATATATAGCAACAGTAAATACAATATTTAGTGGCACTGCCATATGCTGAGGATTTAAATCTATGTAGGCAACAAACTGTCATCAATTCTAGGACAACAGAATTCTCTTCGAAAAGCAGAAATATATATAGTACTACTCTGGTGTTTTGACACTTTTGCCTACTTACTAGTCATAGACACTCTACATGGGTATCAGTATGATTATTATTATCTAGCATTGAAATACTTTTTATGTTTGATCACTTTTTGGTTCTGTATTATGATCAGTGCTATACAGGCCTACTAGAATCCTGCTGCTACCTTATGGTCCAAGCAGGTTTCTCTTCTGAACATACAGTTTGAATGGACCTTTGGACTTCTGGCTCAAATAATCAGCACAGTTGCTTTATTTGTTGAGGTATGGGATCCCTTTTCTGTTATCCAGAAGGAGCAAAGTGACTAATGTTAGCGAAAATTCGCCAACGGGCGCAGGCGTAACTTCGCTAGCAAAGGAGATAGACTCTATCTGTAATTTGCTCCCTTACGCCTGGCGAAGTTGCACTCTTGCGAAGGGATGTAACTACGCAAATTCACTAAGATGTGGATTTTACTGAACGTTACCTCTTGCGCCAGACTTGCCTTCGCCACCTCAGACCAGGAGAAGTGCATTAGAGTAGATAGGACTTCCTCAAAAAAAAAATGAACATTTTTCTAAGTCCCAAAAAATGCTGGAGACTTTTCATTTTTTAGGGTGATAGGCTGCAAAAGATTGTACAATTTTTCTGGGGTACCCGCCTTCCCCCCTACATTTCCTGACATATGGCACATAAACTATACACTGGGCTCATGTGTAGGGCAATATAACAACTCTATTTTCTTTTATTAAGTTTTCCTGGGCTTGTGTAGTGAAATGTATTGGCTGCAACATATATGTCAATTCAACTTTAACTTCCCGCCGTATGAAAATTAGGCAACACTAGCACAACTTTGCTTCGCTTGCCGCAGTAACGCTAGTGCAACTTCGCCAGTGTTCAGCGCCCTGGATGCAACTTCGTATTATAGTGAATTAGCGTTGTCCTGGCGAATCTATGCCTGGCGAAGTGTTTCGATGTGAGCTAAGTGGACGCTAGCGCAAATTTGCCTCTTAGTGAATCTGCCCCATAGACTTCATTTTAAGTAAATAATTCTAACTTTTGAAATTGATTTCCTTTTTCTGTAAAAATAGAAAAATACCATGTACTTAACTTTAATTGGTGGAAAAGGAATCCTATTGAGTTGATTTACAGTATGTATATATTGGAAAACTGCATTCAATACCACATCTTAAATTCTTATGAAAATGTTTGATCCATTTTCTCATCTTGTAAAAATAGTTTAGCAGATTAAAGACTAACTTGGCAGTTTGGACTTTGGCTTCCATTTAGATTTGTTATGATGTTTTCTCCTGATACAATTCACATACACATCCTCTGGAACCACTATAAATGCAATATTGTATCCATAAGCAATGTATACTGCAAAACTGTTTTAATCACGGTGAATTCTGTGTGAAATATTCCTGACTGAAAGCTGCATCTAGATCATTTATGCAATGACAAATCCATATGACAGTTGATCCGTGGGATCCTTAGTATAATAAAGTGACATACATGCAGAAGATAGATCAAAATTATGTTATTTCAATTGAATTTTTGCTTCTGTTTGAAAGTACACTTGAATTTCTGCGATGCATATACCTATAAACACATAGATTTATAAATATTAAAATAAGATCAACCATTTCAAAACTGTGCTGTGGGCAAGGTTATGGTTAAATTGAGCTTGATGTTTCCAGTGCAAAACAACATTTCTGGTAGTGTAATGATGCATTGTATGGTCTCTAGTATAATGAAACAAGCTCATGCAAAAAGTAAAAGCTATGATAAGATCTTACAAACCCATGTATTTCTTTTTTTTTGTTTAGGGCTTCTTAATAATTACAATTCTAATAATAAAAGATAAGATTTTCAAGCACATGTGTGGCAATTTCATTCTAAGTAGCTAATTTTACCCCTGTAAAATTCTCTGTTTAATAGTAGCTTATGTCTAGGGAATGGCATATGAGCAGATGGTCAGATTTATTGCAAAATACATTATCTACAGTGGAGTATAGAAATGAATTTCCCCAGAACAAAAGCACGCACTCCGCTATTATGAAGAAATCGAATGTATTTACCATATCAACACAAAGGAGGTTTTTTTCATTCACTGATTTCCATGATAAGCCACAGAAATGTTGTAGATAAATCTTAAACAAATTTATTGTGTTTGTAAGTGTGTGAAACATTCTTCATTTCATAGCAGACAAATTGTGCACAGCAGCCCAATCATGCCTCTATAAAGAAGAGAAAAAAATCCTACGAAATCCCTAAAGAACTGTTTGATCATCCCTCTAATCCACAGTGAACAGGTGATAGCAATAGCATACTAAGGGTTAGCTAACTGGAAGGTGAAGTTGGTAGCATGCCAACAGATACTCTTCTTTTGGGAAGAGATAAAAAGGAGTCAGTGGTACATGAAAATCAGTCTGCTACCTCCAGCAACTGTAAAATAGATCTCCATATACAGTACAAAGATCTCCATATACAGTACAAATATAGCATACAGTATATAGCATACTGGTAAATTCCTGTGTACAAACAGTTTCAGTGACTTTTTCATTTCTTTGGTGCATTGTAAGTTGAACAGTAAGACTAATCTTTGCAATATTTTCCTTGTGCCAATCTTTAGAGACTTTCAAAACCTTGTAGTCGAGGGACTGTTGGTGGGTGCAGAAAAAGAATTCCAGGTTTGTGACAGCAGAAGTTACATCATGCACAAAACCGCTCCTGAAACCGTCAAATCCACGCTGCGCATGTGCACTTCACACTACTGATGTCAATGAAATGTTCTAATGACTTGATTTTTGCAACAAATCGTTAGAAATAGTCAGGTTGGGGGAATGCAGAGCCGAAAATCTGGTAATTCCCAATAAAATCGAGGTAGTTGACAGCTCTTCGTCTTGTTTATTTCTACTCTTTTCCCTATGTTTCATCCTACCCATAAGAAAACATTTTCTCCATGGCAAATGATGCCACAAATATTTCCAACATAATGTAAGGCCAAAGGCCTCAGAGGTAGTGAGGACCAAGGGAGGAGGTAGCAAAAGTCCAAGTTCGCGGTACAAATAGGGATGAGACGAGAGAATGGTCAAACAGGCAATAATATCAGTCCAGGCAGAAGAGGTTCGAAGTCGAAGAATCAGGCAAGAGGTCGGTACACAAAATAGGCAAGAATATCACAAGAACACACCCAGGAATAGCAAGCTAAAACCTATAATTGGGCATAGGTGAATTCCCAGAGCTCCTTAATATAGTCCCAGATTTGGCGCCAATTTGGACGCATCGGCGTCATAACGTGCGCGCGGACGCGCTGGCGTCAGCGACTGACGCCGGCGCCAATTATTGACGCCGACGTTCCGCCATTCCGTCGCCGGCGACCAATCAGAGTGCGGGAAGAGGTCGTCGACATCCGGCTGCATCCGTGAGGAACCAGGGAGCCGCCATCTTGGACGCCATCTTGTAAACTAATTTCGGACTCCATTACAGTACCCCCCTCCCTAGGGGGGGCCTCAGGACCACCTGGGTTAGAAGGAAACTGCTGATGAAATTTTCGGACCAGGAGAGGAGCATGGACATCCGAACTTCTTATCCAGGAGCACTCCTCAGGGCCGAACCCCTTCCACTCAATGAGGTATTGTAGGGTACCCCTCGAAACCCGGGAATCCAGGATTCTTTTCACCTCAAATTCCTGATGACCGTCCACCATGACAGGAGCTGAGGAGGAAGAAGAAGAAGAAGTACCTGCAGGTTTGAGCAAGGAGACATGGAAGGCGTTCGGAATCCGCATTTCCGGGGGAAGTTGTAATCGGACCGCCACCGGATTGATGATCTCAGCGATGGAGAAGGGGCCAATAAACTTGGGACCAAGTTTAGGAGAGGGGACTTTGAGACGAATGTTCCGTGTAGACAGCCAAACCTTGTCACCGGGTGCATACGGAGGGGAAGGAATTCTTCTCTGATTGGCAAATTTTTTCTGGACCAAGGAACTTTTCTCCAGATTGACGACAGTGGCGTGCCAGATGGCTGACATGTGGGCAGCTTGGTCATTGGCGGCAGGGACATTGGTGAGTAATAAGTCCTGAGGAAAAGCCAAAGGGTTAAGACCATACATACAAAAAAAAAGGGGATTTTTCAGAAGAAACGTGTAAAGCATTGTTATGTGCGAATTCAGCCCACGGAAGTAGATCCGCCCAATCGTCTTGGCACAACGATACATGGCATCGAAGAAACTGTTCCAGGGCCTGGTTAACCCTCTCGGCTGCTCCATTAGACTGTGGATGGTAAGAAGAAGAAAATTGAAGAGAAACACCAAGGGCTTTACACAGGGACCTCCAAAACTTGGAAACAAATTGAGAACCACGGTCAGAGACAATTTCAGCAGGGAAACCGTGGAGGCGAAAAATGTGTTTAATAAATAATGAAGAAAGTTCAGGAGCAGAGGGGAGTTTCCGAAGAGGAGTAAAATGTGCGACTTTACTGAATCTATCAGTTACCACCCAAATAACTGTATAACCAGAGGAGTTAGGGAGATCCACAATGAAGTCCATAGATAGATGAGTCCATGGGCGAGAAGGGATGGGTAACGGTAGGAGTAGCCCTTTAGGAGGGGAACGTCCAGACTTGGATACAGCACACACAGAGCAAGAAGAAACAAAGTCTTTGACATCCTTTCTTAGGGAAGGCCACCATACAAGCGAGACAGAAGTTCAGTGGTTTTTTCTGATTCCAGGATGCCCGGCCTGTTTGGAGCTGTGGGACTGAACCAGAATGGAATGACGGAGTTCAGGAGGGACAAAAGCAACACCAGCAGGGGTTCCTACAGGAGCAGAGGATTGAACTGACAATAACTGGGAGGCCAAGGAAGGAAATAGAGCAGCGATGATCTTTGTAGGAGGTACAATGGATTCTGGTTCGACAGAAGAGATATCTTCGAGAAGAAAGCTTCTGGAAAGAGCGTCCGCCTTCTTGTTTCTAGCACCAGGACGAAAAGTTAGAATGAAATTAAAACGAGAGAAGAATAGTGCCCACCTGGCCTGACGAGGGTTGAGGCGTTTGAGTGTCTGGATATACTCTAGATTTTTATGGTCCGTAAAGATGGTCACAGGGACGGAAGAGCCTTCCAGCAAATGTCTCCACTCCTCTAGGGCAAGTTTAACGGCCAGTAACTCACGATTTCCAACATCATAATTCTGTTCAGAAGAGGTGAATTTTTTCGAGAAGAAAGCGCAAGGATGTAGTTTTCCATCAGTAGACGCTCTTTGGGACAAAATTGCTCCAGCACCGACATCTGAGGCATCAACTTCAATGAAGAATGGCTGGCAAGGTTCAGGGTGTCTGAGAATGGGAGCAGAAGAAAAAGAAGCTTTAAGATTCTTGAATGCTTCCAAAGCTGAAGATGGCCAATGCTGAGGCTTACCCCATTTTCGGATAAGAGAAAGAATGGGAGCAATTTTGGATGAGAACCCCTTGATAAATTGTCTATAATAGTTAGCGAAGCCAATAAATCTTTGGATAGCTTTGATACTGGTGGGGAGAGGCCAGTCCTGGATAGCGGAGATCTTGGCAGGATCCATTCTGAAACCCTGTTGAGAAATAATGTAACCAAGGAAAGAGATGGACGATACTTCAAAAGAACACTTCTCCAACTTGGCAAATAAGTTATTTCTCCGCAGACGGGAAAGGACTTCTTGGACTTGAAGACGGTGCTCAGCAAGGTTCCTGGAAAAAATAAGGATATCGTCCAAGTACACCACTACGTATTGGCCCAGTAAATCCCTGAAAATGTCATTTACGAATTCTTGGAAGACCGCGGGGGCGTTACAGAGGCCGAATGGCATTACAAGGTATTCATAATGCCCGTCGCGGGTGTTGAATGCGGTCTTCCATTCATCTCCCTCTCTGACCCGGATTAAATTATACGCCCCACGAAGATCCAACTTGGTGAAAAGACAAGCCCCTTTGAGTTGATCGAACAGTTCAGAGATGAGAGGAAGGGGATAACGGTTTTTAATAGTAATTTTGTTTAAACCTCTATAATCAATGCAGGGCCGCAAACCTCCATCTTTTTTCTCTACAAAGAAGAAGCCGGCTCCAGCCGGGGAAGAGGAAGGACGAATAAAGCCTCTTTGCAGATTCTCTTGAATGTACTCCTTCATGGCATGGGTCTCGGAAGGAGAAAGCAGGTAGGTGCGACCCCTGGGAGGCATGGTTCCAGGAAGGAGTTCGATGGGGCAATCATAGGGACGATGGGGAGGCAGGACTTCGGCAGACTTTTTATTGAAGACGTCAGAAAAGGCTTGATAAACAAAGGGCAAAGAAGAATTTGAAGACACAGATGAGACTTTAATGATGGATTTGGTGGGTAAACAATTTTGTTGGCAGAAAGAACTCCATCGGGAAATCTGAGACGAAGCCCAGTCTATTACTGGGTTATGAATATTCAACCAGGGTAAGCCAAGCACAACGGGAGTAGAAGGACAATCAATTAAAAGGAAGGACAGTCTTTCAAGATGCATAGTTCCCACAATAACAGAAAGTTCATCGGTGGAGTGGGAAATTGTAGCAGAAGACAATGGACGATCATCAATCGCCAATGCACGAAGGGGAACAGCCAGAGATCGCAGGGGAATGGAGTGGCTTTCAGCGAAGACTTTATCCATGAAATTCCCAGCTGCGCCGGAGTCAAGGAAAGCTTCAGAAGAAATCGTCTGGGTTCCAAAACGAATCTGCACAGGAAGGAGGAAGCGTTGAGCAGAAGAATGGGGAGAAGGAGCAATTCCACCCAGGTAAGTCTCCCCAGTCTTACCTAGGTGTTGGCGTTTCCCGGCTTCACTGGGCACTCATAGGCGAAGTGGGATTTTCCACCACAATAGAGGCAAAGTCCAGCCGCCCTTCTCCGAAGCTTCTCCTGTTCGGTCAGACGGGCCCGTCCGATTTGCATAGGCTCTTCCGAAGGCAGGGAAGAAGAAGAGGAAGCCGCAGGAGTAGGAGAAGGCAAGGTGGAAGCCGGATTGGGAAGGAAGGGTCTTTGAAATCGAGGAGCCAGAGTAGGTTGGAACCTGTGGAATCTCTTGGTTGGGGAGCGCTCTCTGTCGAGTTCAGCTTGAAATTCCCTCTGCCGAGTATCTACCTTTATGGCCAAGGCGACTAGATCTTCCCAACGGGATGGAATTTCCCTGGACACCAGATCACTCTTTATGCGTATCGCCAGGCCGTTGTAAAAGGCAGCGTGATACCCGTCATTATTCCACGAAGTCTCTGCAACCAGGGTGCGGAATTCAATAGCGTACTCTGAGACAGGGCGAGTTCCCTGTTGAAGATGGAACAGGCGTGCAGAAGAAGCTGTGGCCCGACCTGGAGCATCAAAGACCACACGAAGTTCGTGAACGAAGGACCTGGCATTGTCGATAATAGGATCCTCCTTTTCCCATAGAGGTGAAGCCCACTCCAATGCCTTCCCTTGCAGGCGGGAGAATATGAAGCCCACCTTGGCACGTTCGGAAACGAATTGGCTGGGTGAGAGTGCAAAGTGGACCTCGCACTGATTGATAAACCCACGGCAGGCTGCAGGATCACCACTGTAGAGTGGGGGAGCCAGAATGCGGGGCTCGGAGACGTGGAGTGGAGCCACAGATACAGGTACAGGTTCAGGATCAGCGGGTGTTAGAGCCGACAGCTTTGCCAGTATTGTTTCCAGAGCCTGACCAAAATGGGACTGCTGTACCTCATAGGACTGCATCCGGGAAGCCAGACCACGAAGCGCTCCACCGACATCAGGCGGCGCTGGATTTTCCTCCGAAGGGTCCATGGCCCAATTATAATGTAAGGCCAAAGGCCTCAGAGGAAGTGAGGACCAAGGGAGGAGGTAGCAAAAGTCCAAGTTCGCGGTACAAATAGGGATGAGACGAGAGAATGGTCAAACAGGCAATAATATCAGTCCAGGCAGAAGAGGTTCGAAGTCGAAGAATCAGGCAAGAGGTCGGTACACAAAATAGGCAAGAATATCACAAGAACACACCCAGGAATAGCAAGCTAAAACCTATAATTGGGCATAGGTGAATTCCCAGAGCTCCTTAATATAGTCCCAGATTTGGCGCCAATTTGGACGCATCGGTGTCATAACGTGCGCGCGGACGCGCTGGCGTCAGTGACCGACGCGCTGACGTGTGCGACTGACGCCGGCGCCAATTATTGACGCCAACGTCCATTCCGTCGCCGGCGACCAATCAGAGTGCGGGAAGAGATCGTCGTCATCCGGCTGCGTCCGTGAGGAACCAGGGAGCCGCCATCTTGGACGCCATCTTGTAAACTAATTTCGGACTCCATTACACATACCTGTGCCATATTTAATTACTTTTTTGGTCTCACACAAATAAGTACTGTGCATACTTTAAGATATTTACAGTACTTGTCTTGCATCGCCTATGTTTTGAGATTAAGCTCCTGAGAGTTCAAGATTATGCCTCACGTTCGCAACAGGAATATGCTGAAGTGATGTAATTGTAATTCTGTTTTGTCAGGAGAAGTGTGAGCAGTATTTATTAGAACAAGACTTATTTATTATTAATATTCTTGTACAGATGTAATTTACTGTAACATTTGCAGAAGCTCACTAAGGAGACTGTCTAAAACAGAATTATATAAGGTATAAAATATGTGTGAAGGTGTAGAAAGTACATAAAATGTTAAATTGTGGTGATAGGGGGTAATAGAATGGAGAGGTCAAAACATTTTAAAAGGAAATAGGAAAAATGAGAATTAATGGATGACATAGTGCAAGAGAGTTAAAGGACAAAAGTGTTATCTGCTTTCCCCTCTTCTTTTGTCATTTTTAGATTCTTTTCACAGTAGAACACATTTCTTTGACCTTTTCCTCGCTTGCTCCCTGCACCACTTTGCTATAAATAAATGTAATGCTGTTATTCTGACTATTCTGTAAGTTATACTGGCAATTTATTCTCAAGCACCTCTTCTTAATTCTTGCTGATTCTACAGCCTCCTTATGCTTTTATAGAACCCTCTAGTTTATATGGATAGCCATCATTCTCTCTCCTGATATACTGATATAGGTAAGAATGCAAGCTTTCAAGAAAAAAATCCCTTCATCAGGCAAATCCATTTTATGTATTCCTTTATACCATCCTTTGTGTATATATAATTGTCTTTCATCTCATGTTGCTGTCAAAATTGCATGTGTTATATCTATAGTGAATAAAGTACCCCCTCTTGTAAAATATAAGGATATTATAAGTTACAGAGGAGTTTCATGACCATATAAAATTTTTATATAGGTCATGGAACTCCGAGGTAACTTCTAATATCCTCATATTTTGCAACAGGGGGTACTTTATTTATTATAATACACAAATTTCAGGGAGTCATGTGACTGAAATGACATCAGAACTCACCGTTTATAACTGATGACATCAGAACTCACAGTTTATAAGGATATAATTTACAAGATATTCATGGCTTTTGTGTATTATATACATTATATATACAGTATGCCACAAGGAGGAGCACTCCCAATACAACTGTAGTCATTCGCCTTTGTGCAGATGAAGGTAAAAATTTACAGGAACACAACACTGCACTCAACAGGAACTGTACAAATTGATTTACTTTAAACTTAAATTTCCAACGTTTTGATCACAAGCTGTTATCTACAGTACATCAGGGAAATACGAACTAAAGTGTGGATCAAACAAACACTTAAAAACTCTCCCCCAGTGAAAGCAATACCAAGAAATACTTGCAATACAGACATAGTACACACTGCGATAGTGATTAAAATGAGTGATAAAAAAGGACAATTAAAGATAACTGTTGAAAAATGTATACATAAGAGAAAAATATATACATGAAAGCTAAAACATACAGAAAAAACAGAAAAAGATGCATCGGAAATTAACACATGGGCAGAGCCGTAATTAGAGGGGGACGGGCCCTGGCGCGGGACGTGCAGCCGGGCCCCGCCCCCCTCCGTACGGTCAGAAACGGCCTCATTAGAACAGTGGCGCGAGTCCCATAATGCAAGTGGGGGGCCGCTGGTACCTATTCATGATCATGTACAACCAGGTTTAGAACTGCAAGTATTGCCATCAAAAGAATCATGTGGCCCAGGGGATTTGTTACTGCTACATAAAAACACAGACCCTTGATACTGCAAGTTTACTATATTGTAAGATTTTACAATTTTTTTTAAATAATAGTGGACCCAATACAGAACGCCGAGGGAACCCACTAAGGACCTTACTTCAATTAGAGAATTTATCATTAACAACCACCCTCTCCATATAGATAGGGAACTGGCTACAGGATCCGGTACAATTTACTTAATTAAACCCAATAGCTCTTAGTTTAGAAAGCAGTCGTTTGTGGAGCACTGTATTAAATGCTTTGGCAAAATTCAAATAGATCACATCTACTGCTCCCCTGCTGACCAGCAGCTTATTTACCTCATCATAAAAACCAATCAAATTTGTCTGACAAAAGCTATCCTTCATAAAGCCATGCTGATTACTGCTGGTACTGCCATTCATCAGGACCAAATTTTGAATGTAATCCCTTAACAAGCCTTCAAATAATTTGCCCACCATGGATGTCAAATTAACTGACCGATAATTGCTGAGTTTGTAATCCCTTTTTAAATGCAGAAATTACATCAGCTTTCCTTCAGTCCCTAGGTACCACACCAGATGAAAGTGAGTCTGAGAAAATCAAAAATAGAGGCCAGTCTAAAATTTAAATAAGCTTTCTTATTACCCGAAGGTGTATTCCATCTGGCCCTGGCACCTTGTTCACAATTATTTTTAGTAAAGCTTTATGAACCATATCCTCAGCCAGTCACTGACTAGACTGGTCTGAGCCAACAGTGCAGTTATGAGGTGGGTCATGGAACTCTGACTTCTTTTTTTATAAACTGAATAAAATAACTGCTTTAGCACATTTGCCTTTTCTGTATCTGTTACAACCATATTGGTACCATTATTTAAAGGAGCAACACTCTCAACCTGCATCTTTTTACTATTAATATAATTAAAGAACTTTTTGGGGTTAGCCTTAGCCTCTGACGCAATATGCTCCTCACTTTCTATGTTGCCTTCTAGATTGCTGCTTAACAACATTTATTATAGTGTTTATATTCATTAAATGCAGCTTCTGTCCCCACAGACTTGTAGCTTTGAAATTCCTTTCTCTTCTATCCTATTAACTTCTTTGCCTCTCTGTTAAACCACATAGGATGGTTCTTGGTGCTTCTACATTTAATTCTTAAGTGAATAAATTGGGAACAGTAACAATTTAATATTTTAAATAGCAGCCATTTCTGTTTTGTGTTTTCAGCAGAAAACCTAATGCCTCAATCTATTCTCTGAAGGGAGACTCTTAAGGAGCCAAGTTTTGTCATATTCAGCTGTGCAACATTGCCTAAATATGGCCGTATCTCATTTCAGCTACAAGCAAAACACTTATCCAGTCTCTTATTATCTCCCACCTAGACTACTGCAACCTACTCCTTACAGGTATTCCAAACAGTTGCCTTGTACAACTCTAATCTGTTCTAAATGTTGCCGCCAGACTGTTGAGTGGTGAGATAGATTCATCTATCTCACCACTCCACATAAGCTGTTCCCCTATGTACAGTACAGTATATCCCTTTACTGGCTCCCAATCTCATCTAGGATTACATTCAAACTAACAATGAAGCCCCTCCCTATACAGTATTTCATCTCTGATCTTAAGTACACTCCTTCACACAACCTTACTTTTGTTTCTGACCTTTGCCTCTCTTGTCCCTCATCACTTTAAGATCTTTAAAAACTATTTGATCTGGTTTAGGTTCCTCCTTTAGGCAAAATATGATCTGATCAGAAAGAGATCAGTATTTATGCTAAAATGTAATTAGTCCTCAGAAAATAAACAAATCTCAGAAATGCACCCTGATTGTGTCAGATATTGTGTCCTGTGTACATATTTGCAGTATGCTGCTATAACATTGAGGGTAAGAAAGGAAGACCCATGTCATTCTATTTACTCTTGCATTGAATCCCACATTCCACTGTCCTATCAATGGTTAATATTGCAAGCGTCACTCAAGTTGTCCCTACAGTGTGCTACAGGTATGGGATCAGTTAACCAGAATGCTCGGGACCTGGGGTTCTCTGGATAAGGGATCTTTCTATAATTTGGATCATCGCCATCATTTAACTACTAATCTACTAAAAAATCACTTGAATGTTAAATAAACCCAATAAAATAGTTTTGACTCCAATAAGGATTTATTATACCTTTTTTAGGATCAAGTAAAGATAACATTACAGAGAAAAATTAAATATATTTTATGAAAGATAGCCTTCCCTTATTCCAAGCTTTGTCCAAGCTGAGTGATGACCAGCAATAGCTAAACACTTAATTGCTGTGGGCTGCATAAAGTAAATACCTACCCAATATTGAAATGCTTATTTTGTCAGGTGACATACTGATTAAGTACTATGATGACAATCTCATTCATCCAATTTGTACATTTCTTTCTAATTATTTACACTTACAAATTAAAGTGGTATGTTTTTCTAATAACCCCTTGGTCACATGCTTTGCTTTAAAGGGCTGTTGGTCACATACTGTATAGGAAAGCATTCTGTTGTGACATGCACCTATGCTCTAGAGAATTTAGTAGTAGGGATATTGGTAAATGCACATGATAAATAGCTATGTCCTTTTTACACCTTTATTTTATCTTGTACTTACTACGCACATAGAAATATGTAAGCAACAACACTTTATAACTGGAAATATTATTCGCACCAAAAGTATTTAGTGATTTCTGGATAGCCCCTCACCCCTCTGAATGATGGATGTCTTTGTAATTTAGAGAACCTGATTATCATAGTAAGATATTTCTATGTAAACCCTCCACATAACCTTCTTATCTCCTGCATCAGGCTCCCTGCCTGAACTGATTGTTAGAACAAAGGAGTCTGCACTGGAACAGGAACTTCTCTCAGAACCAAGTCCTTATCATCTATTTAACTGGCAAGAGCTGCCACTCACTCTGTCATTTTGCTTTGAGACATAATGAATGGGGTCTGTACTGCACACCGTAGATAACGAGCCAGACTGGAAGTGATTTAATTCCACACCAAATAAGATAAAACATTGATTACCCAGTATATGCTTTCAAGTTATTTGTTAGTGAAATTGATCTATTGGCTAAAAAGGACACAAAAACAAGAGACAATATCACCCGCTAACAGTTTTGTCAGTGCAAGTAAACACACTATACATTATGTCTCAGTTACTGTAAATCCTGACAAATAAATGCATTCTTAGGGTAAGGTCACACTGGGCATTTTGGGGAGAATCTCTGCACTGGCTAAAATGAAAAATTAGAAGGCGCTAATCACACATGGCAATGTGTATTCCGAAGTCGCCCGAAGTTTTCGAGGCAACTTCGGAAAACTAATCGCCGCGTGTGATTAGCGCCGGCGATTTTTCATTTTAGCCAGCGCACAGTGAGAGAGGGTGTTTGAGGAGATTGGTCCCCGAAAAGATGAGGCAATTAGTCGCCAGGCGACTAAATCTCCCCAAAACGCAAAGTATGACCTTACCCTTACAGCAGAGAAACACGCTCAGATCCGGGGAGATTAGTCACCCAGCAACAAATCTCTTCTTTTTTGGGGCAACTAATCTCCCCAAACTGCCTCCTGCCGGCTAGAATGTAAATCGCCGGTGTTATGGCAATCAGTACACTTTGTTTTCTGAAGTCGCACGGAAGTTGCCTCACTAGGAAACTTCAGGCGACTTCAGAGCGTGTGTCTCTGCCCTTACCATCATGTAGCAAATGGTAAGTGGTATAGTATGTGGCAATCTTCTGTAAGTGCACTTTGATATTATTTTCTGATATGCAAGAATTCATACAGTGCACATTCTGTTAAACTGCTTGAGAGTAATTAACTATTTACTATTTACTATTTAACTATAACTCAGTTTATAAAGCCCAGAAAGGTAATACAAATTAGAATAACATTTCTAAAAATGTAGAAATGAATAGCCCTGTTATATTGTTAGAAATATATTGCATTGTACATTTTAGTTGTGCAGAGTTAAACATCTTGGTGGGTCATTTATCAGTTATGGGGCAGGATGCAAAGTGCAAACATAGATGCAAATTTCATCATTGGTGAATACTTTGGAGTAAAGGCACCTGAACTTTTCAAATGAATACAACACAAAATGAGTTTGTTAGTTCAGGAAAGCTGGAGCTATAAATGCAGGGGCTGCATGACAAGGGATCCAAATGACCAGCAGCCAGAAAGATTGTCAGAATCAGATGTAGCTGTGTTTATGTGAGAAGGAATGAGTTAAAGGAGAAGGAAAGCTACGTAGGCATTTTATTGCCAATAGATTAGCTGCAATAGTGCAAGCTAGAATGCTATATTTATTCTGTAGAATGTTTTACCATACCTGAGTAAAAAGCTCTTGAAACTCTCTTGTTTGTTTAGAATAGGAGCTGCAGTATTAATGTGGGGTGACATCACTTCCTGCCTGAGTCTCTCCCTGCTCTGGGCTCAGATTACAGTAGAGAAGGGAGGGGGAGGGGGAAGAGGAGCAAACTGAGCATGCTCTTGCCCAGGGCAATGAGGTTTAAGCTGAAGGAAGGAAGTCTGATACAGAAGCCCATGTGTACACAATAGAAGGAAAGAAATGCTGTGTTTCTTTTGACAGGGGACTCAGAGCAGCACTACTTTGGGGGTTTACTGGTATATTTAGATGGACCTTTCTGATAAGACTTACTTAGTTTTAACCTTTCCTTCTCCTTTAAGGCAGATGGCGGCCCAGGGGTGGAGAAAGAGAGGGATGTGATGTCAGGGGAAGTAGCAGTTCACTTCCTTATCATCTGAGCAGGTGGAAACATACTATATTTTGCAAAATGTCAGGAGTTTCCTTCTTTATGTTTTCATATTATCTATTAATAACTGAATATGAATGTTTTCCTGAATGCGCTGTTACATTGTGGTTTCTGTCTGCATTGTATTCATTTTGTTAAATGAATGTCAAATGCTTGATCCAGGGAATGTTTCCGATTGCCACTGGGGTCAGGAAGGAATTTTTTCCCTCTTGAAGCATAATTGGCTGGGTTTTTGTCTTCCTTTGGATCAAAACAGTGGACATATGATATTATATTTTAAGTTGTATTTGTCACAGCAGCGGTAGGACCTTGCCAGAGTACTGCACAGGTACGTTTAGAAGAGGGAGAAAGGAGGTTCTCTCCTGTGACTGCACTGCTTGTGCTAGGTGACTGCCTACTTGGATTTCCTATTATACACTGCAGATGCAGGTGTGGCAACAGTTAAATTCTGGATTTAGAATATTGCCATGGGTTAGGCTGGCAAGGTCCTATTTATTTGATAAAATGTGAATAAATGCTGTAGCCATTTTACACCCATCTCTGTCTTCTGGTTTCATTAATAATAATGTATAATAATAATATATATAATGGGGTTCAGTGGGGTGGCTAAAGGCCAAGGGTCAAATTGAGGAGTCCCCTTGTTATGTATTTAGTGGTGGACTGCTGGAGAAATGTAAGAGTGAATGATGTGCTAGTTAGGGTTTTCTTGCCGATCCAGAGTTCAAAGGGTACTGTCTGCCTGTTGTAGGCAGTATGACCCCACGGTGCAATTGTGTTTTAAATAAACACAAAGGAGCCCAATTTTGTGTGCCTTTTGACAGGAGGACTTTGTAAAAATTACCCCTCTCTCTTGGTAGTTGGTGTGAATCATTTTCTTGCAGTCTTCTGACTACTTTAGAAAGCAGTAGCACAAATAATGTGCATTGATCCAAACTAAAAATGCAATCTTTTTCTGGCACTGGATGAGCCTTTGAATATTTTTGAAAACTCACAAAAACAGTAATGAGTGTGAAATGTTCTCATTGGCAATATTTTTCAACAAAACACGCCTGTGATATTCATTAATAGTGTTTGTGATATTTGATGTTTATTGAAGAATATTACATGTGAAATGCACTTTTATTCATTTTTTTTTTTTACATTCCCCTTAGAATATATGTATTGAAAGTACCACACATACTGCAATACTGGTGAAATACTTTCTGACAATATTTCACCCTGCATGGGCATCTTGAAAAGTTTTTGTGTGTTTTTTTAGGATAAAAAGTCAATGGAATGTATGAGCTTAACAATCATGGTGTTAGCAAAAACAAGGAAAATAAAAATAAAGCAGCAGATTAGATACCAGTCAAGTATCACGGGCAAGAGAGATCTTTGTTATACCTGAGATGGCACTCCCACGATTCAATATGCCATAACTATTTTTAAAACCCATACATTACATTCCCAATCCAAAATGTCTTTATTTTCTTCTCTGAATACCCCTGTCAAAACTACTTTTTGCTAATACATTCTAATAGTAACTTCATCATCATAAAAGATAGATATAGCACCAGCAGCTTATTTGTTACTGGGCGCTCACTGCAGTGTCATGCAGTGAGCGTCCAGAGGTGACATCAAACAGGCTTGTCAATTTACATTGGAGTACCGGAAGGCAAAAATACTCTGCATAGTATCTAGGTACTAGACAACTCATAAAAGATTCTCAGGGTATGCTTAGGTGGCTTTAACTTGTGAGGGATTCCCTAATATTCCTTTAATGTCGAGTTTCCAATGCTTGGGATTTATCTCCTCAAAAATAAAACTGACTTTAAAAACAATGTGCTGTGGTTTACCATTGAAAAGTCCATAGTAAAAGACAGGTGGTGGTTGAGAAGAAAAATACCGAAGCTAATAAGAAAGGCTAAGGCAAGTATTTTGAGAGTGTGTATCTTCCATGTTACATGATGTAATGGTAATTTTGCTTTATGGGACATTACTGTATATTCAGCTTTTCAATTTAAACTCAATTTGTTGAACATACATTTTGTCTATAGTTTTAATTAAAAGCATCTACAGTTTTTATTTCTTGTGCTTTTATTGCCATTGTGGTTTTAGAGCTATGTCTAGTTTATCAAAAGCATGGATCATGTTCTTGAAATATCATGGTTATCCATGTGTACTAATAGTATTTATGTACTGGGCATTTGGGACAAAGGCCTTTAAACACACATTCCTTCTTTTTTTTTATAAATGAATGGAATAATATTGGAATTGTGACCCACTATGATTTGAATGATTCCCTTACTGAGTACTTAGTACTTTCCTTGTTTAGGTAGAAAAACAAATTATTAGTCCATTGGATGTGCCCTCTTTATAATGGGTACCTCCTTATAAAAAGCCTAAAAAAGGCTGCATCTTACTTTATAGCGGAGCTTGTTTATACAGCTATTTATCCACTCTATTTACAGGGGGAAGGGTGGGTTCAGGGGGAAACAATAATTAAAATAAATAAAAGATTAAGCACAACACATTTTCATCACAAATCCAATTTGTTGTGCTCATGTTGAGCAAAGGTGTATTTAAGGGGCCAATTTCCTAACAATCGCATTGTGATTTTTTTCCCCACAAATCTTGAAAAATGTGTGGTTTTCCTATATTTCTAAAGAAACGCTAAACATTCAAAATTAAGTGAAAAAAACATGAAACCTTCAATACCAGTCTTTGCCAAGTAAAAGTTGTTACATGCTGTAGAAGTCAATGGAAGCGGCTCTGATTTATTGGATGGCTTTTTATCAAATTGGACTTTTAGAGGTTTTCAGATTTTTTTTTTCTTTTTTTCTTTTTTCTGAAAGGGTTTCAAAATATATTTATTTTTAACTGCATCATTCAGTGCTTTTTTCATTTGCACTTTTTGTATTCAGATTTTTTAATATATCCAATGACATTCATGGTTTTAGAGTTTGTGAGTTTAGTCGCGATTTCCAAAACCTCTAAAATTTGACCTTCAATAAATAAGCCTCTGTGCATACTGTCCAAGTATTCAATACAATGCAGAAGGAAACATCCGTTTCTGCATTTTTGTGAATGGTGTACCTGCGCACTGTATAGCTGAGCAACAGGGTACTAGTAAATTCTGCTAAATCTCTATGTCGGAAATCTTGAAAAAATAAACTGTAATCCTAAAATAATAGAAGCTATGGTGCATAATGTATATGCTCTCATTTTTCTAATTGCTCGTTGGCTTTTGGAGGGCCAGTAATGATTTTCAAATAGTTTGGGTTTTAACTTCCTAAATGCATCATTTCAATGCAGATTGGCTAATTTACAGTTATGCTTCATCTACCAAATTTCCGCAGATTTATGGTTGATTGGATTGAGCTGTAATCTGATACCATCTTTATCTTATTACCATCATGTAACTGTCAAACACCTTCCAATGTTCAATGGAGTGTACGTTTTTAATTACATTTCAGTGTCACTTTTTAGCTTATCAGCCCAGGTAGAGAACTAATTATTGGAAAAGTTTAACATTGTAAAGCAAAAGCATGCCTGACTTGTTTTTATTGATCGTTTAAGAAGAAACAAAGACATTAACATACCATGATTGTTTTTTTAAACCACCAGGGGCAATAGTTTCTGTACTTAGTTATGGGGTGTTTTTTTGTGTACAATTACTGTGTAGGGACTAGAGATGTCGCGGACTGTTCGCCCGCGAACTAATTCGCGTGAACATCGGCTGTTCGCGTCCGCCGAATGTTCGCGAACGTCGCGCGACGTTCGCCAATTGGGTTCGCCTTAGCTGGCGCTTATTTTTTAACTCTCACCCCAGACCAGCAGATACATGGCAGCCAATCAGGAAGCTCTCCCTCCTGGACCACCCCCACACCCCCTGGACCACTACCCTTCCATATATAAACTGAAGCCCTGCAGCGTTTTTTCATTCTGCCTGTGTGTGCTTGGAAGAGCTAGTGTAGGGAGAGAGCTGTTTAGTGATTTGAGGGACAGTTGATAGTAACTTTGCTGGCTAGTAATCTACTTGATACTGCTCTGTATTGTAGGGACAGATCTCTGCAGGGATTTGAGGGACAGTGAGTTTAGGTTAGTTAGCTTTGCTGACTAGTAATCTACCTTCTACTGCAGTGCTCTGTATGTAGCTGCTGTGGGCAGCTGTCCTGCTGCTGATCTCTCATCTGCTGACTGCTGCCTGTAACCCAATAGTCCTTGTAAGGACTGCTTTTATTTTCTTTTTTGTTTTTTTTACTTTGCTACTGTAAGAGCCCAGTGCTATTAGTCTAGCTGTGTTGGGGAGTGGGACTGGTGTGCTGCTCCTCCTAGTAGTTCACCACCACCAGCACCAACCAGAGTCAAAATTGTTACAAAGTATCTTATTTGCACCTGTTAGCTGTTCTGAGCTCTCTGCCAAAAGCTAATTAAGTTAGAAACTGTTTTTTTTCTGGCTGTTCAGTTCAGAGAAAAGAGGGACTGGTGTGCTGCTCCTCCTAGTAGTTCACCACTACCAGCACCAACCAGAGTCAAAATTGTTACAAAGTATCTTATTTGCACCTGTTAGCTGTTCTGAGCTCTCTGCCAAAAGCTAATTAAGTTAGAAACTGTTTTTTTTCTGGCTGTTCAGTGCAGAGAAAAGAGGGACTTTCCAGTACAAAAGAGGGACAGGGGGTTGAGTGGTCAAAAGAGGGACAGTTGGGAGGTATGCAAGTGCCACCTAGCTGTGTGAGCTTTTTCACATTCTGTCTAAATAACAATAATAATTCCGTGTCCGTAAACATCACCTGAGTGATGTTTTTACAGCAGCAATAATATATTCCGTATCCACTACTGTATACGTTGCCCTTGCAGGCATTGTTTGCCCAGTCTTTAACCAAGTGCCACCTAGCTGTGTGAGCTTTTTCACATTCCGTGTCCAGAAACATCACCTGAGTGACGTAGTGTGATTTCTGCCCTTTACAGCACAAAACGCAGCGCTGTGTCAACAATGTATTTTTCAGATACATTTTTGCCCTTGATCCCCCTCTGGCATGCCACTGTCCAGGTCGTTGCACCCTTTAAACAACTTTAAAATCATTTTTCTGGCCAGAAATGTCTTTTCTAGCTTTTAAAATTCGCCTTCCCATTGAAGTCTATGGGGTTCGCGACGTTCGCGAACCGTTCGCATTTTTGACGCAAGTTCGCGAATATGTTCGCGAACATTTTTTCTGCCGTTCGCTACATCCCTAGTAGGGACCCATGGAATAGAAATTGTCCCTTTGCCTTATTAATGATCTTAGGGTTCTCATACAGTAATAGGTAGATGGGGTTTTCCAAATAAGATGTCTTCCCATATTTGGATCACACATACTATAAAGGACATGTAAACCCTACATTTTTCAAACAAATAGCAGCTTTTACCCGTGGCCATTTTCCACTCACACCTCATCAATGAAATTTACAAATAGCACGTGTGCTGTAAAGTTTATACAATGAAGAATGCAGGCTTACACAGGCAGAAATTACTTTGATAAAAAAAAATCCTGCTTGGACTGGACACTGTAATGGTTACGCTGTGCTCAGGTGAGGAAGTCAGGAGAAAAAATAGGAGCAGACAGCTAGAGCAGAGTTTCTATGGGAACCAGCAATGCCATCTCTTCATTGGCTACTAGACTGGAGGACATGTGTGGTTATCTGAGTTGGAATGAATGGAGCATGTGCAATAGCCAAGAGCCAAAGCAAATTCCAGAGGGCGTGAGCTGAGTGGTTAGAGGAGGAGAGGTTAGAGGTGCCTACCTAAACTTCAAAGCCTCCAGGAGGATTGACGATATGCAAATGAATGACAGTTTAGGAAATTGCATTAAACATTAATGCTGATCAAACTGTACTAACTGTCTCTCTTACTGCTGCTATCTGCAACTGCGCTGATTCCAGAATTAATATAGGGGGCATTATTTATCAAAATCCAAATTTTTAATTTAAAAAAAGTCAGAACTAGTGTTGGGCGAATTTATTCGGCAGTCGCGAATTTGCGGCGAATTTCTGAGATGGTTTAGATGCCGGCAACAATTTAACAGATGCCCATTGACTTTAATGGGTGCTGGCATCAACTTCGACGCCGGTGCCAATTTTGACGCTGGCGAAATGTTTTGCAAATTTCTGGCCCGTTTCACAAATTGGTTTAGATGCAAAAGGGACACAACGGGACAAATTCGCCCTTCACTAGTCAGAGCAAACTAAAATCCACCATTGGACAGTATTTATTAATGAAAAAGCTTTATTTAATCAGATCGGGGACAAATTCGATAAAATATATATCAAAAATACAAATTGTACGATTTTTTGGAGTTTTTTCCCAAATCGCTCGATTTTTTTCTGCCTTTTTTTTTTAATAAGTTTTTAGCCTGAAATAGTCGGATTTTCAGGCTTATTTCAGCGCAGACCACAGAAACTTCCAAATAGAATAGGGACCTCTCCCATTGACATATACAACCTTGGCAGGTTTGAGATTCCGAATTTTTGGATTCAGATTTTTTCCATTGTCTGGGAAGAACTTTGCAATAATATGGGCAGCCCTTTAAATAAACCTAAAATATTCTGCTTGGAACAGCAAACATAAATTAGCATAAGAAGAGCTTAACCTCATGTGTTAAAGTCAAGAGTGTGCTACTTCATAGGTTGAATCAAATCCAATAGAATAACAGTAGTAGCAGTATTATAAATGAATTGTCCTCTTAATGCTTACCTCCTGTGCTCCTGCCCGGGCACCATATATCCAGTGAAATCCAGTTGAATGGAGGAGGCTGGAGGCGCAGAAATTTGCTGCAAAAACTTCCTTTATTAGGAGTATAGAAAACAACATGTTTATTCATTCAACTGAGTTTCTCTTCATAGGTTGAATCAATAAATGTGTAAGATCTCATTTTACTGATTTGTGATTGGGCCCCTTGCAAAATATTTGTGGTCTATGCCAGATCCTAGCTTGCTTGATAACTGAATTACAGTGCTATTATATACCATTCGCCTGATACTAATAACTGCCAGTTTATTTTTGTTTTTCACATTTCTATGTAGTATCAGTATATTTTAAACAATATTTATCATTAGATTAATTTTAAATTAGAGCTAAGCATAGTATTATGATAGGAAATTGTGTTCAGTTTTTCCAGACAGACCTTACTTTTCCCACAATGATAAAGCCAAATAGACGCCAAGCCATGCAATCACCATAATATATTTAATTTTCTTTGAAAATAAACAGTTTATCATGCTCACCTCCCTGAAAGACCATTACATCTTAACTTAGTTTAATGTGCGCTCTTGTATTAAAATATGAGTTGCATTAAAATAGAAATTCAATTTCCGTTATCTTCTTAGCTGTCTATAGGGAGGGCCGGGATATATTCTCATTAAACATGTCAGAATAGTAAGACAGTGATTGATGTACAGACAATTTTCCATTGTAACTGAACAATATATAAATTAGTCCTAACACATTTGTGCCCTTCCTCCACCCTAATAATTGTAACCAGGCCACTTTGTCTGGTTGTTATTACTAATATGCTTAATTTAAAAGCTCTTCTGCAAAGGAAAGGGGAAAAGAACTAGCAATTATCGGATTCTTATTATCAGTTTAAGATTAACATTTACATTACATTAGGCCAATAACTGAAATAAAAGCAATGTTTAAAGGTTTGTTTCAACAAATGAAGTTTTATGTTTGTATCACACGTATGGCTCGTACATGGGTGATACATATTAAATGTAAATAAAAGTAAAAGGTCATTGGCAGGAAATAACAAAGGCTTGCTTCCATGTGTCATACAGTTTCTAAGCCCACAATCTGAAAATGGTAATTTGACCATTCATGTGTGAGGGCAAATCATAAAGAACTCAAATGCTTGATCACATGCAACTGATAGGAATGTATATATGGGAAACTACATGTGTGCACAGTCTTTCCCCCCACACAAACACACACAAACTGCAACAGCAGTGATCAGGCTTCTGTCTGTTTGTTCACTGTATATGGCAGGTGATGTCCAAGCTTTTATAATGTCTAGTCTAATAGTACATGTTACAAGAAACTGGTGACAAAAGAACTAAGATGCTCTTAGGTCAAAAGCAATCGTCCTGCCCACTGCTACGTTCGATGGATATGAATAGATATTACACTTACTATGGCAGATGATGGCAATGTCATACACAGAAATAAGGCATCCTATGCATCTTCTGAAGGCATCACCAGAGTCAGTCTTGGGCAGTGTGTTTCTCACTTAAATAGACAGTGTGACGTTTTGACCTCCAATGTCTTTCATGAGAGCACCATGGTTGGCAAAATGATTTTGTGTAAAGCATTGCATTTATTGGTAATATTTCCTACTACTAATTACATTAGCTCAGTGGAGCAAGAGTATTCTGCAGAAATGATTGCTACTTTCCTACTTCAGAGACCACAATTTTTTCCAATCCGTCTCAGTGCTGACAAACTGATCAATAATCTTAGATATTGACAAACAAGATTTGTTAGGTATAGGGTGAGCACAAAATTCCAAAGCCCTGACTTTCAGTCTCAATTGCTGGATCGAGTAGGTCATTTGATTTAGAGGGTGAATACCATTTGCTGAATTGTGCAGGCTGCTGGGTATGATTATAGAGATTGATAATACAACAGGTAAATACAAATGTGATTTACTTTAATTAATCCCACATCGTATTTTTGTATAGAGACCGAATAACCTTTGTACATTTTCTATTCAAAACATAGTTCATTTTTAAAAACTTTAAAAATTTTTTTTATAATATGCTACTTTGAGTAATAATACCTGGGATGTCCCTGCCTTGACTGCTGGGACGCCTGTCGCCACCTATTCGAACCCGGAAATTAACGCACACCTGCCTGACATCATCACACTTGGGGGCAGATTTACTAAACTCGAGTGAAGGATTCGAATGATAAAAAAATCAGAATTTCTAAGTATTTTTTTGGGTATTTCGACCATCAAATGGGTCAAATTCGATCGAATAGAATTATTAGAACGATTCGAAGTTTATTAACCCTCGAAATTCGACCCTTGATAAATGTGCCTCTGTGTGTCTAAGTGAATTTTCGAATGTAAAAACTTCGAATTTCGAACGATTTTTTGGGTACTTCGACCATCGAATAGGCCTATATTCAACTTCGACTTCGATTCGAAGTAAAAAAGTTTGACTTCGAAACTCAAAGTACTGTCTCATTAAAAAAGTTTGACACTTCGCCACCCTAAACCTGCCGAATTGCAATGTTAGCCTATGGGGACCTTCTAGAACCTATAGCCAACATTTGGCTAAGTTTTTAGAAGTCGAAGTATAATCGTTCGGTTCGAAGGTTTCATCGTACGATCAAACGATTTGACTTCGACCGAAAACGCGCAAATTCAATAAAAAAACCTTCGAATTCGACATTCCAATTCGATGGTCGAATTCCGAAGTTTTTTCCACCTCGAAATTCGACCCTTGATAAATCTGCCCCTCGATGTGGAAATTAAATATTTAAAGGGACTGCAGCCAATTGGTCTTTGCCCAACATAGGCTTATTTCTATAGTTCCTGGGTGTGCTTCCAGTTTGTCTAATCTGTTCTCTGACCTTACTTCTCTCTGACCTTTCACTAGTTCTCTGCCTATCCATTGTTTCGGATCCAGATTCTATTCTGCTTTACCGTTGGGTTTGACCCCGGCCTTTGACCTCAACTACATCTCTGACTCCTGATTCTGTACTGCACTGCCTGATTGATTGATATTAACCTCGGTCCTCTTACTTAAAGACCCAGTGGCATCCTAGTAGAAGAGGACTACTAGAATACTAGATTAATACATATTAGGCTTGTCAGCTCATTAAAGTTGGTGACATACAGAGTATACCTTGTCATTATTTTGGGTATTGATAGAGTACCAACGTATGTTATAGTGTTGGACATAGGACAAAGAAGGGCCTTCTAAAAAGCAAAAAGGCACTTGAGAGACACATGAATAATCAGGAAGGAAGCGTTGTGTTTGTAATTTAGCAGTTGCTTACAGTGTATCGTGAAGAGATGATATGGCTATATTAAGTGAACTGTTTGTTGTGTCCCAAACGATTCCATTTACTATAGACTGAACATGCAATATAACTATACACATGGATACACATGATGACCTTCAACAAACACAAATTGTACATGTATGGCCAGCTTTAATGGCCAAATAGCATTGTTTTGTATGTCATGCTGATCTCATGATAATTTAATAAAACAATATATATTTATTTATAAAAAGGAGGATTTTAAAACTTTTTTTATGCTCTGAAGCTGATAACAATTTGAATCCAAAAATACTCCAGCTAAAACCTGTTGAAATCATGTAGAAGTTGATGGCAGTTTTCCAATTAACAATTGGAGCAAATAGATTTTTTTTAACTATTTTCTTACATAAATTGTATAGACTACACATTATAAGCACAGGCAACATTTTAGGGATGCATATGCTTTTCTGTGTACTATACGTTATCTTATTTGTTTATTTGCATCATTCTGGCAAAGAGGTTTTTTCTGCAAAGCATTAGGTCCTAGAGTGGTTTACTGTAATAGTTACAGGTATAGGTTGCTAAGAAAGTGAACCAGTATGTATGTAAAAACAATGATGGATTGTTATGAAAAATTATTAAAATCAGTATCAGAATGTATCTATGTCACATGAAAAAAGAGCAAATGGTTTGGCATATAGTCCTCAATTTGTACTAGTAGTAACCTGATTGCAAAATTTAGGTGACTTCTGTTTGTGAATTCTTTTGATTTCTGGACAATGAGTGATGCATAAGTAATACCCACTATTTCCTAAATGCTGGCGTTGTGTCCTAGTGTGATAACACAGTCAATATTTACAGCCACCTTAGGATAATAGAATTAATTAGGTCTGACAGCAGAGGGTTGTTTTGTTCAGTGATAAGGCAACTCCGATCACTCCAGAAGTAGCAGCAAATGTTTGCAGATGATACAGATTTTTTAGAATGTTATGACTTAAACCAGTGTTGCAGAAATACCATAAAGCCATAATGATGTAAGGTGACTATTGATGTTTGGAATGAAACCATAATTTGAATTTGTGACATTCATGCATTTTTCTGTTTGGGTAGATATTCAGCTTCAGTAAGGAACACAAATAAAAAATCAAAACATTTCTCTGCAAATAAGGAGAGAAATATAAATATACGGTACATATAAATAGTGTATACATATAGTTAAACTGACAAAACATTAGAATATGTAGCTAGCTAAACATGAGATACATGCATGTATACAAATATGATTATGTTAAAGCAATGAAGTCTGAATAAAAAGTGAATAGTGAAGTCCATAAAAAGTGAAAAGTCCTTATTCAAAATGTATGCAATAGGAGAGAAAGCACTTCACTAGCACCTCCTGATATAAAGAGAAAATGTTCAGCGCCTTACAACATATTCAACCTAAGTTATATTTGGGTTGTATATTGTTCTGTAGGAACCTCAAAGGATCAAGTGCTTGCGGTGAAAGGCAAGCTGTTTTGCATTGTTTTGCTGCATTACATTTTTAGGGACTATGCCTTCTGCATGGCATAATGACCCCCCATGCACCATCAATGGCTTGGATAAAGCTCCAGTCCTTTACTAATGCTTATGAGGTGCAGTAGGAGTAGGGCGGTGTGTCCATCCCTAGGTAGCACCACAAAGCTCCCCCTGAGTACCAAAACAAGTAAGAACAACCCAGATTTATTAGGATGATAACATACTGGGTGTAGGACCAGCTTCTCTCCACCTACACTTCTGCATGTAGCTGCACTGACGGTCACAGTGTCAGCCTAAGTGCAGTTACATAAACCAAAGACTGGCCCGATAATGCACGCTTTTGCTCCATGTAGCTGTATAATTTCTTCAAAAGACATGAATGAGATCAACTTTACCTTTCATAATATAGTGCTGTTCTCAAAACACAGGTTAAATCTTCTTATCCGGTATGCTTTATACAGTATGTGGCATGTTATAGCATGCATATGTGTACCTTTCCCTATCTCCTCAAACACAAGGACAATGCTGCCCACTTTATTTCTCTGATAATATCATGTATACAGGTATATTCTGGTTACAAAAAGGTGTCACAGGAACAGCAGTAGGTTAAATTCAAACAGCATTACCCAGAATGTTTGATATTGTTCACAGGTTTTTGTCTGAGGAAACTCAGTACACTGTCCCCATCTATTTATAGTTGTATTTTCAAAGAATTGATTACTATTCAAAATTAATGAATTCATAAAAGTATGCTACATTTAATTAAAGCTACAAAGGCTTGAAAAACTACATTGCAGTATAAAATTAATCCCTTAAAACAATTTACATTTCTTTCAAAACTCAAGCCATTAGGTTCCAGGGTCACCAATTGCAAAATCCATTTTACTGTTTTGTGTGATTTCATAACCACACAACTCTCCCCTCCCCTTTTTAATATGCTGTTATCAGGCTAATCCCAATGACAGACATTACTCTTGGGTTACACTCATGTTTGTTAGGGAAATGCTCTGCTACACTAGGGGAGGTTAACCCCTTACCTTCTGTTTCTTGCATGTTCTGCCAAACAAATGTATGGAATGATACATGCATGCTACATTTTTTGCAGTGCAGGTGATGTTTGCTATTATCTGGAAAGCTTAAATTGTATAATTTGCATTTACACCACTAATGTGATTTTTTTTTTAATTTACTACTGGTGTCACAGAAAAGACAGCTACCACACCTAAAAACCCGACAATAGTTAATTCAAAGAATGCTGAAATACTGTAGTCTTATTTTTACCCCCACATTTTAGTTGTATTAAAAAGCTGCCGACTCACTTGTTGTTTCTGGTTTGCAATGTAATGTTTTTAGGGTGATTTCAAATACCCTGCTTTCATTATTATGTACCAAATAAATAAAAAAATATTGTCTTCATGTTACTTTACCTTATAACTATTGATTTTAGCAGACTAAAACATTTCTTTTCCTTCAGCTGGTTTGGATACATTTCTACCAAGCTTACTTTAAAGAATGTTTTACCAATATTTAAATCTTGATATGCTTAAATCCATTAGAATCTGGTGTCCCAGTCCAACACTGAGGGTTATGCAATTAAATGGAAATGTTAATGCTCATCTTAAATGTTGACAAGCAATAGTGATGTTTGTTAAACCAGAGAAGATGGGGTTAAACCTGTTAACCTGTTCTCCTATTCACGGAACAGCGGAAGTGACTTCTCTTTTGGTAAAAGGGCAGAAGTACTTTTAGATTTGTGGGTATGGCAGTATGGTAATTGGGGAATATATCTTTTGGTGTTTTGCAATGAGAGGAGATATTGATTACTAGAATAGAGCATGGACAGCATGAATGGATTGGGGAAAGGCATTGACAGAAATTTCCCAGCTGCCTTGTTTTTTTTCCTGTTTGTGAGCCCCCTTGTACATATCTAGAAAGGGTACACCAAACTGAATGATATGTCATGACATAAATAGCGTCTGGACATAGTACTGAGCAACATAGAATTTATGTTAAAACTCTGTATTTTGCAGTTTATAAATACAATTTGCTTTGCCAAAACATTGTATGTTGCTCAAATTACTTACATTGCAGTGTACTGGTGTCCTAATTTTTGGAGTTGTATTGTTCAAGCCCCATTAAAAAATCCATTATTTCCAACCCTTTAAAATAAAAAAGGCAACAAGACAGCACATGGATCATCAATGCAAGGTGCATTATTTATTTAGTCACACCTGAGTATCAGTAGCACTCCACTTCATATGGTGATCAAGATACCTTATATCTAAATCTGTGCATTCTAACTGAGAATTCATATGAATCCAAGAAACAACATTAACATGTAAAAAGGAAAATGCGTTCTATTGTGTCTCTCAAACTATTGTTTTGCTGAAGTCTTTTTAAAGCTTTACCAAGCAGTAAAAGAACAGATGCCATGAAAAGTATGGGACAATTGCTGTGCATTCACCTGCTAATTGTTTGGAGTTTGATTTAAATCATTACATTTTGACACATTGTATTGATAGCATTTCATGTTCATTACTTATAAAAAGGAACTTCCATTATACCATGGACTTCCTGTTCCCTGCTCATTACCAGCAATTAAACACAACTGATGTTTTAACTAATTATATACTGATATTAAACTCTTAATATTTACTTATTCTTTACCTACACATCTGAACACACGCTCTTGTACTTGTCCTTTTAATTGTTCAAGTTGGCTTGGTTTACACCAGTTTCTACCTAAGGTCTTGTCCCTACTTGATTCACTGTTTATTGACTCCATGGCTGTTTATTGTCTCTGATTGTTCGCTGCCTGTCCTGACTCCTTGCCTGCCTTGACCACAATTCTGTTTAAGTCTTGCCTGTACCACACCTTGGATCAAACGTTGTTGTGTTCAGGTTCTCCCTGTTGAAAATTCTGTAGACGCCAATTAAGATTCCGTCTATATAAACAACCCCACCCTTCCCCCAACTGCAGCCCGAAGCCATACTTTGAGATAAGTAACAGCTAATACAGATTAATTCTCAGTGGACTGCAGATTTGTTTTGATTGTGCTTTTATTAAAAACAAATTATGCTTATGTGTTATATACATTTCTCCAGAAGACTTTTTCCAAAGACCTTCCGTGCAAAAACATCAAACAGTAAATAATATAGATCGGCTTGAACTCAGATGAGTTCAGTGATCTACTCTATTTTATGAAAAGCCCCAAAAAAGTACTATTTGTACTATAGGTCCCAAAGAGAATGTGTAAACTTTTTTTTTTTCAAAAGATTTTGATGTTTACTTTTCATGTGAACACAAAACAGCTCTTTTTTTCAATGGAGCCCCTAAATCAAACAATGTTTTCTTAGAGTGCAAAATAAGTAAAGCTTGCTAACAGCAGTAATGTTTGTAGGATTGCTACGTTCACCTTCAGGAGGGATGCAAAAACTCATTATCGGTGCAGAATGTAGAGCGGGGCATTATGATTTTTCTTGGACAATAAGAGAAGGATAAATCTGGCACAACTCTGATGTCAGCACCTTTATCAACTTTCTCAGTGATGATGCAGATTTTAATTGCACTCTGAGATGAATCTTGCCTTGCCAGTACCTATATGACATTGAGATAGATGAAGCCATTTGTTGGCATTATTAAAGCCAGCTGTGTGTTTGGCTGCGGCTTCTGCAAGCTTTATAATTCATGTATAATATCCTCTTACAGAGAGCATGAGAAGTATTTGAACCATATGGCAAATCGTTTTATTATGATTACAAGGCTTTTCATGTAACTTAAAATGATAAATCCTTCATACATGTTAGAAAGATACCTTTTCTCATATAATATTGTCTAAAATTACATGTTTTGTATAATCAAATTTGTATCATTTTTATTTCCTATGTTTGTTCAGTTCCTGCATAGGTCTAATCGCATTCATGTACCATGTATACAGATATTTAACTTGCATGGCATGATACAAACTGAACATTTAAAATGATGATACAATTAATCGGATTCTGAGATTATTGACTGAAAATTTGAAAACACTGCTAGCATGAAAAAATGTAAAATCGTTTCTTTTAAGCAACATACAAGTAACCACTGGATAATGTTTCCTTTGGAGCAAATATTTCCTTTGGAGAAAAACAATTGGATATTTTGCTCATGTTTTGCTGCTGCCTAGACAAACTAACTGTCAGCCATTCAGTGAATTTAACCAAAAATGGTGAAGACTTTCCAGTTTGGGAAAAAACACGACACAGTATTTGACAACCACTGTGATCAACTTTGGTTTAAGTTGCCTAACCTGGCCTTATGATCTAGAGATCATCTTCAAAATAAATAAAATGGACTCTGTGTTTGACAGTATATTTTTCCTGTATTCCACCACAGGGGGACACAGAGCATAGCCTGTTCTTTTCTAAGGCATAGAGGAGGGGTAGCCAGTATTTGATTGACAGCTGAGATTTTTAATTGAGTTTACAACAGCTATGAAAGCTTTAAGAAAAAACAATAATTTGAATTTCATGTTTAATTTGAAAAGGACTTTTATTTTACAGCTTTTTATGTTTGGGTGACAGGTCCACTTTAACAGCACAGGGCATCCCCTATAATCAGTCCTTGGGTGGTGCATATCTCATAATATTCATGGCATAATATTCTAAAAATTAATACACATTTGTGATGAGAGAATCTGTGCCACATTGCAAAAAAAAAATAAACACATAGAGGTAAAGGTAAAATCACTTTTTTGCCAAGTTGTTGGCTACTCAACAGTAAATCCAGTACCTTGGTTGCATTTTTTTGAAGAAGCACTAGCTCAGGGTAACAGGTGAAGGACTATAATCACTTGGGCGTTCTAAATAACTTAGCACTCCCCAGTGATTAAACCTTTCCTTCTCCTTTAAGACATTAGATAATTTTCTGATCTGTACCATGGCCCTAGGGGCAAATTCACTTACCTTCGAAGTTGCGCCAGCGTCTGATTCGCCAGGGCTGCGCAAATTCATGAAGATCCAAAGTTGCGCACAAGTTACAGATCGTTTTCAAAGTTACGCTAGCGAAGACAAATTTGCATACAGTGCCAAGTTAAAGTACAATGGACGTATATGTAGCAGCAAATACATTACACTACACAAGCCTGGGAAAGCTTCATAAAATAAAATAGAGTTGATATTTTGCCCTATACATGAGCCCACTGTATAGTTTAGGTGCCATATGTTAGGAAATGTATGGGGGAAGGAGGGTGCCCCCAAATAAATTTATGATCTTTTTCCGCCTATAACCCTTAAAAAAGTAAAAGATGCCATTAATAACGTTTTTTTGGCACTTAGAAAAAATGTAAACTTTTTTTTAAGCAAGTTCTATCTACTCTGACGCAAGAGGTAACGTTCACGAAAATCTGCAATTTAGTGAATTAGCGTAGTTACGTCCAGGGTCGGACTGGGGGGCTTGGGGCCCACCGGGACTACTGCCCCAGGGCCCCGCTCCAGCCCCCGATGCTGCTCCGGCGTGCATCATTGAGCTAGTGCGCATGCATGCGGCGTAGTGTTCGTGCGCAGCGCTACTGTTGTAGCAACAAAGTGGGGTCGCGCCGCCCAACTAAGTAGTGGATCTGGGCCGGCGGGGCCCACAAGAGCCCGGGGCCCACCGGCCCAGTCCGACACTGGTTACGTCGCTTTGCCAGAGCGCAACTTCGCCTGGCGTAAGGGTGCGAAGTAGCGCTAGAGTAGGTCCACTTCGCTAGCGAATTTACGCCAGCACCGGTTAGTAAATCGGCAAGTGGCAAGTCGCCCTTTAGTAAATTTGCCCCTCGTGTGTTCAAATATACTTAGGAAAAAAAACACTGTTTGAAGAATATGGGTCAGCAGAAACTCTGATACACAATAATAATATAATCCAAAGGACCAAAAAATAATCATTTGCGACATGGGCCATTACATAATTGCCTGCAGTTATAGTTATAGTCTATTTTATATCAATAAAAACAGTGCTAATGAGGGCCATATAACTAATCTGTGAATATTTCAAGATTCTAACTTTTCAAAATATTTCAGGATTTTAACTTTGCATGAGTATGTAGTTGAATGAAAATAAATCTTAACCTGTGTATGAATAAAAATCATCATTATTACACTGTCAATTAGTCACGTTAATAATGCCTTTCTCTTACATATTATATAATACCATGGAAATCAGACATGATTAGGCCAACAAATATAACATGAACAGATGCCACAAGGAATGAAAATGGCCTTATATGTCAGTCCTTTTTTTATTTTAACATTGAATGGACTTCATGAATAATGAATGATGGAGGGCGATCAGGTCTACACTCTAGGGACTTGACAGATAATCCTGTGATACATTACAATTAGACATGCATCATTGTCTCTTCATTTAAGTGAATGCAACTGTGAGAACCTCAACTTGTAGATTTATGAACACAGTGGCACAGTCCTTCAAATTTTTAAATAGATTACCAGAAATGTTTAATAGCATTTTAAATCACTTTGCTTTTTACAGAAACGAAGTTTTCACTTTTTCCCATCTGACTTCCTCTGCTATTTTTCATGTTTGGTTCTTTCCCTCAACACTACTGTTGAAAAATTGATTTTGTTTTTCTCTTAGTAAACTATAATTAGCTTAGTGCACAGAGTAGTCATGCTGTATATTAATATGAAATATGAATGCAGAAATCCAATAGAGTAGGAAAAAAAAAAAGTAAAGTAAGATCTGGAGATGAAAGTTTCTACATATCAAGTGAAAAATTAATTAATTATGCACCAAGCTGTCTAATATCTTGCAAAGTTCCTGACAAGTTCTTTGTTCAAAATGGCTATAATAACAACATCCTGTAAGAAACTCATCCTAAAATTAAAAAAATACAATTAGATATTAATTTATTGAAACTAAAAGTGTTCACTATTTTATTGTGAGCTATTATTACAGCAGTTTGATATAAACATATTTTTTTTGATGCATTCTTTAAACAAGAATGGTAAGAAGTGATGAGTGAAACTGGCCCATTTGCTTTGCAAGAGATTCATAAAATTGTGGTATAATATAACAAACGATATTTCTGGTGAAATTAAACTACATTTTTTACCTTTAATTGGGCACATTATACATTTAGGCAGGATAATTTACATTCAGTATATATATATATATATATATCATAAATAAAAGTCATGCAATAAAAGCACAATAAGATAGCATCACTTATCATGTTTAATGTGGTACTTGTATATGTATATAACCGCTCAATTTTAAACCATTTTGTATTGCTTCACATTAATTATATTTAGTAGCTTTGTATGTTTCCTGACACCCACTACTGTCATTTAAAGGAGAAGGAAAGCTACAAAGGCATTTTATTGCCAATAGATTAGCTGCAATAGTGCCAGCTAGAATGCTATATTTATTCTGTAGAATATTTTACCATACCTGAGTAAAAAGCTCTAGAAACTCTCTGTTTGTTTAGGATGGGAGCTGCAGTATTAATGTGGTGTGACATCACTTCCTGACTGAGTCTCTCCCTGCTCTGGGCTCAGGTTACAGCAGAGAAGGGAGGGGGCGGGGGAAGAGGAGCAAACTGAGCATGCTCTTGCCCAGGGCAATGAGGTTTAAGCTGAAGGCAGGAAGTCTGATACAGAAGCCCATGTGTACACAATAGAAGGAAAGAAATGCAGTGTTTCTTTTAACAGAGGACTCAGAGCAGCACTACTTTGAGGCTTTAATGGTATATTTAGATGGACCTTTCTGATAAGGCTTAGTTAGTTTTAACCTTTCCTTCTTCTTTAAAGCACTGGTTCCATTTAAAACCTTTGTAGAAAGTGTAGACATGTAATGGCCAGGCTATTGTGTTCATTGTACATTGTTGTTTGAAGGTTAATTGGAAAAATTCAGCAGAGACCTTTTTTTAATAAATATATTTTCATTTACATTTTCAAGTCACAATTAAGTGTAAGCAGCAGCATGATTCATTTCACTATTGTCCAGTTTCCCTACTTTCATTATGAATGCCTGGTCCAGCATCTCACTCACAACTCCCTTCTCCACCCCTGCAATCTTCTGCCCAACACACTCAACTGAAACTGCACTCATCAAAGTAACCAATGATCTTCTCCTGGCAAAGTCTAAAGGTTACTATTCCATATCCATTATTTTAGATCTCTCTACAGCCTTCGACACAGTTGACCACCCACTCCTCCTAGACATTCTATACTCTTTCATGGTTTACAGTTGCTGTTCTTACTCAATACTAATTCGCTAAGAAAACATATTTAGTCGCTTGGACTTCAGTATCACCTGTAAGCAGACAGCACCCAACTCTGCTTGTCTACTCCTCACCTCTCTCCTTTTCTCCTTTTCTCCTTTCCCAAGTTACAGACTGCCTTTCTCCTTCTGGGTGTCACAGTGCCACCTGAAACTGAATCTTTCTAAAACAGAACTCATTATATTTCCTCCAAGATCTTTTCTATGCATCAGATCTCACATACAGTTAATAACATCGCCTTTCAATCGACCACACAGGCATGCTGCCTAGGAATCTTCTTAGACTATCATATGTCATTTTTCACCACACATCCAAACACTTCCAAACCTTGTTGTATTCACCTGTGTAGCATTGACTGAATACAACAGTATCTTAGTTCAGATATAACCAAAACACTAATCCAGTCTCTTATTATCTCCAGCCTTGACTACTGCAAAATACTTCTCGCAGATATTCCAACAAGTCACCTTTCACAACTCCAATCTGTTCTAAATGCTGCTGCTAGACTCATTCATCTATCTCACCACTCAACATCAGCTGCTCCTCAATGCATATCCTTTTACTGGTTTCCAATTTCCTCTAGAATCAAATTCAAACTACTCACACTTACATTCAAGGCCCTTAACAAAGAAGTCCCTCCCAATATTTCATGTCTGATCTCAAAATACACTCCTTCACGCAACCTTTGCTCTGCTTCTGACCTTCACCTCTCTTCTCCTCTCATCATTTCAGCCCATTCTCGTCTACAAGACTTCTCTTGGGCTTTTCTTTGGAACTCTCTATTTCGAACTGTCAGTTTTTCTCCTTCCTTCCACACTTTCAAACGCTCCCTAAAGACCCACCTGTTTAGGAAAGTTTATTCAATGGATCTTATTTAATGAGTCATAAATGTATTATACATCGCAAATTTGTTTCTTAAATCCTTATGTTTTAATGGTACCCTAACTCTTTAGCTTGTAAACTCTTGCAAGGAGGGCCATCTAATCTTATTGTACTCTGTAAACCCTTGTTTGTTATTTGCTGTTTGTTCCCTCTTCATTATAAATTAATGTAGAACACTGTGTTGGTGCTATATAAATAAATTATGATATCATATTGTATCATCTTATTATAGTTCAAATGAATCTTGGTACTTGCTGGTGACCTACAGTGTCTTCAAAACAACTGTTTTTTTTACTGTTTTTTTTTATTTATTTTTTTAAAGAAGATGTTTATCTAGTTAACAAAGAAAACAAAACAGAAAAACTAAACAGAATAAAGAACAGAAAACAAGAAAAAATGAAAGTCACCTCCATAGTTAATTATAGATATCTAATGATATAGTTTTATGTACCATATAAGGCATTAGATATACTGTACGGCATAAAATGTTAAAACATAAAAGGTAGAAATGTAGACTGGGTTGGAAGCAGAGATATACTGTGTTTTGACCTAGAACATGTATTCTACTTTGAATTCTGATCGAAGTGAGGCTACCGTAAATACTACATGCTGTTTGGTTGGCATCAACTACTACTAGACATGAAGAAAATGTACACCGTTTACTGAATCATGTTAGATTGAGAGTTACATAGTAGAAACTGAATGAATAAAAGAAGAATAAAATCTTAATATAAGTGCAAATGCACAATTCTAATTGCATGCCATTTGGTAGCTAGAGTGTTGGTGAATGTGATCAAGCAATACAGCTAAAGGGGGATGGACATGAAGTCTAAGGGAGAAACAGGATTCCAGAGGGTGGGATGATATTTGGTTATTCTTCAGAAAGCAAGTGTGATATGTCCACAATCAAGAGGAAACTCTTATGACTCTTGATTCTAGCTTTGATGCTTCCAGGCCTCATGTGCCTAGGTGCATTTGGGTTTGTGCATATTAGTATAGGTAATGCCATGAGTGGAAAAGGACTTTAGGGATGTCTACTATTATTAACTACCTTGGATACAGCCAGATACAAGAAAAGTGATGTAAATAATTCACTTTGTCATTCTGGCACTCATTAGGAGTGGAAGAGTCGATTAAAAGCTTTATGGGTCCAATGAATTATGATCCAAACTGTTGTATTGGTAAGCATACCAAAAGTAATATTTACAGCACAGGAAAATTAATTCATATAGGTCTATGCTCACTTGACCTCTTGTGAGGTGTAACTATTACAGAATTTCTTCAATATTTTGAGCTGCACATACAAATAGCAAAGAAGGATGATTACCTATTTATTTACAGAGACTGATGAAATATCCTGAATTATTTTTTGCTTTAAGAGGAACTGTCATTATTATAAACAAATTCACTGCAGTGAATGTTCCATGAATCTGTTTTACTACTTATCTGTAATAATAGGCTAAAGATAAAAGAATAATGTTTCAAATTGCCCACTTTTCCACATTAACAACTTTATTATATTATTCCCATGAAAATAAAAATTTGATGGACTATGGTCATAAACTAAAAAAAAATGGACAATGCGAGCAATTTTTGATATCCGTTTTGAGACCTCCAAAAGCATTTTATTTAAGTCTGCATTATGTATTCTTTACTGAATAGAAATTTCATATCATACCAATAAAATAGTTAGCTGCAATTATACTGTGCACTGTGATATATGTTTTTATGCGATTCCCCACCCCCCAAATTGGCAATTTTCATCACATTTCCCTACAAGGTGCGATTCCCCACCCCCCAAATTGGCAATTTTCATCACATTTCCCTACAAGGCACAATGGGGTGAATTTTTACCTCGGAAGGCTTCGCCACATTTCGCGCCACTTCATCAGACGATAATTCGAAGTACAGAGGTTAATTTATCAAAATGCAAAGTTAATTCTTGGCGCTGAACGCTTGCTTACTAGCGTAAATTCGTCAGTGCGAGCATTTCATATCGAACTTCCCTAGCGTTCATTTCTGCCTGGCAAAACTTCATTAACACTATTCATTTGAATAGGGTGCAGTGTCGGACTGGCCCACTGGGATACCAGGAAAGCTCCCGGTGGGCCTGGTGTCAGTGGGCTCTCCTGCTTCAAAACATTTGGTATATTTCATGGCTATTACCTATTTCTATGAGAACAAAGAGACTAAATAGATTGAATAATAAATTATAGCATGTTAAGAAAACAGAATATAGGTTGATTGAGGAGATGAATTATAATAGTACTGACAGTGGGCCCCTGATCTAAGCACTTTTGGTGGGCCCCTGGTGTCCCATTCCGACACTGATAGGGTGGGTACATATAGGTCATATAAATGTCTTTATTAGTGATGTTGGGGCAAATGCTTCAAGTGGCCACTTATTATTACAAATGTCCAAGGAAGCAAAATAAAGGCAAAAGAGATCCTCTATTGTCCTAGACATGAGCCCGCTCTAAAACAAATGTAGCATGACCCTCAAATGGTTAGAAAAAAATATTAAAACAAAAATATTTTACAGTTACAACTTTCAAACACAATCCCACTTTAAAATATGAAAAGACGCCAGTGTTTTTTTTTTTTCTTTTTTATAACTTTTCAGCATACAGGATATGATGTCACTGACATAAGACTGAGGAGGATGTAGCTTCATCGTATCAGTTCGCCAGGTATAACCTGGCAAAGAAAGCTTATTTGAATGTAATGGAGAATTTGTAATTTGCCCCAATGTCTGGAGGCCAGACCCATTTTCAATACATCTTTTTTCAACATAAGGCTTTAAAGTTTCTTTCTTGAATTATTTAACTAAACATTCCACTTTGATATTTACATACACACTTTTTGCATTAATAATATCCCTTTAAGCATACAGATCTATATGTGTGAAGGTTTGAATTCAATGGTGACAAAAATAAAATGTGAGAATTCACTGTTTTTGCTCTGGGGCAGGGATGCTTTGGTCACAGCTTTTGATTTCCTAGCACTGTGCTTATGTTTCATAACAAGCAGTATTTCACTGTCTCACATGAATGAACTGAGTAATATAAGTGATGAGGAGTCATTCAGCATTCACCAGATTCTCGCAGATAATATTCACAGTAGAACTTCTTTCCTTGGCAATTGGCATGTGATGCAGATGTTTTAGCAGTCTTGACAAGCTAATACTCATGTTCGCATGGTAATTATATCAGATTTGCAATAGAATTACACTGATAAGATAAAAGCTAGGCTTCACAGGATTTCCCTAGCCTTGAAAAAGCTGATAATAATTGATGAATGACCAGCTTGCTGGACCTTGACAGCTTGGTGGCCCATCTTTTGCAATGCAAGAGATCAAGCCTTACGAGTGTGAAATAGCTATTTACCAGGAAACCTATTGAAAGAAAAATACAATTGAGCTTATTGCTGCTCTGGGATGCTGTGGATGTATAGATGGAAGGGAGCCCACGATAAAGTTCCTTTTTTATGCAGCTGATCCCACCATTGCTTAACAATTGTATTGAACAAGTACAGAGGAGAACAATGTATTTTCCTTTGTACCACCTAGCTCCCGCCTTTATATTGACCCAAAGTTTATGATGCATGATATAATCTTGCAACAAGACTCCTGATTTACAGATATAAATCTTGCTTTTAAAAAGCAGTAAAATTGGGAATGGGGGAGATCCGCAGCCATACATTTTGTGCAAAGGCCTTAAACATTATTTTTGCTGGGAATGAAAAGTCATATAATGTGCAGAGTGCTAATACTTACCAGCCATTTGCAATTGACAGAACAATTTATCTTGATAAAAGACAGTGAAAAATTCCAATCTATTCACTGACATCACATTATCAACAGTAATATATGGCCGTATGTGAATATTAGGTCGAGATCTAATACAGCTGAAAGGTTTCTGGTAATTCTACATATACCATGTACTGGACAATAAGGAAAATTACACTTTTATCAAGTAATTGAATGGCCTGTTTTATGGGAAATTTAAAGTTATACTATGTTTAATGAGATATAACATAATGTTTCCTTTTAGATAACTGGTTGGTATATCAGTTTTCAGTAGTAAAAGAAAAATCACTAGATTTTATGGTGCAGACAAAAATGTATCCTAAGGAAATTAATTTGAATAAGCCTCTTTATCGCTTATAAGAGCTCACTTAGCTATATGCTGCACACAAACCCAAGTACAACCTTGGTTATTTGAGGAATGCATCTAGATAACATGACATAACGTTTTGAAACTAAATTCAAGGGGGTACGAAGGGACGAGGAGTAGAATATTGTTTCACACTGTTATGTTTCCATATAACATCGACATTTTTTTTACCGAGAGTCCTTTTAAAACAATATGTCAGGAAAGTAGTGTTTGCCAGTTTTTTTAATATCTGTAAAAAAAGCCAAATGGAAGTCCAGAATGTACATGCAAACGTGTTAGAACATAAATATACTGTAACACTTGCTGCACTCCAGCTGCTTCTGAACTACAACTCCCAACATCCCCTGACAGCTGCAGGCTGTCTCGGGATCCTGGGAGTTTTAATTAAAGAGCATTTGTAAGTCAGTAGGTTAGACATCTGAGTGTTAGGAAACAGATTCACAACCTGCACCCCTCCAACTACTGTATTGCTGATGAATGGTGTATTTCTCCACTATTTGTGGAGAGCTGTCAGCTCTAGATCCATGCATTAAAGAAGGAAGAACACTAACACTATCAGCGTAATTGAAGGGTTAACATAAGTGGCGTTTTGAAATAAGATCACATTCACTTTTACAGATGCTTCGAAATTTGATGTAACATTTAGCAAGCCCCAATGCACATGCCAGATGCTTTGGGTTATCTCAGAACAAATGGTTCAAACAACCTCTCTCCTCTACTGGGTATGTATAAAATTGGTATACGTGCAAATATATTAAACAAAGATGTCTGTACAATCCTTTACTACATCACGCCAATCAAAATAAACAATAAACAAAATAAAATGCGCAGGCTGTATTTTTTTACCTTACTTATTTCTGTAGTCTACCACTGCCTTTTACTTACTTTACTTACTTACTGCCATTTATGTTTTATATAAACATGATTCCTTTCATGCTGCTAGTTATTTTTTACAAATATTTACCCATATTAACAGGCAAGCAGTCTTTCTGGCTATCAGTTGTGTGAAAATGTGTGACCATTTGGCATGGAATCAAAATTAATAAAAGGTAAAATATTTCTGACTTGCTTGTCACTTGGCAACCGAACATTCTCAAAGTGATTTGCAAATTGTGATTTATGTGATTCAAGCTTCCCTTGACTTTGATCTTAAGCATGTGCCAATAAACGAATAAACCTTGGAAATTGAATATCTCTGTATTCTCTCAAATTTTAAATGTTAAATCTTGTTGTCTATCATTTTATTAAGATATACAACAGAAAATCACAAGATTCCGTAAATTCAGTTGGAAATCAAAAAGCCAAGAAAATTATACGGCTAATGTATATTACTACTGTGGCTATACACTAAAATATTCTGCCCATATATAAAGAGAGAAAAATATCTGTTAATTAGTAAACAATAGTAGTGTAGTGGTTGGCAAAGCAGCACAAAAACATATCTCTTGTATAAAAGCACTGCTAGGATCTGAACTGTTTAGGTTTTATGGATTGCTTGTATTCTACAGAGACTATAGATTGTTATTAGTGGGATTTTATCTGCATTGTGATATTTAATATTGCTATTTATTGGATCTTAATGTCCCTTAACAAAACATCACTTCTAGTTTTTCCTCTCATTTGTCATTAATGGAATCCCTATTGTATTCAGGTGTAAGGGCATGGTGGCAAGACTTGCTTTCTCTCTTTAATACACTTTTACGCCACATTAGATCCTAATACTATAGTATTTAAAGCTCTCTCTAATCACTACTAGGGTTTTTAGCACTTAATTCCTGAATGCATTTATGTTTAAGTATTAGCTAACGATGACTTCCTACCCAATGTGCCAAGAGTAAAATACAAAAAAGGTTTCTTCCTCGCAATCATTTCTTCATTATTATATGCCACTGTGTTCCTGAAGGAAAGCTTTATTATATGAACTCAGTCAATAGAAAATATTATTCAGGGAAAGAGCAAATTGTTGGTGCTAATCAATTAATTTGTTTACAGAAGGGATAAATACACAATACGGTGCAATAAATAAATATATGTTATACTACAACCAGAGGCTCTATAAATAATAAGAGACATGACACAAGCTGTATTTTTGTTTGCTAATGATAGTTGGGAGGAGATCCTTGGTTCTTCCCATTCAACTGAATAAGAAACAGTCTGGGGAGACTAGCGGCACATTAGTGCAGGTTCAACAAGGCTGCAGTGTATGTGTTTATTAAGGTGGTTTATATATACAGTATATAATTTTTTTAAATTTACCTATAATAAGGTCTATAAGTATAATATTATAGTAGTACAGGTAAGGGATCCATTATCCAGAAACCCGTTATCCAGAAAGCTCAGAATTACGTAAAGACCATCTCCCATAGACTCCATTTTATCGAAATAATCCACATTTTTAGAAATTATTTCCTTTTTCTCTCTAATAATAAAACAGCAAGTTGTACTTGATCCAAACTAAGATATAATTAATCCTTATTGGAAGCAAAACCAGTCTATTGGGTTTATTTAATGTTTACATGATTTTCTAGTAGACTTAGGGGCAGATTTATCAAGGTTCGAATTTCGAAGTCAAAAATACTTCGAAATTCGACCATCGAATTTAAATACTTCGACTTCGAATATCGAAGTTGAAGTTTTTTTTCAGCAAATTTGGGTATCCTGCGGTCGAATTAAACTCGTTTTCAAAAAATGATTCGAAGGATTTCAGCGATCAATCGAACGATTTTACTTCGACTTCCAAAAACTTAGAAAAATGCTCCAGAGAAGGTCCCCATAGGCTAACATAGCACTTTGGCAGGTTTAATTTGGCGAAGTATTGAAGTCAAAGTTTTTTTAAAGAGACAGTACTTCGATTATCGAATGGTCGAATATTCAAATATTTTACTTCAAATTGAACTCGAGGTTGAAGTCGTTGTATCCTATTCGATGGTCGAAGTATCCAAAAAATTATTTCGAATTTTGAATTTTTTTACTTCGAAAATTCCCTCGAATTCACTTCGACCCTTGATAAATCTGCCCCTTAAGGTATGAAGATCCAAATTACATAAAGATCCATTATCTGGAAAACCCCAGGTCCTGGGCATTCTGGATAACAGGTCCTATACCTGTATAATAGAGTATGTGGTTCCTAGTTAAATTATTTTTAAGTTATAAAGTCATAAATGCTATTGCATGTTTTGATCTTCTTAAAAGCAGTGCAGAGTCAACATACCTGCTATCTGTTATTGAGCAATTATCTCCCAAAAACATGCTGGTGTACATTTTATAATAATCAATCATTCTTTGTGATCCATTGCTACTTTCCATTCATGTCAACATGAATTGATCCATGGCGGTTAGTGGCTAAGCAAGATATACTATAAATCTTATCATTTCTGCACTTCCTGGACCACATTTTCATTTTATATTTAGGTCTATATTATCCTAAAAGAATGATATGAATTCATGATGGTGTCATGTCACCAAACCAAGATCCTCATGAACCTCAATCCTGATGAAGTCCACGTAAAATGGGTTAGTGTTATCGATTGGTGCTCTACTTTCCAGCATCACAGATGCAAACATTGTGCTTTCTAATGATCTATCTTTACATAGCACTGATTATTATAAATAGGATTATAGGATTGGCTGATTATCTGATTGGAGCTAGCCACTTAGGAAAAATGCAATTAGTGGGCTGTACTGATTGTAAGTTGATTGCATTTAAATTGCAATAATTACTTATTAGTACTGCATGTGTTTAGGTGCATGTCACCTAGACTGATGCACTTGCAGTCCTGCTGCATTGGTTTAACAACCACAGGAGAGTAAGTATTGCTTTAGTAAGTGACATATAACTTTATGTTTGATTCTGTTGTACCAAAGACTAAAAGGCTTATTTTTTTTAGCGAATATAAGCACACAGTGCAAAATGCAATTTCTTTGATTGATTCCCCCCCCCATTTTTTACCCAAAAAATTTGTAATGCAATTGAAGCTGATGAGTTACAATTTGTTCAATTGCATTTTGGTATACTTTGGTACAGTTGCACTAAAATTCTTCAGTGTTCAAATTTTGTCACTTCCAGTGTGTGGCTTCAAAATGACATCTGTGCTTGAATCTTTAGACATAGGTGTGATGCATCTGTTTATTCAGGGAATCCTGGTGCACTGTGGTGCTTACACCAGCCACTGATAAAGCAATTATAAAAAGTTCCCTTAGTGTTCTGCTCTGCTTTTTTATGCCAACCAAATTGTGTGTAAATGGAGACTGTGTAAGAGAATGCAGCAAATTCTTGATTTGATTTGGGTGGCTGGCAAAAAGGAAAAGTTGTGGGAGTGGTTATATTATTCCTTTACGAAGGCATTTATTGTATCATAGAAAATACTTATAATAAGGACTAATAAAATCTATGCTTTAGGGCAGTGCTGTCCAACTTCTATGGTGCCGAGGGCCGGAATCTTTCTAATCTACATGATGGAGGGCAGATAACAGAAGTTACAAGCCAATTGGAGAGACCGCACACCGCACAAAACCCAAGCAGCGTGTCCTGGTGCTCAGTAGTAGGGGAATCGGCAACCTCCCAACCAAGGTACGTAGAAAAATCACCGGCACACAAGAATTCAGTTAGCAGGGCAAGTCCTTGCAATTTTATTAATGCAGTGCAACGTTTTGGGGCACACCCTTTTGTCAAGCATTCCTTTACGAAGGCATTTATTGTATCGCAGGAAATACTTATGATAAGGACTAATAAAATCTATGCTTTAGGGCAGTGCTATCCAACTTCTATGGTGCTGAGGGCCGGAATTTTTCTAATCTACATGGTGGAGGGCAGATAACGGAAGCCAGTGTTAGCCACTCCCTGTTTTTAGACCACACCCACTTTAAACCACACCCATGTTACCGCAAGAACATGTCCACATTAATAGCACACCAAAAAAACAGATGGTTGGTGCTCACTGCAGGGATCAGGGTTGGAACTAGGGGTAGGCAGAGTAGGCGGTTGTCTAGGGCTCCATCATTGTGGGGCGCACTTTTAAGGGGATTTTTTTCCTTTTTACATTTTTCGTTTTTTTCAAGCATTTATTTAATAATTTGTTTCAGTAATCATGGTCAACCCTTTGGGTGGAATCCACCTCCTTCATCTTCTCACTCCTGCCGGCAAGTAATAGCTCCTTCTGTGCGGTGCAGCGCGACGTGCGTACACGCGTCAATGACGTCACTGAACAAATTTGCCTTTGCGCCTATTTAATATAGCTTTTGTCAACCTCTAAAGATGGTCTTGCGAATTTTTAAGTTTGCACAGTGGATGTAATAAAACTAAAACTTTTGGAGCAAGTATAACTTTTTCAGTAAGATTACGACACCTTCAAACAAGTTTAAACATGTTTTATTCTTATTTGTGCAAATAGTTTTTCTCTTTGCAACTTTTATAACATTTCCCCAAATATAGTTAAATAGCTTTATATGCAGCATAAAGCTCTTGCTTATTCATTCCTTATAACAAAGCAAACAATATAGAAATTCTTATACATTTTGCCCTTCCCAAAGCATTGCCTTCAAGGATTGCAACAAAATATAAATATCTCAGATGTTCATTTAATGTAATGCTGCATTCTACAGATATAATCAGCCAGACAACCTAGCTTAAATGGAATGTCAATGCCCACATCTAGCTTTAGGCCTATTTTTTTCCTTCTTTACTATCTATGGACTTAGTAATGTTCATAGAAAGAAGTCCCTAGAAAGAAATTATCCTTATCACCATTTTTCATTTTGTTAGGTTAAAAGTCAGGTGTTGCAGTTTTCACATTAATTATCAGAGATTTAACCACCTTAAAATAAAGACCCATGTTCACAGCTTAGCTCAGTGCAAGCCCAGACAAGCAATGTGTACATTCTGACATATGTCAGAGAGACTGCTGTAAATTGACACAGTGTGAGTGTGGTGTTATTTGGCCCTGTGGGGGGATTCTTCATTGTATTTTGAACTTCAGTCTGAGTATGTCTCTGTGTCAAGCACTCGATTGCCTTGGATGATGGAATGTGACAATATATATTGATTTCTACTTTTATATACTCTATTATATCATCACTACATATTCCTGATGTTGACTTCTTATTGTCTAGTTTCTAATTAAAACCTAAATAAATGGTAAAATGTATAAATTCACATTTCACTTTAGACATTTGGCGTTGTCATTTAAATAAATGACCACCATAGATGATAGGTAAAATCACTGTAGATCTCAAGTGTGATCCTTCTTCAGGTTTTTGTTGAATCACACTTGACTTGAAACATAATCTCCATGAAGCTTTTAAAGGAGAACTAAAGTGTAACTAAAGAAGGTAGAAATGCTGTACATAATGTTTTGGGCTTCTGTACCAGCCCAAGGCAATAACAGCTCTTTAGCAGTGTCTCCAAAGATGCTCCATGTAGCCCCCCATCTGATTCACTGCACATCCTCTGTGCCGCTGTCACTTACTGAGCTTAGGGACCAACTCACAATATACAGTACACATAGAATATAAATGTCACAATATAAGGCTGATTAGTAATTAATACAGATAATTACTAAATGGCAGCACAGAAACCAATGCAACTAGCACCAGAATTTACTATTCAACCCTGTAGCATCTGCTTATATTACAGGCAAACCTTATTTTCTGCTTGATAATTAGTGACGACCCCTAAGCTTAGCTTCTCAACAGCTGCTCAGAGCCCACTAAGCATGTGAGTGTTGCAGACACTTTCCAAGATGGTGACCCCCTGTGACAAGTTTGGATCCTGGATCATTGCTGCTATTGAAAAGCTGAAACTTTAGGCTGGTGCAATAAGTTCAGTATCTCAAATATGGCATGTTTAGCCAAATTAATTTTTAGGGTTTAGTTCTCTTTTAAATGCAATTTAGCGTTCTCCAATGATTTTTTGTTTTGTATTATTACGTCTGCAATTTCATATTTAGACCGTCCTTGTTTACTGATTAAACTCAGCACTATGTATTTCACTTGGTAGAACCCTCTGCTTAACAGACTCTATAGTAAAATGCATACTCTGGTCTTAAATCCATGAAAAGTTCCCTACAGTGAGCTAATTGGAAACTTTGCAACGACAAAAAGCCAGAGGCTGCTCAGTAGTCTGAACCTTAAAGTAGCCTTTCATTTGAATTTAGTTATGCTGCAATTGATTTTAGTTCTCTAGTGGGGCAGAGGCATCTGCCTTTAGGATTTACATGACATTTCTATATCAAAGAACACATTCAAACAGTCATTCATTTAACATATTCTTTAAAAATTCTGTTGAAACTGGCTGAAAAGGCGGTTTTTTGATGAGGTTAGATTAGACTAGGTGATATAAATGCATTATTTAGGCCTAACACCACTTACATTAAACATGTCTGTTTTATTTTTCTTTTAATATTTTTTTTCTCATAATTCATGAAACTGCCGGATAAGCCCTCTGGGTGATGGAAGCTGTAGGCCATCCATAGCTGTAGGTTCAGTATTTGGGCATGCCTGCTTGCATACAGTACAGCAGCAAAATGAATGTAATACATTTATCATGCAAATCACTAATTGTTTGGGGGGGGAGGAATAATTCTTCCTGATGAATGATGACCCACTTTTCAAGCTAGAAAATATTACAAAGAGTGGCCTGCGTGTAGAACAATTCATTTGGCTCTGTGTGAGCTTTGTTTCCTTGATTCTAATAAGGCCTTATCACGCTTTTATTAATTATATTCTCTGGTGATTACTTGCTTAATATCTCACATAGACAAATGTCCACAAGTCCACATGCAAGTTGATTATTCATTAGAATCTCACTCACAGACCTGGCTGTGGAATCTAAAATTAAATGATAGAGCAAGGCTTTTGTGTAAATAACAGAATGGAGTGAAATCAATTTTTAAAATTAAACTTTGCAGAGAAAGTAATTGTTCATTATGGGAAAATGTATCAATAAAACCATTTATTTTTATGCGTATTGATTGGTAGTAGTCTGCCATTTAACTGTAATGCGTTCATCTTGTCCTTGATAATTAATACTGAGCTTCTACTGACGAGTGATCAAATATTTTAATTTGATCAAGTAGAATTTAACCATTTTTCAAATGAATCAAGTGAAGTACTGCTTGTGGAGTTGTTGTTACTCCTCTAAATGTAAGAAGATTCTTTCAGATGGATTGGGGGCAAAGGGAGTGTAAGCACAGCCCAAACAACTAGTGGAGACTGAGACTAATCAAGTGCTGATTTCCAAAGTCAAAACAACTCTTTTAATATGACATATTGGTGTTGCAATTGATTATGTCTGACAGATACTTATGGTAAGCAAGCAGAACAGGGCTAAACCATATTTAAATAATCATGTTTCTGATATAGAGAGACATGTCAAACTCCTGGCAATCAGCGAGGATATGAAAATAAAGCAAAAGTATATATATAGTATATATAAGTGTAATAACATCTGAAATTATTTATTGTATTAAATAAATTCCCACTCCAACAATGCAATATTATGACAGGGAATACAGCATGTCCTATGAAACACATTAAAATAATTTTGTAAATGACACTCACCTTGACTTACATTTATGCCACATACTTCAGCCTTGATGATGTCTGACATAATGATGTGTCAGTTTAGTTAACATCAAGACAGCAGGGCAGATTTATGTACCTGAGTTTCAACTGATGGATGCTTTTATTCTCCAGGGCACAGCACAAATTATTTTTAGGATAATTATGGCACAGTTTGATTTTATTCTTGACGTATACCACTTCTGCAACCTTGCAATGGAATTTAAAGAATTGAGTCATTTAATCATAATTAAAAAGGAAAGTAAATAAGTGGGACCAGAACTCAAAATAGGCACAAAATATATAACTGTGATATTAAAAAAGCTGGGTTTTGGTTATTCCGAATTGTATTCTGATTAATGAGTTATGGTTTTAGAAGGTATAAGTATGGATATGGTGTGACAAAGGTATTTTACTTTTGGATTTTTAACCAACATCCTGGAGATATAAGGTATTTACAGGGTAATTTTATAACTATTAAAGGAGAACTAAACCCTTAAAATGAATGTGGCCAAACTTATTGCACCAGCCTAAAGTTTCAGTTTCTCGATAGCAGTAATGATCCAGGACTTCAAACTTGTCACAGGAGGTCACCATCTTGATAAGTGTCTGCGACACTCACATGCTCAGTGGGCTCTGAGCAGCTGTTGAGAAGCTAAACTTATGGTTTCTCACAAATTATCAAGCAGAAAATGAGGTTGGCCTGTAATATAAGCTGATGCTACAAGGCTGATTATTAAATTTTGATGCTAGTTGCACTGGTTTCTGTGCTGCCATGTAGTAATTATCTGTATTAATTACTAATCAGCCTTATTATATGACATTTATATTCTATGTGTTCTGTATATTGTGGGTCAGTCCCTAAGCTCAGTAAGTGACAGCAGCACAAAGCATGTGCAGTGAATAGTGATGGGTGAATTTCTCCTGTATCATTCCCTGGAAAATGCGTGAATTTCCCACAAAACGGTGAAAAATTTTTGAAACTTGACCCGCAAAACATAGGGGGTTATCTACTAAACTCTGAATGCAAAAAAATTCTTGATTTTTTTTAATGAAATCGGACTTTTAAAAAATCGTTTAATTTTCTGAATTTATTAAACCTCAAGGATGGAAAAGTCTGAATCAGAAAATCTGGCATCTCAGACCTGTCGAGGTTGCATATAAGTCAATGGGAGAAGTCCCAATGATTTTTTGATGTGCGCTGGGTTTCGTGCAATTCCACTGAAGTTTTTAAGGGTAAACGTTTTTGGGTGAAAAATCTGAAAAAATCAAGAAAATCGGATGAAAATCTGAAAAAACTATGAAAATCTGATTTTTTTCAAGCAAAGCAAATTTCCATGAAAATGTAAATTCCGACTTTGATAAATAACCCCATTAGTGTCTGCTTCAGGAAGAATGAGATAGAAAGTGTTAATCAGTGCAATGAGGCTAAAAAGGCTCTGCTAAAATAAAATCAAGTTTACTTTCTGGCTTACTACCATGGTCAAGTTTTCCTTAACTCTAGGAACTCTAGGAACTCTGCAATTTATGTATCTAAAATGTATATATATAATCCTATTTGTTTTGTATAGAAAAAGGTCTGGCTTTGTAAAATTATATATTATAAGACTATTTTTTATACAAAACCCCCTCCCCATATTTGCCAGACAGGGATACAGAAAAAATATTGACCTACTTGTTTACTGCTTTATGGTGAATAGATTTCATCTTTACCACATTCCTCCCCAGGGTACCTGGTGCCATTACTCACCTTTGTCCTCGTTTACTGGAATGCCTTACAGCCTCATTACTAGGTCTGCAATTGCCTGTATTAATGTTAAAAGCAACAATAAAGGAAATGGTTAGAATCCTCAACTGAAACAAAGAATAAATGTGTGTATATATATATATATATATATATATATATATATATATATATATATATATATATATATATATATATATATATAGTAATATGAAAAATTTTGGAAACCCCTCTCAGCCTGCATAATAAATACTCCACTTTCAACAAAAAAAACAACAGTGGTATGTCTTCCATTTCCCAGGAACATCTGGGGTGTTTTCTGAACAGAGATTTTTAGTGAAGCAGTATTCAGTTGTATGAAATTAAATCAAATGTGAAAAACTGGCTGTGCAAAAATGTGGGTACCCTTGTAATTTTGCTAATTTGAATGCATGTAACTGCTCAATACTGATTACTGGTAACACCAAATTGGTTGGATTCGCTCGTTAAGCTTTGAAATTCATAGGCAGGTGTGTCCAATCATGAGAAAAGGTATTTAAGGTGGCCAATTGCAAGTTGTGCTTCTGTTTGACTCTCCTCTGAAGAGTGACAGCATGGGATCCTCAAAGCAACTCTCAAAAGATCTGAAAACAAAGATTGTTCAGTATAATGGTTTAGGGGAAGACTACAAGAAGCTATCTCCGAGGTTTAAACTGTAAGGAATGTAATCAGGAAATGGAAGGCCACAGTTACAGTAGCTGTAAAACCTAGGTCTGGCAGGCCAAGAAAAATACAGGAGCAGCATATGCAGATGATTGTGAGAATGGTTACAGACAACCCAAAGATCACCTCCAAAGACCTGCAAAAACATCTTGCTGCAGATGGTGTATCTGTACATCATTCTACAATTTAGCACAATTTGCACAAAGAACTTCTGTATGGCAGGGTGATGAGAAAGGAACCCTTTCTGCACTCATGCCATAAACAGAGTCACTTGTATGCAAAAGCTTATTTAGATAAGCCACAGTCATTTTGGACTGATGAGACAAAAATGTAGCAATTTGATCATAACAAAAACCGCTTTGCAAGGCAGAAGAACACCACATTCCAAGAAAACTAAACTTTATTAAAAAAAAAAACCCCACAAATGTATCAGGTTGTGAAAACCAGCGTAGCAGCTGAAACTATTGAGAATCCGGAAGGTAAAAAACATGTTCTAAAGTTTAAAGGGTCCATCTGCCATTGACATGATTTTGACAGGTTTTAGCTGGAGTATTTTTGGATTTGAATTTTTAACAGCTTCAGAGCATAACAAATCTTGAAACATTCAAGATTCAGATTTCAGCCCTTTAAAACTCAACCAGAGAAACTCGAGCTTTTATAAATTGCACCTTGAATGATAGAATTGATTTTTAATGATATTAATTTGTACTCAAGAGCAGATACAAATCGCTAAAATGGATGGCAGATTGTGCTTGACTGAATGCTATTCACAGTATTTTGTACAGTATATGGTCCGTACACCACCATGAGCTTATTCTGGTTACTCTAATGAATTGAATACTGAGTTCAAAGCACTGGGTGCAGAATTAAGACCTGGTTTTAGTAAGGTACAATAGTACAATTTTGGCAATTTTGACATTACACAAGTCCAGGGAACCTTAATAAAAAAATAGAGTTGTTATAATGCCCTACACATGAGCCCAGTGTATAGTTAGATATTGTATGGGGAAACCGGTTACCCAAACACGATTTTAATGACTTTTGCCGGCTATCACTCTGAAAAAAGGAAGATGCCAGCGTTTTTTGGACTTAGAAACTTTTTCCACTAAAAAATATGATGTAAGTAACAGAAGATTGAGGAAGATCTATGCACTTCATTGCACTTCGCCTGGTCTGAGCTGGCGAAGGCAAGTCTAGCGAAAGAGGTAACGTTTAGTAAAATGCTCATCTCAGTGAATTTGCGGCGTAACGTCTATTCGCCAGAGTGAAAATTCGCCTGGCGGTAGAGTGCGTATTAGCGCTAGTGTCCGTCTCTTTCGCTAGCAAAGTTATGCCTGCGCCCGTTAGTAAATTTACCCCTATGTGTTTACAAATGATTTTGTCTGTCTTTTTCCTGTGAGATGAATGTGCAGTTAGGAACCACATGCGAGCACAATGTTTTTTCATAACTTGAATGGACGCAGAAACCATAAAATGGTTTAAGAATAAAATAATGATGGTTGGGGGGCTATGTTTTAAACTATGTAATTTCAAAAAAGCTTTTCTAGAATGAAAGGGATATGCAGAGACTGTGTTTAATGGAGGATTAAATAGCACGGTAGGTGGGTAAGCATACTATGACGAAGAGTAAACAGTATAACAGAAACAATAAAGAGGATTGGGTCAAAAATACAAAATAAAGCTTGTTACTTTGGAATAGAAGGTCATCATTGGGATAAGGAAAAAGGCTAACTTTCTATTAAGAGCAAGTAATAGTTAGCACTAAAGGGCAAGCATAGGTGAAGTAAGGAGGAAAGGGCCTCAAGAGAGGAAATTGCTTGGTCAACAAATGTTATTTTATTAAACAAAGCTGCAAGGAATTTCTGAATTACTATATGCCTGTTTTTTTCTACATTGTTACAGGTCAATGACAAGATAAATAAAGCAACAGATCATAAAGTCTGACAATGTGGTTACCCCACTACAACAAGTAGAACTCAATAGATTTTAACAGTAGAAACAGCCCAATGCAAGGATGTGAAGTGAAAAATAAATGTCATTGATTTCTGAAATTACAAAGGATGCACAGGATACACATTTCATTTAATTTCAATGCTGTAAAGAGCTAGCAAATATAACATGCGGAAATTGATTAGAATTGAAGTTAAACAGTGAAGTTAATTGAACCTATCATTTCAATTATGCACAATTTTAAGCAAGATTTTCTGTTTGCTTCCAGATATATTTGATTACATTAAAATGTATTTACTTTTTGCTTCCCTTGCTTCTGGCAGGTGTTCTTCATCTAGATACAGTAAACATTGATTGACGGAAGTTTAATAGCTTTGGATTTTACTACCTTCAGCTCACTCTCAATTGTTTCACACTGAAATATTTTGTTTTGTAACTTCTATTTTTATTGTTTTTTGTCATTACTGTTTATTTGGGAGATGAGGATGGGGGTAGATTATTGTCTGACATCTCTCTGCTCATCATTCACACTGAAATATTTTTAATATTGTAAAAACAAAATAATTACTAAGGCCCTTACACATGGGTGTTTGTTACCACTTCCCCCTGTGGTTAATCCTCCATGCATTCCACTGCTTTTGGACAGCCAGAACAAATGTAGACCATGCTTCTTGATCAGGTGTTCCTCAATAATGCACATGTAAGTACAACCTGATCAGGGTATATGGGCTGCATTTGTTCCTGCTGTCCCAAATGGTGAAACACATAAAGGATTAACTGCAGGTGGATGTAGTCCACTGCTGCAACAGTTACTTACAAGCACATTGGTGTGCAAGCAAAATTACTCTTTTTAAAATACATTCGGAGTCAGGAATATTGCTGTAGTAAGAGCAAATAGTATTTGTTAAAATGGTTTTATCATGGTGCCCAGTGAGCAGAACCTTTTAATTTATGATTCTTATGCAATATAGAAAGTGACAACAATCACATTACCTGGATGCAACCACCAAAGAATGTGAAGGAATCTAGCAGCCACCAATGAATGAGAAGGAATTATGTAATTGTCCTACAACAGAATATAATAGAATCCCTACAACAGAAAACAAATTAAAGTATTATGGCTTCCAATATGTATATAAAAAGCAATTGAGTCAAGGGGCACAGGCATAATTTAATTTCTCATAAATTATAGAAAAGTCCTCACCTTAAATATGTAGTACAATTATGTAGTACAATTTTTAATTTTTAGGCAGGGTATAACTGTTCTGGAAAACATGGAAATATGTATATTTGTATTCAACAGAAGTATTATTTATCTAACCAATATTTAAAGGTTAAAAGTTTATTTATACAACATATAATAGGGCTGATTTACTAACTGAAGTTCAATGTGAAAAAGGCTCATTTTTCCCACAATGCAGTAGTGGCAGAATTGCCACTAAGTATTCTGTGGCACAATTTGCATGTGGTTTACAATTGTGGATACTAATTTGTGTCCATGTTGACAATAGATACTGTATGTTTGCTTGCATCAGTTAGGATATGAATCTTGTCATTTCTTGGCACTAGAAACAGTGTTAAGATTCACTAGGAAGCAAGACCTATTCAGGTGTTCCCTTGCACCTGTCTGCACCCTGTGCATAGTACTATTTTGCACCATGCACCAATGGATAAGTTAAAAGTCTAGAGGCACGTGTATAGATGCAAATGGTTTTGTAAAGCTTTAGTTGAAATACATACAGATTTGTGCCTTGCACTTGTGCTAATTAATTATGCTCTCATTTCATTAAAAAGACCAGTGTTGAATTCAGTGATACAGTGATATTTAATTTTGTAAAAAAAATATTCTACCATTTTCCTATGTGCACAGGGGGATGCTTTTTGTTACTCTTCTGCCTATTTAATAACGTGCATGTTTTAAAAAGCGTGAATATCTTTCTTGCTGATGCTTCTCAAAATTGGCACTGCATCACTGTCACAAATATAGGCTTCACATCCCATTATTTCTATTTCCAGCAGGTTTTCTAAGCTACAGGAACAAAGACCACTTAAAAAAACAGGAATATTTTTATGCACCTGCGTATCAGAAGTACTGTATATTTCACAATAAATTATCTTTAGCATGCTGTTGTTGATAGCCACTCATGAACAATTTCTCTCCTATCACTTAAAATAAATATCTATCCTACCTTTTCCTGCAAAAATAACTTTTGGAGATTCTTATCGGGGGGGGGTCCATGACTGTTCTGGTACCTAATGCAATGAGCATATGTTTAGATCTTATAATATTTTTAGGCAACATAAAGAGTGACAAGTGAATAAATACTGTAACTAGGGAAAGAGATATTTTTAGGGAAGATGATAGAAGCAAATGACAGTAGGGCAAAGCGTATGATACTGGGGTAAATGTTTCTTGCATATAATGAAAGTTGGCGTGTGGCCAGTATATTAATATTATACTTGTGCATAAGTGAGCACAGTATTCCTTCTTATGTAAACATGTAAAAAGCACAATATTGCCTACACACCAACTGTGCAAAAATATCAGTGAATACTTTATAAATAAGCAACCAGAAGGTTCCAGCTATTTCATTTTACATATAGTACATTTTTATCAAAAGGCAATTCTTCAATGTATTCCCTATAAATAATTCTAAAATCTTATAGGCTGAACAGTATTTTTGTCAAATCAGAATGAAATAATTTCTCATTAGTGATGGGCGAATTTATTCGGCAGGCCCGAATTCGCGCTGAATTCCACACTCCACAGGAAAAAAAATATATACCCAAAAATATATACTTAAGCAACAGATTAATTTTATATCATATTAAAGGAGAAGGAAAGGTTAAAATAATTTTTTTTGCATCGCACAGCATTGTCAAACTAAGTTACTGTTTTCTTTAAGTTTGCTTCCGTTCTCTCCTAATGCTCCAGTCTTCAAAGGCTCTCCGTAGCTCTACAGTGATATCACTGCATTCCTACCCTTACACACCCCCACTGCCCGGGCACAGTTCAATAGTCTCCAACTGTGCGCATGCTCCTTATAATAGGTTCTTTTCCTCTTTCATTGCAGCCGTGCGGGGTTAAGTATAAGAGCATGCGCAATAGCTGAAACATGCCAGGAAGAGCTCACACGGAGGTCAGAGATAGAAGGGTGATTTATACAAGTTCAAATGCCTTAACAGAAAAAAAAAACTAGCGATTCCCTACACTATGAGGAGAATTAGCATTCTATCAAACAAGGATAAATAAGCTTTAGTTCTCCTTTAAGTGGCATATGGAAGACTCTTACTAAACTGGAATATATATTTAAGTAAATATTGCCCTTTTACATCTCTTCCCTTGAGTACCTATTTTATAATATTCTCTCTGCTGCCTCAGATACCTGCCCAGAAATACGGAAGCTTTAACCATAACAGAAAGAAGTGTGTAAGCAATGATGGACATGTGACCTAACATGTATGGTTTGTTTGTGTGCACTGCAAATTGTAGGATCCCAGGGGGTGGCCCTTCATTTTTTTTTAAATTTTCTATTTAGGATTATGTTATTTTCTTTAGTTTTCTTTTAAAGCAGTAAAAATTATTCTGATGAATTGACAGTTAGTTATAGGAGTTTAAACTTTCATGAAAGAGAGAAGAGAAGGAAAGGTCTTTTCACTTGGGGGTGCCAAAAGTTAAGCACCCCCAAGCAATCGCATGTACTTACCTGAAACCTCAGGCTGGTGTACCTATTAGGAAAAAACTGCACCGGCCAGGATTCTTCCAGCGGTGTTCTGGCTTCTTCTTTTTTCTCTCAGCTGCACATGCGCAGTAGAGTGAAAAGCCGAACTTTAACTAAAAAGACGTTTTTTTCGTTCTACTGTGCATGCATCTGCCCTGGTAATTTGAAGATGAAAGAAGCTGGAAGACAATTGCTTGGTGCTTGCTGGAAGAATTCTGGTAAGTACATGCGATCACTTGTGGGTGCCTAACTTTTGGCACCCCCAAGTAGTGATGGGTAAATAAATTTGCCAGACATGGATTCGCGTCAAATTTCTGTGTTTCAAAAAAATCCGGCACAACAAAAAAATTGTCGTGCGTCAGAATAATTGTCACTAGCATCAAAATTGTCACGCCCATTGACTTCAATGCACTTCACAAATTTTTCGCTGTTTCGCAAATTTTTTGTTAAATTTGATAATTTTGCAGGCGAAGCAAAATGCCACAGATTCACTCATCACTACACCCAAGTTTTCCTTCTCCTTTAAGGCTTTGAAAAATGTTAGCTAGATCAGACTACAGGGAATCCTTCTGAATTCCACAGCCATATTTATTAAGCTTCGACCAATCCTAAACAATCCCCAGAAATTGGCAATTTAGCTCATTAGCATTCCTGATTTTACTGAAGAAAAACCAGTGCATAGGAAAAAATGGAACAAACACTTGAGAATGTTGTCCTACTTATTTTGTGCCTATTTTTTAATAGGTAAAGATATTCACAAACTATTGCTCTATTTTTGTTCATCACTCATTTTTTTCCAGTGGTGCCATTTATCACTGTTCCCCCAATACACTTTGTATGAATGGAGATTAGAATATAACTTTCCTATACCTAAAGTATATGAAGCCATTGTCACATGATTAATTAGATTAGATGCATTTTCTTCTATTTTATTTTAAATAACTGTAAGAATGTTACAGTAATCATACACTCCCCAAAGTTAAAGAATGTGAGATATTAAGAGCAGGTTATGACAAATTCCTACAGTGCCAAGGAGTTAACCCTTTAATTATACAGGCAAGCATTGATTTGTGAGGATTACCCATTTTTGTTTAATGATTGGACGCTGTCATGTGGAACTTGGATTCCCAGCAGACAATGTGCTTTCACGTCTGTTCATTTATTTGATATGGACAAACATTATCTTGCTTCATGTTGTACAATACTTGCCAGGCAATATCATCTAGATGAACATTTGTTCATTCTGTAGCAACCTATTAGGTTTGAGTAGGTATTTGATGAAACTCTTGAGCAGTCCTACTGATCAGATTAGTGACATTTACCTTCTGTTTGCCCATAAAACTACATGGATGCAAGTTGCAAAAATTGAGGAGCTGCATTGTAGCTAAATTCTGTGTTAATGGTTCTTTGTCACAAGCTGTTTCAAACATCCTAGTTTCTATGACAACACTAGCTAGATATCCCATTTGGGAAAATACTTGTAGAACCTAGCACTCTATTATCTGTCATTCAATAATTTCATGTTCATAATAACTAGGAAATCAATGGCTATCCTCAGAGACCATTTGTTGAAAGGGCAGGTGTTCTGTTGGCAGCACACAACAAATAGTTGTTTCTATTTTCTATTTTGGCAGACAGCAACTAAAAGATATTGATATTGTGTTTTGCAAAGTAAAGGTTTTAGAAAATTCTTTTCAGTAAAAACACTTGTAAGACAAACAGAAGTGTTAATCGTGCTATTGTTGAGATGACTGTAATTTTCATTGCCAGGTTTCTTAAACTAGAACACTTATTTTGGAAACTAGTGGCAAAAATATTGGCAAACTTTAAAAGTGGACAAAAGTGTAAATTTTGTTTCCTATTAGTCAGCCTTATAGAAATACAGTTCTCATGTTTAAAACTGTTGTTATTAGCAGCTAGTACTAGCAGCTAGTATCTCAGTACTGTGCAGGTTTTACTATACAATCTCTTTTCAGAAGATTTCTTTAGTTATTTTTTTTTAATATAACATCACTAAATAATGTTTTTTAATTTAATAACATTATTTATTTTAAAAGTCCCCACCACTAAATTATTTCCAAAGGAAGAAGGTTGTAAAGGCAGTGCATAAATACAGTTCTTTTGCACATACACAGTAGGGGGGTTATTTATCATTATCTGAAGTTTTCTCACTATTTTCTGAAAACCACTCCTACCAAATGCATATGGACTTCCCCAACTTATTTATCATTACATTTTCACAAAAACTTATTGAGCTAGAAAATAAATCTGAATCGTCCAATTTTTTTTGTATTTGTCGTCGAAAACGGCGACTTTTTCAGATTTGACTCCTGGAACCTGCAACTTTTTCAGATTTGACATAACCATAAAATATTTGGATTATTGAACGAAACCCAGTACAGATCAGGATATCTTCAAAATGTCAATGCAACATCTGCCATTTTACACTTTTTTTAAGAATAAATTATTTCTTATTCAAGCCCCCAAAATAGTTAATAGAATTATGGCAATTCTGTATCTGGGTTTCTACTTCTTTCTTTATGAATCAATTTTGGAAGCCACAGAGCAAACCTGTCAGTCTTAAAAAAATTGTTTTGGTCCCTTGCAGATTTTATTTTAATTTATAATGAAATCAAGAAATCAAGCTCTTGATGTTACTGTATATCTAGATATAGGTACCACAGAGTTACTGCATACATCTAAATTATTTAGCCAGTGAAAATTCTAAGGACTAATACGTCTAACAGGTCAACGATTCTGACATAATATGTATGTAATATGAAAAAAGAAAGTACTCTATAAAAAGTTGCAGATCAGAGGAAAGCCCAGTATAAATAGTTTTAATTAAATTTCAAACAAACATACAATTTCCCCCAGGGAGGGGGGCATGACAAAACATTTTTGCAACATTAAACAGTAATTACAAACCATAATATTTACATATTTTCTGATCAAGCATGACAGGAATTCCCAAAAATTTTTTTCCTTGTTCATTTCAAATCCTCAGCTGCATCTTACATAAACTTAATATAGTAATCTATTGTAACCATAGAGTGACTATCATACCAGAATAGTCTAAAAAGTTTCTGAAAAGGTCTAATATGTCCAGCTATTCTACACGTTACCAAAAGTAAAGTGTAGGGGAACTAATTATTATAAAAGTAAATGGGGAACTTAAATTTTGTTGTAGATCCTATAACTATATGGTAGATCATCTGGTCCTATTGTCTTGTTAATTCCAAAGTTTGTAAATTTGTATTACAGTTCAGCCTGTCGTGACCTTGGGTGGAGGCACGCCATATTAATGTGAACCTGCTCTCCCATATAGCGGAGGCACTGTAGCGCCACACAGAAATAAATGCATGCTAGATCTCATGCAGTAGCAGAAAGTTGTTATATAGTTTAAATTTAACACTTTATACCACTGTAGAGATGTGTTTGGGGGTTCTCTTAAAGATGAATCACCTGTATGAGCGCATATATTTATTTAGAACATGTTACATGAATATGTATCACTGTACAATTTTACAGAGATGAAAAGTACCCACAGGGGCAAGCAGCAATAAATAATAAGTTACAAGCATTATAAATATATATTTATATAAATAGTCATGAGCTAAAAGACACAGAAGGAAGGAGGTCCCTGCCCCATACAGTTAGAATCCAAGAGGGTGGATAACATAGACACAAATCAAAGGGAAAAGTGTACAGTGGTTTGGGCATTGGCCTTTGAGTGCCAGGACCGGACCAGACAAGATAAATTCTAGTGCTCCAAAAGTTAGGATTTTCTTTTCTTTTTGAAGAGATTAAGAGAGTGTTGAACAGGTTCCCTCTTAGGAAAGAGAGCAGAAGGATCCTAGAAGCTAAAGTTAAGATAGATTACAGGGGAGAGAGGTGGGAGTCTTGGAGACAGGTTAGAAGGAGATTGCATTAGTCTAAACAGGATATGCAGTATAAGGGCATAGATTAGTGTTTTAACTGGTGCTTGTCAAAGAAAGGGTTTATCTTGGTAATATTACATAGGAAAAAGCAGCAAGTTTTTGCAGTGTAATCAATATGTTTAGAGAAGGAAAAGAACTGGTCCAAGATCACTCCCAGACAGCATTTCAGATTAACCGGATTCATAGTAACTATCAGAACTAATTTTAAAAGAAGGTTAAAGGCCATGGGATGGGAAAACTATCAGTCCTGTTTTAGCTAGGTTCAGTTTGAGGTGGCTCTGGTTCATCCACAAAGAAATCACTAGAAGCAGTTAGAGATCTGGGTATGTATGATATATATGATATATACATTAAGACCAAATGAGACTAGCAGTAAAACATGAACAGGGCAATATTTTGAAAGACAAAATGGGTCCAGTGTAGCCTTTAAAGAATGGGCTTGACACATGTCTCATTAATTAAAGAGGAGAAAGTACCATAAACTAGAGATGAATTGAATGGTATATATATATATAGATAGATATATATATAGATATTTATATATATATATATATATATATATATATATATATATATATATATATATATATATATCTATCTATCTATCTATCTATCTATCTATCTATCTATCTATCTATCTATCTATATATATATATATATATATATATATATATACATATATATACAAATGTAGCAGATAGCGGCACTCACAGGATTTGCGACAAGTTCCAGTTTGAAAAAATCTTTTTTTGAAGCTCAACGTTTCGATCCCCCACAGGGATCTTCGTCAGGAGGGAAAACAAACAAACATGAATGTTTGTTTGTTTTCCCGCTATCTGCTACATTTGAATTTATTACACATCGGCAGGCACCCAGGTCTTCAACTCTGGAAACGGTGTGCACCTTGGGACAGTGTATATATATATATATATATATATATATATATATATATATATATATATATATATATATATATATATATATACTAAACAAGGTAGTCCCAGCACTCTCAGTATATAACCCTCTGAAAAAATATTCTTGCACAACTGAACTGTAACTTCTGAGAAAAGACACTTTTAGTTACAAAGTTTGTACAAAGTATGCATAAGCTGATGCGCCCCGTCAAGGCAGTGTCCATGCGTCAGTCCTATCCTAAGTGAAAAACTAAAGTGTTACCTTTGGGGGGAGACAGACCATACCTGCTTTTCTCTTTATTTTGCATGATCTCTTCCAAAGACACCATTAGGCAGGGGTTGGGAGAGCGAGCATTTAAGGAGAGAGCCACCTCCCCATAAAATATAAAAATTTTAAACAAACAAGCTGAAATGCCGCTCCTCACCTTTCTTATTGGGTGCACGTGGCCAAGGCTTAATTTACATACTAAACAAGGTAGCCCCAGCACTCTCAATATATAACCTTTTTTAGTATGTAAATTAAACCTTGTCCACGTGCACCCAATAAGAAAGGTGAGGAGCGGCATTTTTAGCTTGTTTGATTAAAAATTTTATATATATATATATATATGGTCCATTCTATGCATATATATATATATATATATATATATATATATATATATATATATATATATATATATATATATATATATATATATATATATATATATATATATAACATAGGAATGAATGAAGCAGCACTCGATTAATGCAAAAAGTGTATTAAAATTCAGTACATCACAAAGCAACGTTTCGGAAAGACTATGTGCCCTTTCTCAAGCCAAATGAACCACATCTATACTGGTTGAATTGTCTCTCCTATATAGGCCAGTCCGCAAGGACATTTGAACATGTATATTACATAGTCTGAGTCACAAGTGAAGTGCCCTCGTATATCAAACTTTTTACCGGAATGTGGATGTGTGAAAACATTAGAGCGTATCACACTCGAACACTGAGTACACCTCCCACACGGATACATGCCATCTCTTAATGGAGTCAATACTCGCTGTGGACTGGAACGTAATGTTCCAAGGTCAGCCTTAATCAGCCTGTCCCTCAAATTCTGAGGACGTTTATAGGACAATAGAGGAGGTTCTCCAAACTGCGGGATATTTCGATAGGCCCTTCTTAGAAGCGGCCAGTGCTTATAGATAATTTGATGAATTTTCCGTGCACATGGATGGTACATGTGTACAAATGGTATACAAGCTTTCACCTCTGTTCCTCTCTCCTGAAGGACGGACTCATGATTTACTTCCCTCACTCGTACTACCTCCTTGTTAAGCATCTCCCCAGGATATCCTCTTTGTTCAAACTTGTGTGCCATTTCTTTCAAACGGGTGTCTACTTTCTCCTCCTCTGTTACTATACGTTTCACCCTTAGTAACTGGGATCTAGGGAGATAAGAGATATTAGCCCTAGGATGTGCACTCTCATATTGCAAAAGATTATTGCGATCTGTGGATAATTGCTGTCCCTTACGGTACACCTTTGTGTCCAAAAATGTCACTGAATCATAACTATACTTTAATGTGAATTTAATAGTAGGGACACATTCGTCTAGCTATACCTTGAAATCCATCGAATTGGTTCATAAAGAGGTTGGCGTATGTAGGGGCAACGTTCGATCCCATTGTTGTCCCCTGTAACTACAGGTAAAAGGTATCCTGAAATAAAAAGTAGTTCTCATGCAATATGACTGCAAGTAACTCCATGAAAAACCTCCTCTGTGTTTCACTGTACTGAGAATTTTCCAGTACTATTTGTACAGACTCCATGCCCAATCTCTGGGGTATTGAGGTATAGCGACTACAAACATCAAAAGCAGCCAGTATGACATCTCCTACCCCCACATCCAAATCCTGTAAAGAACGTAATAAGTGTGATGTATCTCTAATATACAATTTGCCCATAAGCACAAATGGAGCCAAAACTTTATCCAAAAAGATTGCAAGCGGGGCCAGTATTGAATTGACACCAGCAACTATAGGACGCCCTGGAGGGGCTTTTAAATTTTTATGGACTTTGGGTAGAGTATAAAAAACCGGAATACATGGAAATTGTAACAACAAATAATCCCTGATCCTCACCAATTACCCCCTGGGCATAATAGCGGGTTACTGTTTCTGAGATCAGATCAGCAATTTCTGTAGTAGGATCCTTATCTAATCATGCATAAGTATTTACATCACTGAGCTGTCCCAGAAGTTCACCCGTGTAATATCCTCTGTCCATAATGACCACAGCCCCACCCTATCGGCAGGTTTGTACACCACAGTTTTGTCCTCCATGAGACACTTCAAAGCAATGCGCTCTACATTAGTCATATTATTAGGATATCTCATAGAGCACAAGCCTTCAGAGTCCTCTCTCCACCGACTGACATCCCTGGAAATAAAGTTAATCACAGTTTCCACAGGGTGGAAGGAAGTAGGAGGTAAATAATGGCTCTTTTTCAGTAAACCAAATTGTTTCAATGTAAGTGATTGGATTTGAGCCTCCTCCCCCCTATCCTCCTCCTTATTAGCAAATTGTACTTTCAGTCTAAGAAGCCTGAAAAAACGCTGTAAATCAATATCAAGCGTAAAAGTGTCAAGTTTAGTACTTGGGCAAAATGATAAGCCCTTTTGTAACACGCTTAAATCAAATTCAGAAAGTACCTTATTAGAGATATTAATCACAAGCAATGTTTCTTCACTTGTTTCACCTTGCCAGCGGTCCGTGGCTGTCTCAGTCTGTCTGCTATGGCTGCACTTGTTCCTGTGTCAGATTCCTAGCGCATATATATATATATGGTGATGTTCTATTATCAATTGAGCAAGTAGTGGGGAGAGAGTACAGGAGAGTCTAAAAAACTTCCGGATGGAGGGGACGGAAGAAGGTTGAGATCATTGTTTTCTACGGGGGGGGGGGGCAGTATTGTTTATGGATAGAATGCACTTCGCTTTGTTAAAAGTCTACAAAGTCCTGAGGGTTATGTATAAATCGACAAAATTCATTTGGTGAGGGATGAAGAAGGGATTTGAAAATGTAAAATAAGCATTGTGGATTTGATTGGTTATTGATTATGAGTGTACTATAGTAATATTGCTTGGCCTGAGTTGAGGCATTTATAATGGAGGAAGTCAGTTTCTCTGTGTGATTTCCTCCGAATGCATATTGCAGATGGTGAGCATGAGTGCAGGAATCTAGATTTAGGAGTCTAAAAGTTTAGCCAAGGGCAGGGATAATGGTCCCAACTGCATTGTGAATGCAGAGGGACATGGATGTTGATAGAGGACAGAATTGAATCACAAGTATTAACAAGTGCATAGGGATCAGAAGAAGCACTGAGGAAGGAGAGACCAGAACTGAAAAAGTCAGATGAAGCAAATATGTCAACAGTGCAATTGTTACAAACCTTGATCTTTGACTCTGGATTAGCAGAGGGACGGCATGTGATAGAAAAGGAGATACGATGATTATCCAAAAGAGTATATGGAAAAGGTTTAGCTTTCCTAAAATACACATTTAAAAAGTAGGCCCACAGTTTTAACTTTAGCATGCAAGACCAGAAAAACTGTTACAGTGCATTCTTTTATGTCCTTAATTCATTAACTTTAGCATGCAAGAACTGAAAAACTGTTACAGTTCATTATTTTATGTCCTTAATTCATGGTCCAGTTTAGTTAAAAAAAGAAAGACCAATTAACCAATTCAAAAGGCCCAACTTCAACAAATCTAAATTCAAGAGGAACCTATTTCTCCTAAAACATATAATTTAGCAATTTAATGTTAATTGTTTTGTCTCACTGAAATTACACATTTGTCCTGAAAGTACTGTTTTAACGCCATGGCAAACCTGCTGTTGAGTTCCCCCATGTCTGTAATTTAATGAAGATTAAGAGTCCAATCATGGATCACTGATGTCACAATATTTTTATATACAATATAACATCTCTACTACTGAGAGACTGAACAGAAGATGGAAGATAATTCCGTGTGTGTGTGTTAATGCATACAGCAATACACAGTATATTTTTATGAAATCAATATAGCAGTATCTACTACTGATGTAAGAAAATGAGGGTATGATTCATAAAAGTTGTGTTCTTATAAAATAAAGACATTTCCTTTGCCAATTTCCAATTCATCCAAAAATTTTATTTTTTCTTCTGTGTTTAAAGCCAATATGCAATCCAGATGCATACACTAGTATTGCAGGCCAATTTCTTGCTTTGTGCTAAAACCCTTTTAATTAGCAGCCGCTTTCCAACTCATTAATCCAATATAGCTACTATATCATATAGCAATATAGGAATATAGGAAAAACATAAACAAAAATATGCATTTTAAGATGATGCTAAAGTGTAAAAGCAGTAATACCAAGCAGCAATGAAGTCTTGCTTTATATAGAACACTACCTGTGTATTAAACAAACATTTTAATATTGTAAATCCACAGATGAATTTTTCAGTCTGCATAAATTATACCGTTATTTTTCTACAATAATTCAAAGCTTTGCACAACATGAAACTACTAGACACAGTAACATACTCACAATGTATCATTTTGTCACAGTTCAGTTGTAATATGTGTCATTTAATAGAGCACATAGCAATTTATCAATGCAGGCACAGATTAGTATTCACAAATCACATGCATGTTGCAGTGCTGTATTTATTTCAACCCTTAAAGGAACAGTTCAGTATAGAAAATAAAAACTGGGTAAATAGATAGGCTTTGCAAAATAAAAACTGTTTCTAATATAGTTAGTTAGCCAAAATGTTATCTATAAAGGCTGGAGTGCAGAGAAGGAACTAGGTGGGGGTGGGCCCTGGTGTGGGCCGTGCAGCCGGGCCGAGCCCCCCACCCTCTTCTGTGCGGCGCTACAGCCGCTGCAGTGAGAGTTTTACTGCCGGGGGCCCTGTGGGGGTGCGGGCCCTGGCCCAATTGCACCCCCTGCTCCCCCGGTAGTTACGCCACTGCTAGAGTGAGTGGATGTCTAACAGAACAGAACACAGCTTTCTGCTTTGCTTCTCTCTAACTCTGAGTTAGTCAGTGATTTGAAGGGGGGGGCACATGGGACATAACTGTTCAGTGAGTTTGCAATTGATCCTTAGAATGCAGCTCAGATTAAAAAGCACAGTTATGACCCATATGGCCCCTGCTCTTGTCACTGATTGGTTACTGCCTGGTAACCAATCAGTGGAAACCAAGAGAGCTGCAAAGCAGGAAATAGTTTTCTGGCTATTATGTTAGACATCCAGTCACTCCAGCCTTTATACATTACATTTTTGCCTTACTAACTATAAAAGAAACCGTTTTTATTTTGCACAGCCTATTTACAGTCTATTTACCTAGTTTTTATTTTTACACTGAAAAATTCCTTCAGCACCCTTTCCAGGCAGTTGTGTGCAATTCATCAAAACAGGCTGAAATGTAACATGTGCATAAGACACAAATTAAAAGCACTTTGAATAGGCACAAATGGTACAGAATGACATAGGACAAGCCTGACTCAGATATTTAGGTTAATAGAGGCTAAACAAGTAATTTCTTATATTACCAAACTGGGCAGCCATATTAGTTTCAGGACCAAATGTAAATCCCCTAGTGAGCGCTGACGTTGCAGAACTTTAACCATCTCTGTCCTATAAAATTAAGCCTTCATTTGGCCATAAGTGGCCTTATTTATTAAGTGTGGCCAAGAAGCACATTTCCCCCAGAATTGTATATCATTGCACATGTTGCAAGTTGCTACAAATTTGGAGAATGGCAAATGTAAAGTAGATGATGTCCTTTGTACCTTATAGTTAGGGTTTCCATCTTGCCAGTATTTCACTGGCAAACCGTTAAATACCAACTATGGCCAAGAATGGCATTACAAATTTACCCACAACCTACTTTCTGATAAATTTGTATTCCATATTTGTTCAGCCCTTGACCTACATCCAAACTATCCCATGACCTAAAACTCTGCCTACCCACTGATTTTTTTTTTTTTTTATAAATCTGTTTTTATTGATTTTTGAAAAGGAGAAAAAGAAAACAAAAAAAAAAAAAGAACGGTATACAACAGCACAGTCAATACAGAGATAGAGCACCAGGAACAATACAGAAAATAGCATCAGTCAGATAGCCATGCACAAATGCAGAATGACTCTACATCAACAATCTCAGAAGACCAGACCGTAATGAGCAGCATGTCGAGTCTCGCTCGCCACAGGTATATGGTTACGCATGGTGATGGCCATACAAGCATAAACAAAGGCATTGTAAATAACTCATGAGACGATGGAGCTGTTCAATCTTCGCATTATCAGGGCTACGCAAAATAACATATAGCCTGGGGTGCTAGAAATTTGACCATAGAGTGCCGATGTATCCGGTTTTGGAGTCAGTACACAGAGGGTACAGTAAGAAAGAGGTGAGAAAAGAGAGAGGGAGGGAAGAGGGTCTGGGTAGAGGAAGGTGAAGGGAAGGTAAGGGGGGAAAAAAGAAGGGGAAAAAGAGAAGAAGATAACAGAAATGGCATACCGGCCAGGGGATATCCAAAGTCGTAAATGGCGTGGTCGAGCTCAAGTCCACTGATCACTGATTGGAACCTGCTAAGGGTGAATAATGATCCAATATAAGCATGATAACCACGCTACTAGTCTGGATGGGCCACATGGGCAGATACTGCTGGCACCCATCGCCTCCCCAGGGAACTCAAGAAAGAGAAAATAGAGAGTGATAAATAGAATAACAGGTCGAATCTCACACGGTGCACAATTGGACATAAGAATCTGAATTGGTAAATGCAGTCCAGTGATACCATTTAGCCATGAAATTCTGGAAATCACTAGCAGTTTCAGTCTTCAGCTCCTCGAATTTATGTATCTCTTTGATCTTAAGTAACCAATCTTTCACGGACGGACTGTCTGTCTGTCTCCATTTAAGGGGAATTAATGCTTTGGCAGCGTCTAGCATTATGGGAACTAGAGACTTCTTGTATGTCTTTAGTGGCAGTGAGGTGTCATGTAGAAGGACGGCCAAAGGATTATCAAGGATTTCTATATCTGTAACAGTTTTGATAGTGTTGCGTATTGAGGTCCAAAAAGAGTTGAGTGTAGGGCAATCCCAAAAAATATGCGTCAGGGTACCGAGATGTTCCTTACATCTCCAGCATGTAGGGGAGACTGCCTTGTAGATCTTGCTCAACTTGGTAGGGTAACGGTACCACTTAGTTAGTAATTTATAGTTAAGTTCTTGGAGTTTAGCGCATTTAGAGGATTGGTGTACCAATAGAGTAATTTTTGCCCATTGGGCGTCAGAGACAGGCAAGGTCACATCTCGTTGCCACTTGTCTTTTAAGATAGAGAGTGGGGTCGGTTTGAGATCTATAATGTGCTTGTATATCCGAGAAATCGCACGGCATGGTGGGTTTTCCAGGGACCAAATATGTTCCATGGGAGTAAGAGTAGGTCTATCTTTATGAGGTGGAAATGTTGCCTGTAGAAAGTGCCTGATTTGCCTATACTTAAATCTATCTAGGTCAGTCGGCGTGATATTAGGCAATAGTTCGTCCAGGGTTTTCAATTTGCCACGATGGTAAAAACAATCAGCTCCTGCGTGTAAGAGAATGTCCCAACCCCTGTAGCTATCTAGATTCAGGCCTGGTGTGAAGGCAGGATTGCCAAGAACCGGAGATAAAGGGGAGGGGGAGTTAATCCATTTGCGTGATTTAGCTAGGTTGTCCCAGGTGTCTAACGTGTATTTAAGTTTAGCATCTGTTCTATCTCTATACATTCTACTAGCCGGAGATAACCAGGGAGCCGCCCACAAAGGGGTTACCAGGGATTCCTGCTCTATCTGTATCCACAATTTGGTCTCCCCATAAAAGGCCCAGTCTAGGCATCTGTTTATAATTGTGGCTTGATGGTATATCTGCCAATCTGGAAGACTTAAACCACCCTGTGTTTTAGATGCTGTCAGTGTTGACCTCGCCAATCTCGGGTTTTTATCCGCCCAAACGAACTGTTTCGTGAGAGTATGCAGTGTTTGTAAGGTCCCCTTGGGAGGGGGGTATGGGATGGCCTGTGAAACATATAGGAAGCGGGGGAGAATGTTCATTTTAAGGGAATTAACGCGGCCAAACCACGATAACGTTTTAGTTGTCCAATCCCTTAAATCCGTCTTAATGGAATTTAAGAGATCACTATAATTTCTAATGACAGTTTGTTTCACGTCCGGAAATATTTTTATGCCAAGATAGGTAAAGCATGTAGTGGATGTCCTGATCGGAAAAGAAGTAGTAGCAGCTGAAAACTCCTCCCGGGGAATAGAGACATTTTGAGCGACAGATTTAGTCAGATTTATTTTGAAATTACTAACCGAATTAAACTCATGCAACTCCGCTACTAAGTTTGGAAGCGAGATCCTGGGGTTCCGCAAAAAGAAAAGCAGATCGTCTGCGTATGCAGCGATCTTGTGTTCCACAGAACCAATTGTGACTACATTAATGTTTGGATCCTTCCTAACCCTGTTGAGAAAGCTCTCGAGCGAGAGGACGAAAAGGAGGGGGGAGAGTGGGCAGCCTTGACGAGTCCCGTTATGTATACTAAATGATTGCGAGTATTCTCCATTAACCCTAAGTTTAGCAGATGGATTGGTATATAAGGTAGTTATCCACGATAGCATTCTAGGTCCTAAATTTATGTGTTGTAGGGTGGCTCGTAAAAATGTCCAGTCTACCCTGTCGAAAGCCTTCTCGGCGTCAGTAGATAAGAGCATAACAGGGATGGAGCGGCTTTTACAGTAATGGATGATACTAAAGAGTCTGTTCGTGTTGTCCCTTGCCTCTCTGTGCGGGACGAAACCTACCTGTTCCGGTGAGATCAGGGAGGTCAGGACTTGATTTAACCTGGTGGCTAGTACCTTCGCATATAACTTGGTATCGACATTTAGTAGGGAAATGGGACTGAAACTGCCAGGATCTGTGGGGTCTTTACCTTTTTTATGAATTAAGGTTATATGTGCCGCTAAGGCTTCTGAGGGGATCGTATTAGTGGCTGTGATGGAGTTAGTAGCGGCAACCAAGTACGGTAGGAGGCAGTGACTCAGTTCCTTATAGTATGATATTGAAAAGCCATCGGGCCCTGGGGCCTTACCGGCTTTGGTAGTCTTAATGGCTGCAGTAAACTCGTCTATAGTCAAAGGGGAATCTAGGGTCTTTCGAATATCATCAGATAATCTCGGGAGATCAGAATCCACAATATAGTCAGCGCATTTAGTCAAAGTATCAAGAGGTTTGTTTTGTGTAGTAGTTGGGGGATGAAGCTGATAAAGTTTAGTATAATATTGACGAAAAACTTCTGCTATATCCGTGGAGGTGTGCACTGTTTTCCCATCCAATGTTCGAATTTTAGGAATATAGTTTCGTAACTGCTTTTTCTTTAATGCAGCAGCTAAAAGACGGCCACATTTGTTGCCGTGTTCGAAATAGAGTTTTTTATGAATTTCAACGGCTCTAGTCATGTACGCCGAATACGTGTCCCTGAGATCTTTCCTGGCTTGTGTCAGTTCGCCAAGTATGTGTGTGAATTTGGAGTATTTATGTTGCGCCTCGAGAGATCGAATTCTAGTTATCATCTGTTGTATTTTAGCGTTGCGTTCTCTCTTTTTGCGTGCTCCCAACTGTATCAGTTCCCCTCTAATGACACATTTGTGAGCCAACCATAAAGTCCATGGGTCAGTCTGTTCTAGGTTATTTTCTTGAAAATAATTCTGAAGCTTTTGAGTGAGGTCCCTCTTCGTAGTTTCCTCTCGGAGAAGGGAATCGTTTAATCTCCAGGAGAAGACTCTACGAGTGGGTACCCGTCGTGAAAGAGTGCACGTAATGGGGGCGTGGTCCGACCAAGTTATAGCGTCTATTGTAGCGTCTTTGAGAAGATTGATATCTGCATGACGTATGAAAATGTAATCCAGTCTACTATAGGTATCATGCGGATGGGAGTAAAAAGTATAGTCGCGTACAGAGGGTTGCGTGAGGCGCCAGGTGTCCACTAAAGTGAGGGATCTAAGCTGTTGTTTAAAAACTTCAATTTTCCTGTGTGGTATGCTAGATCGTGCGGTAGAGGAATCCAGTAATGGTTCAAGCATCATGTTTAAATCACCACCCATAATGAGCATACCTTCCTCAAAATCTGTTATAGCATTAAGTGTTTGCGTTAGGGCGGGTAGTTGCTCATTGGGAGGGAAATAGACTGAGGCCAGAGTGTACATGCAGTCATTGATATTCCCCTTGACTAAAAGGTAAGTGCCCGCCTTATCGGATTTGGTCGCTATGGATGTGAAGCCCACAGAATCTGCTACCATAATCATGACCCCCCTTGTTTTGGTGGCTAAAGGAGTGCTATGAAAGACGGTCGAGAAACCTTTAAATCTGAGGAGCGGAGTTTGTTGTTTTTTAAAATGGGTTTCCTGGATAAAAACTATATCTAGTTTGAGTCGTTTTATGTCCCGTGCGAGATTGTACCTTTTGATGGGAGCATTCAATCCCTTCACGTTTAATGATCCAACTCGAATGTCAGTCATCATTCACCGTGGATACCGAGGGGGTCCAGCAGCAGCGCCCCATGGCAGGAGAGGCTTGTGTGCGGTAAGGGTGCAGGTATGACGGAAACCCAGGCCGGATGCCAAGAAAGAAAAGTAAAGAGAGAAAGTTGAAGTACACAAAAGATAAACATAATCAAAACAAGCAAGATAACAAAATGGAGCTGGGGTGGGATTGACCGAACAGCGAGTGGGGGAATTCCCCTTCCCACACTCGAGGTTAACCCAAAGGTCAGAGGTTGGGAGTACGTGAAAGTGGCACGCAAAAGGAGTCTCAGCCAACCTCCCGTACCCGAACTGCCACGTAGACGTGGCGAAAGAGTCTCTATAAGCAAAGATATAAACAACAACATAATAAAAATATCAACAATGACCTCCACTGACGGGAATACCAGAAGGGGATCGGGGGGGCCATAATAAAGTGCAAGCATTCAAAATCATGCAAATATTATCCCTTGATACACAATATAAAGATTGCAAACATGGGACAAGGAAGGGAGCTGCCGAAGGGTGGTAGGAGTTAAGCTAGATGGCGAACCTTGTTATAAGAGAGAAGTAGATCTAAAATAAGTGGTAAGCATTGGGCCGGAGAGTGATTGAGGGGCATGGGTGATGGGGGGCCTAGAGTAAAACCAACAGTAACAACATATGGAAATGAACCAGCTGTTAAGCTACCGTAACCTCAGAATCAGAGTGAGCTGAAGAGATCGATGTGCTGCAAAAGGAATGAATCAACTGCACCTGAAAAAAAAGAAATCAGTCAAAATAAGGTGTAAGTGGGATATGCGGCACTGTCCAAAGTTGCTCCGACAATTGCAAGACAAGTGAGTCCGGGAACTCCCCTGAGCAAAAGATAGCTAAGAATGCCAAAGATCCGGAGAAATAATGAGACTCAGTACTAGAGCAGAAGGCACTAAAAAAGTTACTCAGTTAAGGGTTGAAACAATATCCAAAATGGCTCAGGCGTCGAAAATGTTGCAAAGGCTGGAAATGTCTAGAGTACAGGCATCAGTCTTCCATTGTGAGAATCCAATGTCCCTACATGCGCAGAAATCAAACCAATGCAAAGGGTCAAATAGTAGTAGGAGAAAAATCAGTAAGGCAATAAACCAGCATGGGTAGGTATAGGCTTGGTGTGGGAAGGTTTTGTCATTACCATAAATTTTTTTTTTTTTTTCCCCTTTTCCTTCCTTTTCCCTTTTTCTTTTCCCTTTCCCTTTTTTTCTTGTTATTCCGCTTATATCCCATTTTTTTTTTTTTTTTTTTTCCCCTTTCCTTTTCTTTTCTCCCCTATCCCCCTCTTCACCCTCGAACTTCCTTCGTCTCTCCTGTTGTCCTCTCCCATCACTGCTCCGAGTCCTTGTCAGGACGTGTCCCACCTAGAAAACAGAGGTGTGTAGATGTGACAAAATTGTGCCCATAAGCCAGCATCGTGTTGTGTGAGCAAAGGCCTCAGAATCAGTCCATGCGCCTAGGGGTGGAAGGGCTAGAAGGTTTACTCATTCTGCTCCTGCAATGCCACTGTTCCGTGCCTAGAGTGTCCACCAGGTCTCCATTGTAGGCCAGTTCCCTCCATTCTTTAAGGTCAATAGAGGGCAATCCTAAAGCTCTCACAAAGTCCTCCAGACCGTCTGGTTCCTTCAGACTGTATTGCCTGCCCTCCTTCACAACAGTGAGGGCAAACGGGAAGCTCCACCGATATGCAATATTTTGTGCTCGCAGGACCGTGGTAAGTGGCCTAAGGGCTCTGCGTTGCTGGATTGTGAGCCACGCCAGGTCCTGGAAGATGGAGACTTCATAATCCTGGTACTTAAAAAGCTCCACATTCCGCAATGCGCGGGTAATGTCCTCTTTAATAGTGAATTTGTGGACACAGCATACTACGTCCCGGGGTCGTTCCAATCTAAACCTCGGGGCGCCCAGAGCACGATGGACTCTGTCTAATTCAAGAGGGCTGGAGGGATCTCTGCCCAATATAGAATTAAAGATGGCTCTTACAGTGTCGCCAAGATCTGCTGCGGCAACGGAGTCGGGAATACCTCTAATCCTGAGGTTATTGCGGCGGCCTCTATTGTCCAGAACCTCCATATGTTTCCGGAGTAGGTAGATAAACCTATGATGGTCATTAGATCTGTGAACTAGGTGATTATGGGCCTGTTCCGCCTTGCCGAGCCTGGCGTCCATCTTACTGTAGGCCTCGCCTATACTGCGCAGCTCTGCTTTGATTTCCGCAAGGTCTGCTTTCTGCGACTCTCGTAGCGTTTTCGCCATCGCCCTTAAATCATCCTTGGTCGATAAGGCAGACAACAAGGCGCGGATGTCCGTGCGCGTTGAGGCAGTGCTGTAGCCGGAGGCCGTGGACCCGACCGGGCTTGGACTGCGTGCGGCCGACTCCGCCATCTTGGATGTGCGTCCGTCCGAGCGGTGAGAGGATTTCTTGCCAAGAAATGGTGACATCGTGCTCTGAGCGGACTGTGAGGCACTTTGTGGTGTCTGCTCTGCTTTCTTGCCGTGTTTCCCCATAGTAGTGCGGGTCAGGTACTGCGTAGAGAGATGCTTCTGGCAGTTCGGGACGGGAGAGTGTATCAGGTGCGACCGCTCAGCACGCCATCTTGCCACACCCCCCCCCCAGTGATTTTTTTATACACTTTGTTTAGCCCAGCCCTCAACATCATAACTCTGCCCCCATCCCTTATGTCATCAGCCTGTACAGAAGAAAAGCTGTAAACCCTACTTATAATGAGGTCAACTGCACTTGCACTTAATTCAGAAGTAATACAAGCCACAATAACAAAACAAGTCCTTTCTGATTGGGATTTTTGCTCGTTGTACTACTAATAGTATATGTGGCCCCATTGTCTCTTCCGTGTTTATCATCCTACTATGCTACTACTAACTGGCATTCAAGTATGGTTTCCAGGAGTTTTAGGAAAGGAAATAAGAACTACAAATCTTACCTTCTTGTGGTCACTGTTTCAGGATTTTTAGGGGCCTAGACCCCAGTTTTGGGACATATGTCATAATACATAACTGTAATAGAATAGGTTTTATGTTTTATTGGCATAATCCAATGTATACATCCATTTTCTTAGATTATAAAGTGAGCACGTTCTCATAAATTTACGGCTGACATTTTTTTCCTTTAGTGATTGAATATCCTACATATATCTAAACAAGCACTGGCAAATTGGATTCCGGTTGTTGGTATGATGCTACATATAAATGGAGTCATTTGTTTTCTGCACCTTCTCCTGAACCATGTTGGGAATGATATCCATAATTCCTTAGGGGATTTAGATATTTACCTTGTCTGAAGATGAGCAAATGGGCTCTACAGAAATAAATGCATTTATTATTTATTGAAATGCTCTGGTTGTTTCCTTCAAATGTTTATCGTCAGCTGCAATGGTGTGTCATTGTCTTCAAGATGTAAACGAGTGGTCCATTACTTAGGCACCAGGGGAAGCTCATTAGGTCGGTCTGTAGCTGCTGAATCGGATGGACAAGAAAATTTCATCACTCTGTGGAAATGATTTTAGCAATTAATTTGTTTGTTTTAAGCCATAATCCATTAATACTGTGAAATAGTGGAAATGTTGTACTTGTTAAAAGTGAATTCTCTTAATGGCTTATACAATCAAACCTATTGACATGTCCCAAGTGGTTGAAATATCGACCAAGCTGGCTGTTATCATTGTATGAAAGACAAGAAATCAATGTAATCTGTGATCCGGGTTCTTATTGTTTTGTACATAATGCTCAAAATATTCAGTAGCGTGAAATGATGCCGCTGCATAGCACAGCATGTTAACCCTTTAATGACTGAGGTATGAAGCCTGTTACAAAATCACAGCTGCTGCTGATATTAGAACATAAATACAGGATTAAAATATGAATTTGGGGGCAGTAAATAACAAAATGAACAAACGTATCCATCAGTTTTCTGCTATAGCTATTGGGTTTCAGGAGTCTCGAAAACTGCTTGCCAAGGTTACCTTATCTAGTACTTGAGCTGCTTCTTAAAGAGCTAATTCATCATGTAAAGTACATGCCACATGTAGCTAACTGTCTATTTGTATTGGTAAACAAGATCTTGACAGATTTGTCCCACATGGAGCAATGTATTGCCAGGAGTTTCTTATTACCATTTAAGACAGATAAATGGATTTCCCAAGGACTCCTCCCCCCTCCATGTGCACATGTTTATTTGTTTATTTATAAACAACCCCCAAACCACAGTAAAAAAAAGTAACTAAACCATGAGAGCTAAAAACCCATTTGTGGCCAGGGTCTTCCCTACAAGTAAAAAAACTGCTGGTCAGAGAACCCCCATAAAATTATGGTCAGGAGCCCCATTTTATTCTTTTTCTCAACATGAACAAAACAAATAGAATGTATTTGAATACTTACTGCTTCCCTGTCATTAGTTGATTTGATCTGAATGGAGATAATGAGATCTGTTTAAACAAGCCCTTCAACCAGCCCTTCAAAAAGTTTGTTACATCTAGTAGCTTAAATTTTTCTGCATACCTGTTAAGCTAGAGAAATAAGTAAAAAAAACTAAAATTAAACTAACAGGCAAAAATATGTTCAGTACAAGCCTTATTTGATGAACTCAAGTAGAACAATAGATATACTGACGCATTAAATAAAAATTGAACCCTCTAAAATGTTGTAGTACAGGGTAAGGGGCATATTTATAAAGGGGGTGCAAATAAGGGCAACTTTACATGTTTTTTACATGGGGTTATGTATAAACATTTGGCAAATTTGCACCTGAGCAGTAATCCATGGCAACAACTCAGATGTTTGCTTTCACTGCAGCTGGTTAAAATTGCATGATTTGGATTTTCACTTGTTTTTTTGTGTCCCCATTCCAATTAAATTGTGCTTTTTTAATAATAAATAAGGTCCAATCTTGGATTCTAGTTTTCTAGAATTTTTTAGTCCAGAAACATCTTTTACAATAGTTAAAGCTCTCGCGACCTAGCAGTGGCTCACAAACATGAGATTATTATTAAAATATATCCTATAGCATCCTGGATTGGACTGGCTTGTTAAGTATATCAATATCCTGTTATCCTAAAATAATAGTATTGGCAAGACATCCAAATGCTTCTTTACAGGATTTGACAAATCTAATATTTGTTAGTAAGGGAGTGCTTTTGAAACTGTCTCTTAGTTGCTCTGTGTAATAGTTTATCTTCATTAACATGGCTTTTTTTTGTATCTCCACTGAATATTCTTTGTAAACGCTGGCACATAAGAGAATTTTATTTGCATGAGTTTCACAGGGCTTTGAATAATAATTTATGTGGCATTTTCTCAGTTACTTTTTGTCTAATCATGAATAATAATGCGTTTTACAATGACTAAAATATACATATATTTTTAAAATTCTTAGCAGCAAAAGTGACAGTTGTGCATTTAAACAGGCATATAAACTGCATTTATACATTATATATAATAAAGCCAACTGGAACTTGCATTTAATGTAGCAAACAATTACATTTACAGCTGCCGCTACTAAGACCAAAAGAAAACAACACACATAAATCGCAGATCGAACTCCAAGACATTTATTCGTCTGCTTGTCAATGTTTTGGTCAGGTTCTGGGAACTTTTTTCAAAATGATGTAACCAACTAGTGAAGTAGAGCATGGACTACATGGGACCCACTTTCAGCAGAATGAACTTTGGCAATGTGGAAAGAGCATGTGATGGTGTTGTTAAATTACACCTCTATACTGCCAAAAAGTGTAAAACAATACAAAAAGGACGCCAGAGGTTCTTTGCAAACAAAATAACAGCAGACTTCATTCAATATAGAGCATCACAGGGTTTATAATAATCACACACATGAGGTAGTTCAGATAAATGCTAGGTACAGTCACAGAATGGAACCACTGAAGGAATAACAAGGGGAGTTGAAGTATACACCTTCCAGGTTGTCAGTACCTGATGTGGCTGGGATTCCTACAGTAGACGTGGAACAGGGATAGAAGTATAACCTGATTCCCTTGTCAGTACTGTGGTCCCTTAACTACAGGCAAGCAGAGCCTGGGGGAGAGCTACTCCCTTCCATCCTCCGTGTTGGAGCTGAAATGCTGCTCTTGCTAACTAATACTCACTGACTCACTCTCTCTAAAGAGTGATATAACAGTGGCTATCCTGTGGCTAACTTCGTTCATGAGGTCCCTGCTCCTGACTTCGCTAAGGGGGTTGTCCCTTTAGGGCCTAAAACTTCCAGATCCACGTTGACTCCAGGCTCAATGGACATCCACCCAGATCAACTGCTGCAGGCCAAAGAGGAAGGACCTCCCTGTGCCAAGCACTATGTTACAGTGAGGCAGGATATTGTCATCAACCTACGGGCCAATGAACTGGGTATGTAAAATAAGTAGAAATGGTTACATGGGTTTTAACCCAGCAACAAGGAAATGAGGGAATGGTAGGGAATGAAGCCATAGGGTCCATGATCCTATGAGTCCCTACAATGATTTAACTGACTTTATTAGGTCAGACTATGGCACTTCTGCTTGATTGGTTTTAATTCCTGAAACCCCCATGTTTCCTATAGCACAGTTTCATATGACTGTCTCCCCCATCAGATATGAAATAAGTTGCAGCTCATGCAATGCAAACTGATAAAACCCCGTTCAGCAAATTGTGCAGAATATGGACACACGTGGTTGTCACAACTGATAGTATGCCTTTACATCAATAGCGGATTTTAACCAATTAGTAAGAAATTTTATTGTGTGATTTCGTCACATGCTTAAATTGAGTATTCTGCTTCATATCTTTCATGCCCAGTGCAATATTTCTTTAAGCTGAAATGATTGAAATGATTGCCTTTGCTGTGCCTGAACTACAGTCTTTCTAACTTATTGTAATACTTTTAAATATATATTGGTTTATAGCAACAGTACTACAATTAAGCGCTCAATAAAAATCACAGTGAGTGTGGCAGACTAGACATTTGAACCGTGGTTTTTTAGTCATAAAACCAAGATTAGTGTTAAGGTTATTTGAGCACTTTGCCGTAAATACATATTTTTGCAAAATTGCAAAATATTGTAATAGCACACACAGATTTGCATTGCATTCCACTAAAAGGCCTCTGCATGTGCACCGTGAGAATTCAGTGATGTGCATTTTGTGCATGTGCAGTGACATCATCAAGCACCTCCCCTTAAAGGAGAATTCAACCATTTTTTTTAAAAAAAACCCTACCCCCCACCCCATGTAGACCCCATCCCTCCTCCCCCCAACATATCTGCCCCCCAGGGAAATCCCCCTAACTTCATACTTACCCCTCGGCGCAGAGTCAGGCATCAGAGTTCTACGCAGCCATCTTCCGGGTCTTTGTGTCTTCTTCTGGCGCAATTTTTTCGTGAGTTTTGACGCGTGTGCAAATTGCTCCAACTGTGCTTGCACGATTCGCGGTCTCCCACTCAGCTTACCGAAGACCCGGAAGATGGCTGCGTGGAACATCCGATGCCTGACTCTGCGCCGAGGGTTTCAGAGGTGCACGCCACATAATGCAAAGGTTTATGTGTCTGTGCATGGATGGTATTAGGCAGTATTTGGTCTTTTTCCCCCACAGGCACAAACATGCTGGCAAAGAAAACACCACATCTGGCAACACCAAAAATATGACCAGAAGTGTAAAGATTTGTTCAGCCTCCTTTACGGCCCAGAAATTAGAGCATCCATGGGTATCTCAACAGTTTGTCTTGCTCTCCCATCAGGACCCAGAAGGGTTTCAGTAGTTCTCTGCGCATGTCTAATGCATCTGCAAATCCAAAAGTCAGTGCTGCAGCTGCCTATCCTGTCATTCAGATATGCAGTTGTCTGAATTGCATTTAATACAAAATAAATAAGATGGGGTGTTTTACCCCATCTTATTTTACTTATATTATTATACGACATTTTTCCAACAAGAGGGACACTACTCATGCTCAGAATGAATATATTGTAGATGCATCACCTGCTTCTGTATATAATCAGGCACAATGAGATCCAGAGAAAGAAGAGATCATTAAGGCTTATTTATAGCAATAAAGCTGGTGTATGCAAAATTAGTAACTTCATTTTTACTTGCATCTAAAGGTGTTTCTTGGACTTCTGGATAGTTGTGTTAACATTGCTGTATCCATCTATCTATTATTGCTGGTCTTTACAGCATTAAAAACTGTCACTTTATTATACTATCACTATACATGCATTCTTATCCTTTCTTATACAGTACTGTCACTTTCTTAACTTTCTAATAGTGTGTTATGCCTTTGTTCCAAAATTCTGCAGGAAATATTCCATTATAAAGCTGCCTTTTGTAGGTAATATTTACTACATACAGAATTGATATTTTTCCAATCTGGTTCAATGATATTTTCTTTGTGAAGAAAACTTTTTAATATATATGTTTTCTATCTATTTTAGTCATGTCATTGTTTTAGTCATTATCTGTGAAGGCAATATTGCCTGCCTCTAGCAAACCTTGTTTTGGCAAGTTTGTTGTTAGACTGGCATAATCCTGTTAAGTACCTGTACAATAGAGTAACAGCTGGTGCAGACTCCAGTCAGTACATTTTGTATAGCATGCTGGGACTTAGGCTCTACAAACACAATGAGCTGGGTCAGCATTGAACAGGCCTAAGTACCTTTTAGACAGCTGGCGTAGTAACCAAATACCAGCCAATCTTGGGATAGAAATACACATTTGATAACATTAATTTTCTTGTGAAGCAGACGGAGAGTTAACGAAAGCCAGGTTGATTGGACAGCAGTGGGATTTTTAGCTAATGATATCTTGGCACTCGCAGAAAACATTTCAAATCCAAGAGATCTAAAAAGTAAACTGTTGATGCAATGGGATTGTTTTTGGAAGGGTTCATTAGTTTTAGATCATTACAAAGCATTTTGCTGACAATCAAAAGACTGGAAACATTTTGCGTATTTGCTAATAATCACCAGGGAGCTACAATCATTGTTTAAATTGTGATTGCGGTGCCAATTTGTTTAGAAACTAAAAAAATACTGGAAAAGGGGAAAACAAAATGAGGTCTCTGTGCATGCTCACAAATATATCAAACTCAGAATATAAAACAGGTCTCAGAAGAAACATAACAATATATTCATAAAGTTCATAAGCTGACACATAAAAAATAAAATTATTGTTAAAGACAGTTTGGGGTACCCATAATTATAGCATGGCTTCCAAGATTGCAATTCACTGCCAAGTGTTAAGTGTGCAGATTGCGTCCACTATGTAGATGTATGGGATCTGTTATACAGAAACCCATTATCCAGAAAGCTTCAGATTATGGAAAGGCTGTCTCCCATAGACACTATTTTATCGAAATAATACACACTTTTACAAATTTTAAAAAGTATTTCCTAATAAAACAGTACCTTGCAAGGACTTAAGTGGCCTTAAAGGAACAGTAACACCTTAAAATTAAAGTGATGTATAATAATGAAAATATAATGTGCTGTGTCCTTGCACTGGTACAAATGGTGTGTTTGCTTCAGAAACTACTATTGTTTATATAAACAAGCTGCTGTGTAGCCATGGGGGCAGTCATTTAAAGCTGAAAATGGAAAAAAATGCACTGTTTGGTGTTACTGTTCCTTTAAGGTATGAAGATCCAAATTACAGAAAGATCCATTATCCAGAGAGCCCCAAGTCCTGAGCATTCTGGATAACAGGTCCCATATATGTAATATGCATATAATACACAAAAGCTATGAATATTTTGTAAATAATATCCTTATAAAAGGTGAGTTCTGATGTTATCAGTTATAAACAGTGAGTAGTGATGTGATTTCTGTCACATGACTCACTGAAATTTGTGTATTATAATAAATAAAGTACCCCCTGTAGCAAAATATGAGGATATTAGAAGTTACCTCAGAGTTCCATGACCTGTATAAAAACCTTCGGCCTCGTGTTTTTATATGGTCATGAAACTCCTCTGTAACTTATAATATCCTTATAATTTACAAGAGGGGGTACTTTATTCACTATATACTGTAGGTTGTAATCCACTAGTATTCTTCCTTCCAGGTGCACAGTAAGGAATTTGCACAGCCAGCATGAATTTTAGGGCCTCATAAACTGTAGCGGGGACTGAAATGTCATGTTGGCTGCAAAATGCATTTAAACACAGCTGGGCTTATTTATAAATGTAATCGCAACATGTCAAAATGGACATAAAGTTGAGCTTATATTAAAGGAACAGTTCAGTGTGAAAATAAAAACTGTGTAAATAGATAGGCTGTGCAAAATAAAAAATGTTTCTGATATAGTTAGTTAGCTAAAAATGTAATGTATAAAGGCTGGAGTGAACAGATGTCTAATAAAACAGCCAGAATCCAACTTCCTGCTTTTCAGCTCTATAACTCTGAGTTAGTCAGCGACTTGAAGGGGGGCCACATGGTACATTTCTGTTCAGTGAGTTTGTAATTGATCCTCAGCATTCAGCTCAGATTCAAAAGCAACAGATATGACCCATATGGCCCCCCTTCAAGTCTTTGATTGGTTACTGCCTGGTAGCCAGGGTAACCAGTCAGTGTAAACCAAGAGAGCTGAAAAGCAGGAAGTAGAGTTGTGACTGACCTGTTATACATCAAATCACTCCAGCCTTTATACATTACATTTTTGCCTAACTAACTATATTAGAAACATTTTTTATTTTTCACTGCCTATCTATTTACCCAGTTTTTATTTTTACACTGAACAATTCCTTTAAGGCCATTCAGAAAGAGCACTTGAGCTACTGCCTTGCAAGAAACGCCAATGTACTATCCTAGCCTGCTCTGATAACTTGTGTGTAAGTGCTAGGGAACCCTCAAATAACCACCATCCTAGGTATGACAGAAGTTTCAGGTTTGCACTAGTGGGTTGTGTCCCCATCCCTACTCTGAGAATGTTAGATTGTGGCTGCAATGGTGCTAGAAAATATACTTATTTTTGCCAAAATGATAAAATGCGTACATTTCTAGATGTATATCTAGTATTATGATGTTTTAGCCTCTATAGCCAATGTTATGCCATGCAGTCCACTCCTAGAAAACAGCCAGTGGTAGGGGGTTATTTACTAAAATTTTTTGGATCAGGGTTTTAAAGGGGAAAACATAATTTTTTTGTGAACAAAAACTCAAATTATTTGAGATTCATTATACCCTGAGGCTTGGGGTTGGAGTGTTCGGGAGTCAAATCCAGAAAAAAAAGTTATTTTATTGATAAAAAAGACAAAATTGTGGATGGGAGTTTGGTTGAAGTTGCTTTACTAAAATAATGAGAACAGTTCAAGTTTTAGTAAATAACCCCCTTAATGTTGCAATGTTGTCTCCACAAGTAAACCTATCTTCACAAGAGTTAGGTTTTAAAAAAATTAAATAAATAAACTGAACTGCAATACAAATGTGTGCTTTTACAGAATATTAACATGCTTTGGGCCTCTTGTTACATATTAAATATTGGGTGGGACATTGAAGAGGTGGGCCTGAACAAGGAGACAAATAAGAGAGTTTGTAGCAGAGACACTGGAAGAGTGTGGGCAGAAAAGAAACGTGTCTGTAACTGGAATAAATTGGCTGAAACTTAGGGGCCTATTTATTAAACTTCAAATTATTCTGCTTGAGTTTTTAAACAAAAAAATCTGAATTTTTAGAGGAAACTATCAAATTTTTCAAGATTTATTATGCTCCAAAGCTGTGAAAAATACTTCAGCTAAAAGTAAAAGTCGAAGTCATGTAAAAGTCAATGACAGAGGTCCCTTTTACGATTGGTAGATGTTTTTTGCCTTCATAATTTTCTAGGGTTTTGGGCTGCTGGATTCTGGTTTTCATTCAAAAATTCTTGGCTTTCAGGTGACAATTCAAAAATGTTGCACATTTTTTTTTCCAAAATTTTTCCCGCAAGTACAATTTTTGTTTGGATTTTTTTAGTAAATTAAGCCAAATCGTGGTTAGGCATTAGGTTGAATTTTTATCTTTAAAATAATTACACAAATTGTGGTTGGGTGTTATGTTGCATTTTTATCTTTAAAATAATTAGAAAAATGCAAGTTTTAATAAATACCCCCCTTAATATGGGGTTGTCTCCATATTACTATACCTGACCCACTGATCTAAAGCCTGCAACTTCAACCTGTGCTTGAACACAAGGCTATTACTAACCATTACAGTTGATCATAATAGGCACTAAGGGGCTGATTCACTATGGGTCGAATATCGAGGGTTAATTAACCCTCGATATTCGACTAGGAATTGAAATCCTTCGACTTCGAATATCGAAGTCGAAAGGATTTAGCGCAAATGCTACGATCGTACGATCGAAGGATTATTCCTTCGATCGAACGATTAAATCCTTCGAATCGAACGATTCGAAGGATTTAAATCCATCGATCGAAGGAATATCCTTCGATCAAAAAAAGTTAGGCAAGCCTATGGGGACCTTCCCCATAGGCTAACATTGACTTCGGTAGCTTTTAGCTGCCAAAGTAGGGGGTCGAAGTTTTTTTTAAAGAGACAGTACTTCGACTATCGAATGGTCGAATAGTCGAACGATTTTTAGTTCGAATCCTTCAATTCGTAGTCGTAGTCGAAGGTCGAAGTAGCCCATTCGATGGTCGAAGTAGCCCAAAAAATACTTCGAAATTCGAAGTTTTTTTACTTCGAATCCTTCACTCGAATTTAGTGAATCGGCCCCTAAGCATTTTCAGGACCTTCTATCTTACTGACATTAAGGAGGTTATTTATCAAACTTTGTTAAAACCACTCCGTCCAAATTCCCGTTGACTTTTTTTTATCGTATTTATCAATAAATTTTCATGAAAAAATCTGGAAAAAAATGATAAAATTGTTAAAAAATTCCAAGTCATTTGATTTTTTCGGATTTGAAGTATGAAAACGCAGACGTTTTCAAATTATCGCCCAAAAACCACAAAATCTTCAGATTATTCTACGAAACCCAGAGCAGATCAGTATATCTTCCAATAGCAAATGGGACATCTCCAGATCAGTATATCTTCCAATAGCAAATGGGACATCTCCCGTTGACTTTGACATGACCTCGGCAGGTTTGAGATGGAGTACTTTTTTATTTGGACTTTTAACACCATTGGAGTTAAGATCAATCTATATTTCTATAGATAATAAATCCCAAAAAAAAAAAGGATTTCTCTCGGAAAAAATTTTTTTTTCCCTTTTAAAAGTCTGACCAGAAAAATTCGGACTTTAGTAAATAACCCCCTAAACTGGAAAAATCACAGATGCGTAGCCAAGTGCTGTAATGAGATCCAGATGTAGAAAACACACCTTTCAGAAAGTCTGGAAAATGTACTAACAACAAGCATATGCCGCTTCAGAGGTCTTTGGGGGATTATAGCATGCATTGTTTTAATTCTTCTGAATCATTTTTGTCCCTAGTTTCAAATTCATGATCTCTCTTGTTCTTTCTCTGGTGTGTGGATTCTTTGCCAGCTGGCTAATACACACAAGGTACAGAGGCTGTTCCCATTATAACTACTTTTCTCAGCTCACTGGAATATACCGTGCAGCTGTGGCTGTCGGGAATCTGCCAGAATTCCCCAGCCTATTCTTCTCATACTGCCAACCATTGCAAGGCACAAAAAGTTTTGTGTAAGGGAAAAATGATTTTTGTGTAAGGTGAAACAAAATGTCAGTCAATCTAGCCCATTGCACATTTCCTTGCACATTCTTTTACTTTGTAATGACAGCTTAGATTTTTCTTTAACTGTTTATTTCTTAAAGGAAAACTATACACACAAAATGAACACTTAAGCAACAGATAGTTCATATCATATTAAGTGGCATATTAAAGAATCTCACCAAAGTGGAATATATATTTAAGTAAATACTGCCCTTTTACATCTCTTGCCTTGAACCACCATTTTGTGACTCTATCTGTGCTGCCTCAGAGATCACCTGACCAGAAATACTTAAACTCTAACTGTAACAGGAAGAAGTGTGGAAGCAAAAGACACAACTCTGTCTGTTAATTGGCTCATGTGACCTAACATGTATGGTTTGTTTGGTTTGTGTGTGAGCACAGTGAATCCTACGATGCCAGGGGGCGGCCCTTATTTTTTAAAATGGCAATTTTCTATTTATGATTACCCAATGGCACATACTACTAGAAAAGTGTATTATTATGAAAATGGTTTATTTACATGAAGCAGGGTTTTACATATGAGCTGTTTTATGCAATATCTTTTTATAGAGACCTACATTGTTTGGGGGGTATAGTTTTCCTTTAATGACAATATACAGACAGTTACTTTGTAATCAGTTTGCAAAACAACTTTTGACTTTTGCCTTGCTCTATCTCTGCTTTTTAAAGATTACGCTTGTGCCTCTATAGAATAGTCAGTAAGAAGAAGAAAGTATTAACTTTGGCCCCCATCATAGTTCTTAATCAATACATTCCCATTGCTATTCTAGTAGCTGCTCTACCTGAAATTCAATAAACTTCATGTGGCCTCAAAAATAAAATATTTTTCTATTTTCAAAAATGCACTTTGCTGTATTCTATTCCACAAACACCTTTTTTTATAATGTAGGAGTGAATTACCCTTACCTCCTCCAAAGGACAGTCATTTATAAGCTTTCTGTTGAAACAGCAGTGAAAGAGGGAGAATGTTAATTTAAGTAGGCCATACATGCCTAGATTTGGATGTGCTTTTTGGCTCATTTTGATCAATTGTCTGGCAATATATGGTTCCTTGAGGGCACTTATATAATGTGTGTGTATATATATATATATATATATATATATATATATATATATATATATATATATATACATATATATATATATATATATATATATATATATATACATATATATATAAATACTTTCAAATGAGTATCCGCACTCCAAGACAAACAGCTTCAGCAAAAGGAGGGGTGCACGGTAATTTTGTATACACCAATTATCTTCAGACCAGCACTCCCTGTTATAAAATCTCAATTGTTTATTGTTGCATGGTATCAATGCACAACGTTTCGGTCCTCATTAGGACCTTTTTCAAGGTGCTGGTCTGAAGATAATTGGTATATATATATATATATATATATATATATATATATATATATATATATATATATATATATATATATATATATATATATATATATATATATATATATATATATATATATATATATATATAGTCAAACACAAGAGTCCTCTGCACTCAACCCATTATCAATATATTTAAGACAGCGACATTTTGTGCATACTGCTACTAAAAAATGCCTTACCCTTTAAACAAAACAGGGATTGTTTGTCCATATATTGCAATATATTTAAGCTGGCCAACTACGTCAAAGTCATCCCATATCTGGCCAGTCCTACGCTTAATTTTCATCTGATTCATTAAGAATTCTATTGCTTCATTATACATTTTACAAAGGGACTAGGTTTTACCTGCAACTTACTAGCTGCTTTCAAAGTAAACCTCCATACTTGGCTGCCCTTTTATTAGACACCAGTGGGATCACCTGACTATAGCTGGGAAGGGTGGGAGCTACAACATGGAGCTGGTCACTGCTCCTGTATAACTATAACAAACAAAGGAAAGTTGTGCTCACCACTATTTTTTAAAACCATTAGGCGGGGGTGCAATGAGGCTGTGACCACAAAATACATATAGTCAAACACAAGAGTCCTCTGCACTCAACCCATTATCAATATATTTATGACAGCGACATTTTGTGCATACTGCTACTAAAAAATGCCTTACCCTTTAAACAAAACAGGGATTGTTTGTCCATATATTGCAATATATTTAAGCTGGCCAACTACGTCAAAGTCATCCCATATCTGGCCAGTCCTACGCTTAATTTTCATCTGATTCATTAAGAATTCTATTGCTTCATTATACATTTTACAAAGGGACTAGGTTTTACCTGCAACTTACTAGCTGCTTTCAAAGTAAACCTCCATACTTGGCTGCCCTTTTATTAGACACCAGTGGGATCACCTGACTATAGCTGGGAAGGGTGGGAGCTACAACATGGAGCTGGTCACTGCTCCTGTATAACTATAACAAACAAAGGAAAGTTGTGCTCACCACTATTTTTTAAAACCATTAGGCGGGGGTGCAATGAGGCTGTGACCACAAAATACATATAGTCAAACACAAGAGTCCTCTGCACTCAACCCATTATCAATATATTTATGACAGCGACATTTTGTGCATACTGCTAATAAAAAATGCCTTTTAAAAAATAGTGGTGAGCACAACTTTCCTTTGTTTGTTATAGTTATACAGGAGCAGTGACCAGCTCCATGTTGTAGCTCCCACCCTTCCCAACTATAGTCAGGTGATCCCACTGGTGTCTAATAAAAGGGCAGCCAAGTATGGAGGTTTACTTTGAAAGCAGCTAGTAAGTTGCAGGTAAAACCTAGTCCCTTTGTAAAATGTATAATGAAGCAATAGAATTCTTAATGAATCAGATGAAAATTAAGCGTAGGACTGGCCAGATATGGGATGACTTTGACGTAGTTGGCCAGCTTAAATATATTGCAATATATGGACAAACAATCCTTGTTTTGTTTAAAGGGTAAGGCATTTTTTAGTAGCAGTATGCACAAAATGTCTCTGTCTTAAATATATTAATAATGGGTTGAGTGCAGAGGACTCTTGTGTTTGACTATATATATATATATATATATATACCAATTATCTTCAGACCAGCACCTTGAAAAAGGTCCTAATGAGGACCGAAACGTTGTGCATTGATACCATGCAACAATAAACAATTGAGATTTTATAACAGGGAGTGCTGGTCTGAAGATAATTGGTGTATACAAAATTACCGTGCACCCCTCCTTTTGCTGAAGCTGTTTGTCTTGGAGTGCGGATACTCATTTAAAAGTATTTATATATAGATAGAATATATATATATATATATATATATATATATATATATATATATATATATATATATATATATATATATATATATATATATATACACATTATATAAGTGCCCTCAAGGAACCATATATTGCCAGACAATTGATCAAAATGAGCCAAAAAGCACATCCAAATCTAGGCATGTATGGCCTACTTAAATTAACATTCTCCCTGTTTCACTGCTGTTTCAACAGAAAGCTTATAAATGACTGTCCTTTGGAGGAGGTAAGGGTAATTCACTCCTACATTATAAAAAAAGGTGTTTGTGCAGAGGACTCTTGTGTTTGACTATATGTATTTTGTGGTCACAGCCTCATTGCACCCCCGCCTAATGGTTTTAAAAAATAGTGGTGAGCACAACTTTCCTTTGTTTGTTATATATATATATATATATATATATATATATATATATATATATATATATATATATATATATATATATATATATATATATATATCCTGACGACGGCTCCATGTGACTCGAAACGCGTTGATGCACCATGCACTAATAAAAGCCTTTTGATATACATTTGAGGAGTTAATGCCGTGAGTGCTTTCAATGGACTGATATATATATATATATATATATATATATATATATTAAAAAAAATATACATATTTAATATATATATTATATTATTTGTCATATATTATCTGTCATATTATTTGCCAGTGTATAATAGCCAGAAATATTTAGGTGGTTCCCTGATAAGTAACAGTGGTTTGGGTACCATGTTATTTTTAATTGTACAAAGTTAAATGTCATTGTCAAATATTTCCAAGGCTCAAGGTAAATCTCTGCATTTTAATGTATTATAAATACTTTTTTTTACAAGAAAATGCAGTGGGCTGAACAAATTGCATGCAGTCATTGAATTAGTCACGTTACAGTACAGTAAAGATCACTTTATGTTATGTGGGGGTTGTTACATTTTTTAGATGCTACATATATCTAACATGTTGGAGAAAGGACAAAGGCCTTTTACTTTTGATAACTGATACAAATTCCAAAGCAGACACATCTCATTATCAATTGTAATAGGGCAGTTGTGTGACGTGTATCTGTTCCTTATTACTATCATTCATTGTATCGTACTAGATGGCACAAAAGCCATATTTGCTTAAAGGAGAGTGAAAAACATTCTCTCGGATTGAACCCATGAAGAATATGCAAAAAGAATGTGCCTTTGAAGGATCTCAGCTGAGAGACTGTGGAAGGTTTGTTAGATGTGCTAATTCAGAAACAGAAAATCAGATCAAGGAATTTAAGAGCTGAGAAAGAGGGAGGAAATCTTCGAAAAATAATTCCAGCAGCACATTCCTTTCTCTTTCACATTCAAAGCAATGGAACATGTTGCCAAGAAAACAGAATGAGACACTCCAGGACAGTTTAATTATCTACTATTGTAGTCCCAAAACAAACAAATATGCTTTACCGATTTATGTGGTTAATGGCGGCAGTATTGAAAGCTTCTGCTGATATGAATACATTGCTTTGGGTTTTTATTAAAGGAGAACTAAAGCTTCACTAAAGAAGTAGAATAGAAATGTTATATATTATGATTTGGGAATTTATATCAACCCAAGGCAACCACAGCCCTTTAGCAGGGAAGATCCGTGCCTCCAAAGATGCCCCAGTAGCTCCCCATCTTCTTTTCTGCTGATTCACTGCACATTCTCTGGGCTGCTGTGACTTATTGAGCTTAGAGGTCGACGCATAATGTACTGGATAAATATAGACGTTGGCTTACGTCTAAGAGTTGAAATATTGAATAAACATCACTGGTTTTTATACCACAAGACCTATGACTTCTGTTGTTTAATATTATAATTCAGATCATTGGTACATGGCAGCTCAGAAACCAGCACAATTTGCAACAGAATCCGATTCTCAGTAATGTAGCATCAGCTTAAATGACAAGCAAACCTCATTTTCTGTCTAATTGTTTTTCGACGACCCCTAAGCTCAGCTTCTCAACAACTGCTCAGAGTCCACTGACCATATGAGTGTCGCAGACACTCCTAACAAAAAAGATGGGAAACTCATGTGACAACTTTCAAGGCCTGGATCATTACTACTATAGAGATGTTGAACCTTTAGGCTGGTTCAATAAGTTCAGTATATAAAATATAAATATAAAATAAGTTAACTGGTGAGGAACTCAAGCTGCACGCTCATACATTGTAAATACAGTGGCAGCTCAGCTAGTGTTAAAGGCAGAGTGCAAAATGGTGGACTTTGCAATACCCTACATAAAAAGCGAGAAACATACTATATGGTTGGTTTTTGTTTTTTAATTTTTGGATATATCTTTTAATTTGTGCACCAAATAAGCATTTCAGTGTTATACTGCCTACCACATCTACTATTATTTTTTTTATTTCAGGTCTCGGACCATATTGACAGAGTTTATCAGATGGCTTACTCCTTTGTACGCTATAACTGATTGAAAGTGTAACATAGGAAGTGGAAATTGTCGGATACGGAACGCAGAGTCGGTTAGTGCTCCCACTACTTTTTTGTTTCCTAACATAGGAAGTGGCCCTTATGTAATATTTAGGAGAGCAATGCTAGGTGAAAATATGTACACATGTAATATACAGAGTTCCCTTTGTTTACTTTGCCAGCACATACTATTTATTTTAATAGCAGTGCAGCTTTCATGCTTAACAAATTGCAACTGCATTACCTGCATATCTAATTTATGTAATTCTAGTTGAACTAATTCTAGAGCAACTGGAGTAATCATTGAAGATGTTTCACTACTCATCCGAGCAGTTTCTTCAGTTTTAATGACTGGTATGGGAAGTCCTCAGTATGTAAACTCTTCCACTAATCCAATCACAATGGCAATCTACTTATCATGATGACTCAGCAAGTCCAGTTGCTCTAGTATTACTTATACAAGATATACCATGACCTGGATGAATGAAAATCTTCATAAGTCATATTGCATTACTTGCACTTAACAGTGAGAGTTGGCACACAGAAAATGGAATTCTGGTAAAACATGTTGCTGTGCTAAGCACTTAGCCCCAGTTAATATACAAAGAACTATGTGTTTTTCATTTGTTTGTAACTTCAGAAATCTAGTCTTGAAATTCATTAAATAATAGGAAACATAAACAGAGCTGTAAAAAGCAATGGCTAATTTTTGAGTTACATTTTTCTATTTTATTATAGAATATTTATTACCCCTTTAACAACATCAGACATGACTTACAAGAATATTCATATCCTATCCGATAGTAACAAAAATGCCATAGCTGGCATGCAGGAGGAGTTTTCTGATAAACTATTGCCCAAAAAAACGATTTGAGAAGTGTCCTTAATTAAAATCTGCTTCTGGAGCACTCATTTCAATACAGTAATAATATCTTTATACGTGCCAGTGTATTTCAGCCTCTTATGCTTTTTTATGATGAAAAATAAAAAGATAAGATAGCCACTGGCAAATGCAGGTCTGAGAAAAAATGAATGCCGTCACAACAAATTGATCCAGAGTCTATGGACAACATTTTTTTCAATCATAAATCATGCCCAGGGGAAAATATGCATCACCCCTCTCTTCTTTTTGCAATATAAAAATATATATATTGAATGTTGTGCCATGACTACCTACTAGACTAGGTATATCTGTGAAATTTTAACTTGTTCTACAAGATATTAGCAATTTGCACTTTCCAGAAAATGACTGAATTAGAGTTTTTGACTAAACAAAAATACAGAGGCTTATTATATCCCATAAATATACAAATATTAGAAGGCACATCTGCATAAATGTCTCCTGAAAAATGCAGAGTCTGGGAAATTTCATTTTTTTTTTATATCCAAGCAAGCACAGAATGTAATATTTAACTACATGATTACATTTTCCTCTGGCTAGTTGTGTGAGCAAGGTGTGCACTACAACATTTGGAATTAACCATAAATAGATTCAAATAAAACTATTTTATGTGTCGTTGTAGAAATAATATTTAAAGTTATTTCCTTTGTACTTTTCTGATTCATGGTTTGGCTAAATGTAATGCTGCTCCAGGCATTCTATTTTTCAGCTGTTGCAAAACAATACTGGAACTTGCTGTGGGAAATGAAGCAAATTACCAGTAAAAAGGAAGACTAACCCAGTTTAAACTGTGTATTACAAACCTCTTGTGTCATGTATAAAATCTCTTGAATAAATATTTATGAATGCTACAAATTACTGTTTGACGTGAGAAGATTTCCTTTGATAGGTAATAGCCTGATGCCTTCATCCAAGACATACTGTAGTTCAGGGATAGGAAAGGAAATCTGCATCGCAGATTGCTGGCACTTTTCGGCAATATTTAATGAAACCCCAAGATTGCAGAGCTTTTTTGGCATGAAACTCAGCCCCAGGGAGTGCAAGAGTGGCCACGACTGGGGCAAAGTTGAAAAGAATTAAAGAGGCAGTATACCCCGTGTTCAACATGTGCTTTTATTCAGAGAGTTTGTAGTACAAGCAGTTGAGTTTTAAGGTTGAATCTCAGTTCCTGAACAAACAAAAGTGCTTGGCGTGCTTGACTACCTCTTCAGCTTGCAAATATTGTAGCTTTACCAGTTTAGGATAGTTTGAGATGTAGTCCATAACTGCTAGCTAGTGTTGTGCCCTAAACGTGACCAATTTTCTTCCAACAAGATACTAGTCTATATCAAGGTAAGGTTGGTTGTACATTGTGATACTTTTGGCAAGCCTGGTTGGCCAGTAAAGGCATGTGAATGCTCTCCTTTTAGCTTTTTCTTAAATGCCCTTCATGAAGCCTTGATAAAAATCAATTTGATCATTGAAGAGGGAATAATTCTAGAGCCTCTTCAGAGAATTCATGAACATATTGTAGTTATGCAACAGGAACACCTGATGCTGCATTATTGTTCTCAATGGCATGTTTGACTTTCAACAGTATTTCATCTTGTTGTGAAGTCTTAGTTATTTGAGGCCATAAGGCATAGTTAAGATGTCTTAAAGGGGACCCGTCACCCAAACAAAATTATTCCAAATCCTATTTTATCATGTTAGTCAAGCAAAATGAACTTTAATTACACTGTATAAATTATTTGAATATTGTTTCCATCAGTCTGGGAACTCATAATTATAGCAACCAGGAAGGAGCCATTTTGTGGAACTTGTTATTAAGAGAAGCCTTGTATCATCTCAGAATCTTGTTTGTGCACCAGGGGACAGGGACCCAATGTCCATCCCCATGCCCTGGTTACACAATTAAATCGTTAAGAGAGCTGGGGGAATGCAGGGAGAGCAGTGACATCTAGGAAGTGCTGAATGGAAAGTGAAGGTAATTGTCTGCCCCGCCTCTATGCCACTGGCATAGAGGAGGGGCAGACAATATTTGATTGACAGCTCATATTTTTAAATTCATATACAACAGCTATGAATGGTTAAATAAAAAAAAGAAATTGGATTTCATATTTAATTTAAAAAGGACTTTTATTATACAGAATTTTATGTCTGGGTGACGGGTCCACTTTAACTAAGCTCACATGTGCAGAAATGTCACGCGTGAAGGCATTTTCTGAAGTGGTTCCAGTCAAATACCCACATCATAGTGTCTGCTACAACCAAGTTCTTACCTGCCTTATAGTGTATCTCTGAAGCCATAGTAATAACCTCTAAATTCTAGGTGGAGCTTCACCTATACCCATATGAACTATAGAAATAAGGGGCTTGTGATCAGTCTCTGTTTGAAACTCATAGTGAGTCTCTTATGCATTTTGTTCTATGAGCCAAATCTGGGATAAATTTGCCACAAAGTTAATCATTCCCTTTAAATGCTGTAGGTCTTTCTTACATTGTGGAACAGGCATGTCTTTTAATACAGCTATTTTATATTCATTTGAATGCCCATCTCCCCTCGGTATTTTATAGAGGACTGGAAAAAATTGCATTTCTGTCTATTAAACTTTAAATTGTTCTGATTAGCTCTTTCAATACTGCTCCAATCTAGCATCATGCTCATGTACAGTTTTACCCCACACAAGCATATCATCCTCTTGTTCTGCATGTACATTTCAAAGTAGTATGCTTTAAGTGTATTACCCCAGGTTACAAAATTTTAAAGGGGTTGTTCACCTTTAAGTCAACTGTTAGTAAGTAGGGATGTAGCGAACGTCGGAAAAAATGTTTGCGAACTTCCGGACAAAAATGCGAACGGTTCGCGAACGTCGGGAACCCCATAGACTTCAATGGGAAGGCGAATTTTAAAAGCTAGAAAAGACATTTCTGGCCAGAAAAATGATTTTAAAGTTGTTTAAAGGGTGCAACGACCTGGACAGTGGCATGCCAGAGGGGGATCAAGGGCAAAAATGTTTCTGAAAAATCCATTGTTGACACAGCGCTGCGTTTTGTGCTGTAAAGGGCAGAAATCACACTACGTCACTCAGGTGATGTTTCTGGACACGGAATGTGAAAAAGCTCACACAGCTAGGTGGCACTTGGTTAAAGACTGGGCAAACAATGCCTGCAAGGTCAACGTATACACAACAGCAGTCGATATATTATTGCTGCTTGAAAAACGTCACTCAGGTGGTGTTTCTGGAGACGGTATTATTATTGATATTTAGACAGAATGTGAACAAGCTCACACAGCTAGCTGGCCGTTGTTTGAAAATGAAGAACACACTGGGCAAACAAATTGAAACAATGCCTGCAAGGTCAACGTATACACTACAGCAGTGGATACGGAATATATTATTGCTGCTTGAAAAACGTCACTCAGGTGGTGTTTCTGGAGACGGTATTATTATTGATATTTAGACAGAATGTGAACAAGCTCACACAGCTAGCTGGCCGTTGTTTGAAAATGAAGAACACACTGGGCAAACAAATTGAAACAATGCCTGCAAGGTCAACGTATACACTACAGCAGTGGATACGGAATATATTATTGCTGCTTGAAAAACGTCACTCAGGTGGTGTTTCTGGAGACGGTATTATTATTGATATTTAGACAGAATGTGAACAAGCTCACACAGCTAGGTGGCCGTTGTTTGAAGAACACACTGGGCAAATAATGCCTGCAAGTGCACTACTATTGGTGCACTACTATGAAGAACAGCAAACAGCACTGGACACGTTAAAGAACAGTGAGATAAGTAAAATAAAAAAATATATATATATATTAAAAAAAAAAAAATTACTCTGGTTGGTGCTGAACTACTAGGAGCAGCACACCAGTCCCACTCCCCACCCCAACACAGCTAGACTAATAGCACTGGGCTCTTATAGTAGCAAAGTAAAAAAACAAAAAAGAAAATAAAAGCAGTCCTTACAAGGACTATTGGGTTACAGGCAGCAGTCAGCAGATGAGAGATCAGCAGCAGTGCCCACAGCAGCTACACACAGAGCACTGCAGTAGAAGGTAGATTACTAGCCAGCAAAGCTACCTAACCAAAAATGTCCCTCAAATCCCTGCAGAGTTCTGTCCCTACAATACAGAGCAGTATCAAGTAGATTACTAGCCAGCAAAGTTACTATCAACTGTCCCTCAAATCACTAACAGCTCTCTCCCTACACTAACTCTTCCAAGCACACACAGGCAGAATGAAAAAACGCTGCAGGGCTTCAGTTTATATATGGAAGGGGAGTGGTCCAGGGGGTGTGGGGGTGGTCCAGGAGGGAGAGCTTCCTGATTGGCTGCCATGTATCTGCTGGTCTGGGGTGAGAGGTCAAAAATAAGCGCCAGCTATGGCGAACCCAAATTGGCGAACGTCGCGCGACGTTCGCGAACATTCGGCGGACGCGAACACCCGATGTTCGCGCGAACTAGTTCGCGGGCGAACAGTCCGCGACATCCCTATTAGTAAGATGTAGAGAGTGATATTGAGACAAATATTTTATTATTTGTGAGTAATTTAGCTATGTATTCTGCAGCTCTCCAGGTTTCAATTTGGTTGCTAGGGTCAAAATTACCCAAGCAACCATGCATTGATTTTAATAAGAGAAGGGAACATGAATAGGAGAGGATCCATATGACAAAATGAGTAATAAAAAGTGGCAATGACAAAAAAATGTGCAGCCGTACAGGGCATTTGTTTTTTTTGTATATGGGGTCAGTGACCCCCACTTGAAAGCTAGAAGGAGTAAGAAGAAGGCAAATAATTAAAAAACTATAAAAAATAAATAATAAGACCAATGAAAAGGTTGCTTAGACTTGGCCATTCTATAACATATTAAAAGATAACTTAACAGTTGAAGCACCCTTTTAAGTACCCTACAGTGAAATAAATTGCTATGTTTTATCCTGGGCTAGACCAGCTGTTTGTAATGCCTTTTCATGGTTTTGGGCATACCTACATATGCTGTAACTAAAAATGTAACTCTCCAGCAGGGACACCTGGTTTGTAAAATGCAGGTTGCACCGGCCAGTTTTCATGGCCGGTGCAATATTTTTTACAGAGGACCACCAACCCAGGGAAAAAACAAGAAAGACGTTCCTTGTCTTTTAAGCAACTGTTTAAAGAAAGTTCAATATAGTAAAGCTAATAACAAACACATTGCAATAAAATTTTGATTTTACACTTTAAGCAAAATAGTTTTAGATGTACAGAATATAAATAAATACAATACATTTTATTTCTTGGTATTTCTGCTCCTTTTATGGCAGCAATCAATCCACAAGGAATGTTTAGTCATTACAATATCAGTTGGAAATTTGCTGGGTACCATTGTCATGAGCTTTGTTAGAAACATGGATTCTTATTCTGGTGCCTAATGATTTTTTAACAGGTTCTCCAACATAAAAGTAATTGTTACAGATGATGTAATGCTAATTTAGGTTAAATATCAATCGTCATTAGCCTTTGGTGTTCAAAGGTCACACACCCTGCATGGCCCTGTCTTATGGGGGTAGCTCTCCTGCCCTACTGAAAGGTATGGTCCTGATACTTAAATGCCACAATAAGGTTACATAGGCTATAACCACCAGCTCACTGCTCCATCTAAAGCAAGCAAAGTTGGAATAGGGAGAAAGGAAAAATAACTGAGCAACTAAAATTCACACTGCCTTTTTGCACTGGCATACTGTATATTTCCATAACAAAACAGACAGAGTTTGCTGCTCTGACCCTAACCCCTATGATACAAACCGAGGGAGTCTATGGGATCTCTCTTTTTTGTAATATCAACAATATGAATTGTATCAGTTCTGGTCTGTAGAGTTAAAGGCTAAACTACACTGGAGATTTTGTAGGATGGTGTTGGATTGACAGATTGCATCCCACAAGTTGGATGTAGTTGCAGGGTTCAAAGTATTTTGGGAATGATACAAAAATCTAAAGTGTAAGCTATATAAAAAAAATTACCATCTGACTTGAAAGGCCTGTTGGAAGGTAATACTGGGTACACCAACTCCTCAGACAGAGGGTGGAAGTGAGTTTTCATAGAAATTAGGTACAAGTATAGGGAAAAATATGCTCCATTGATACATTTTATTCCTCTTTAGAGTACCTTCCAAATACAGTATGTACATATTTTATTCACAAAATATAGTATCTGAGTTAGAAGCTGCACACAGTGCTATAAATTCAAATACTTGTTCTTCTGACACAATTTATTTTGTATCTCACAAAATATGCAGTTTATTGCTGACAATAAATTTATTTACACTTATAACACTGCATGCATGTTCTTCTTCGTCTTCTATTTATTGAGTGTATAGCATATGCTGGGTGCAGCAAAAAGCACCTAAATATAACTGGTACATAATTATTATTTTGCTGTTTAAACTAATTTGCCATATTCTTTGTACAATGTACACTAATTATGCTTTCTGTAATGCTTTATAGATGATGCCCTTTTGCTAAAACTATATATTTGAATAATGATGCTATTTGAAGATATTTGATTGTAAAAAGAAAACACCATAAACATTGTGGAGGAATGCAATACCACGTAAAGTTGCAGTAGGAATAAAAAATCTGTTACATATTTGTCACAATGGGCACCTTGTGGCACTTTCCAGCTTATTTGTAACAAGTGTACCCATTTTAATAAAAACTGGTGCCTCCAATGCGCAATACAGGTTTAAGACCTGTTATCCAGAATTGCCTTTTCCAGATGAGGGTTCAATCCATGATTTGGATCAATACACTTTAGGTCACCTAAAACATCATATAACCATTGAATAAACCCAATTGGAAGGGTCCAGTAAGGATAAATGATATCTTATTTGAGATAGGGATGGGCGAATTTTTTCGGCTAGTTTAGCCGAAAAATTGACGGCCATAGATTTGTATGGCGATGTGCATCAAAAAGATAAAGATAAAAAAAAGACGCGCATCAAAACAATTTCACCGTGCAACAAAATCTTTTTGACGCCCATAGACTTTAATGGGTGTCTGCGTCATTTCGCCGGCGGCAAATTTTTGGCGAAACTAAACGGGTCAAATTCGCCCATCTCTAAGGTCAAGTACAGGGTACTGTTTTATTATCACAGAAAAAAATTTAATAATTTTTACAAATTTAAATTATTTGTTTAAGATTGAAATGGGAGATGGCCACCCAGTAATTCGGTGCTTTCTGGAGAATAGATTTCATACCTGTACTTGTTTCTAAAATTATGCTAGGTTTTACCATATTTTCTGTGGCAGAATTCTTCACCACATTTAAACTGCTGGATGGAAGTGTCGTGTATAAAGCAATATAATTCATTTTATAGATTTCCTTTCTTTTTGTTGTTGCCAGAGTGTGCCATAAAACTGATGCAACAACTGCTTCTCTATACATGCCAAAATCTTTTGCTCTTTTCTAAATGGCCTTTTTTGAAGCAGGCAAATATCAAAATTATTTTATAATGTGGTACAGTAACACAGGCAGCTGCCAAATTTTACATAAATCTCCTGACTACTCGCAGAGGTAGATTTCAGCTAGCACTAACTAAAGGTCGGCCCACATGAGTGATCTATGTGCGACTCATTGCTTGTTAATTGGCAGGGACACTGCCAATCTAATTACATTTGGCTGACACAAACCGTGAAGAATCTGCCCATTTATTTCACTTCTAATTGCAAAGGGCACTCTAAAGCCATCAAACTTTGTTATCATGAATTCCGATTATTTGTCAATATAAGTCAATCTGCTAGTTACATTGTTTACTACCAGTTTATTTTTTTTTAAATAACCACATGTTTCACTGGCGGCAGTCTATTAGGTTTATTTAATGTTTACATTATTTTCTTTGTAGACTTAAGGTAAGAAGATCCAAATTACAGAAAGATCCATTATATGGAAAATGCCAGGTCCCAAACATTCTGCATAACAGGTATGGGACCTGTTATCCAGAATGTTTGGGACCTGGCATTTTCCAGATAATGGATCTTTCTCTAATTTGTATTTTTAAGGCAGAAATTAGCAATCAAGTTTTAACCCTGTGGGTAAATACTTTTCCACATTTATTTTATACCATTTTATTGCATTGCAAATAAAATTAAAAAAAAATTACAATCCACTTTTGATTCCATTAAAAAAAAATTAAAAAAACCCAAGTACATATTTATTCTAATGCCACACTACACCAGAGCATACTGATAAAAGTGCATTTTGTCTATCCATGCTACATTTGGTCTTTAATTAGTAGATATTCATCTGTCATCAGTAGCAGCTCCTATACTCCTCCCTATTAACATTGCCTGCCATAAATATTCAATGAGGTTGTATTAATATTCATGAGCTGGAATCTGTGTAGTCATGTGCAGTGATGCAGAGACAGGGGGAGTGTTGTTATGAGCCCTAGCACTGTGTGAATTGGTGAATGTGAGCTATTTAGAAGGGAAGAAGAGCGTGCTGCACTACCTTGGTTTACGCTTGCAGCAAACAGTGTTGTGCTTGTGTTTATATGCTGGAGTGACTGATGAACAACAGTAGTAAAGCCGGGAGGGTAATTCCCTGTCAAAGCATCTCCTGCACAGACTTGAGGACATTTGAACCACATCAGAGTGTGTGCAGATTACAATGGGCTGCAATCTGTGCAGTTTTCAGAAAAGAGAGGAGCACTACAAACTGCTGTATGAAGTTGCACAGGTGAGTGACCAGAGCTGTCACAAAATGTTGTGTTACTCGAACCAGACAAGCGTTGTAATTTTTGGACAGATTCCTGTTATTATTGCACATGTGTGTGCTTGTTATTATCCATTGTAACTTTTACTTGTATCTGAGATGTGTATCTTTTATACAAACTGAACGTGCTATTGTTTGTTTGGAATCTGTAAGCATATTAATGCTAGCATCAATAGACCATTGTGTACTGCCTCATGTTCTAGCAATCTAAAAATGTGTGCACTGGAGAAACCACCTCTGGAAATTAAATTTGTCAGTCCCAGTTTCTAGTATTAGATTATTACATGCATGACAAATTGCCGCTGTCAGTGACTGAGCTTTAGCAGCTGATGAGTGACAGTCTTGAGGACTGTGCAGAGCAGAATGTTGGTGGTCTATTGGCACAGCAGTAGGTGAATAGAAGTGTGCCCCCAGCCTCCCCGTCTCCATCCAATGTTTCCTTGGCTTGATTCATTTCACAGACTGCTAATTAGATAGTGGACTGTATACACCAGGCTGTGTTAATGCATATTTTCATGGTAATGTGATCAGAGCCTCATTAACCCATTTCCAAAATGTTCTTTGAGCAATATTTAAATATAATAATGACTCTCTTTATCACTGATGAAAGGAAAATAGGAGATTAACATGGTTAATTACTTCTGGGGGCAATACCTCAGTTTCAATTGTTAATGATGTTCAGAAGAATATAGTTAGTGCTGAAATAATATATTTTTTTGCTGTTGCTGGGAGCTTGAAGTCAGCTGTTTTAAGTCACTGTGGTCTGTAGGTGGAACACTTTTCCTTTCCTTGCTTTCAAGAAGTTATTGCTGGCTGCAGCAGCACAGCTTGAGCTCTATCTTGTGTCTTTCCAAGGAGCTTCAGATGTTGCTTGCCATGCTTATTTTCAGATGCTGTAGTTTGCTGAGCAGGAGTTCCAAGCTATGCAATGGAGGAGAGCTCCCTCTTCCAAATAATGCTGCGATCCTTGGGATTTTTTTATTGTTCCAACTTCTATGGCTTGTTGTGATTATTTTGCATCTGATTCCCTGGATGACAAGTTAAATATTTCCTCTCTTGCTCTCAGTCTACACTCAGACAGTGTTTGAATCAGGATGAGAAATGACAGAACAGCTCTGTCCATTATTCACTATATGGAATAAAAACTCTATTCACTGAATGTTGTAGATGTCTGTCCCAAGACAGAGTAAAATATTTTGGTATAATTATACATCTGTTTATCCATCTCTCTTGTTTGCCACCTGTAGTGGCACAATGCCAAGCCCTGCATAGCACCCCTTCTGAATGAAAGTCTTGTAGTCTTCTTATGTATTGGTCCTTTATTTCTCTGCTGTTTATGTGTATTTCATAGTCTGCAAGATTATCCCTTTCTGCATTATAACAATACACTGAATATATTCTACACTGTGAGAACTAATCACATCGGTTATGGTGATCCTAAAAGGGAAAGCTGTCCAAGACCACACAGAGAGCAAAAATATTACTTTTATTTTTCATTTCAGTTTTAGTGCACTGTCACGCCAACGTCTGGTTATAATCTTTGGAGGTGTTAATAATTCAGGCACCATATGAACTAGCACTTCACCTCTGCTCTGCTGTTTACAAGATAAGGGAAACTCTGAAAAATATGGGCAATTTTCTGCTGTAATACGCACTCATCTTCCAGTCCTGCAGAGTGCATTGTTGGTTTAATATCAATGATAAAAGATCAAAGGAGACCAGTAATATGCCTGGTGAAACTTCAGCCTACCTCATTCTCACCAGTGACATAGCTAAGGGATAGCTCAGCCTATAGTAGGCACCTTGCTTTTAATGTGTCACACCACAATATATTTAGCATATATATGGGATCTCTGGCCATAAAGAGTTAAAATATAACATCTGCCAGCACCTCTCACAAGAAATGACTAGTAAGGTTATTAAACTACAGAGGGCAAATACATTATAACGTTAGCCTGTGCAAACATTAACACTTGACTAGATTAATCTTGACCTTGACTAGATTTATCCTTTTTAATTTTATGGTCTTGTGATTCTCAATTTTAAGTTGTTTGAACCATTTCATTCGACTGGATTTCCAAAGGACCCAATAAGATAGAGACTGTCTTCTTTTTGCTTTATCTGACCCTTCACTGTTGTTCTAAATTCCTTCCTTGCCTCTTATTAATTTGGCCTAGAGTTGAAATCTGCGAACTTGCTTATTTTCATTTTTGAATAAAAGGAACCAATGGCTAATTTTTCACACTTGGGAATGAACTTACGGTAATACTACAATATTTTAGAGAATCTTATAGGTTTATGTATGTGAGTAAATTATATACTTTAATGCCACAGAAATTACCATGAAATTATTTTATCATATAATTTACTCATATCTGAATAAGGATCATCAATAAGCTATAGAATATTAAAATGCACAAATTCTAAAAACAACCACTTTTAATGTAGGAATGGTCACATTTGTGTCTTTACGCTTCCTTTTTCACTCTCATTGATTCCCTCAGAAGCTCCAAGGTACAGACAGCTCTATTGACCTCAGCTTTGTTCCTTCAGGACAACATTTCACATCCCAAAGTCTCTTAATTTAGAACAATTCGGCACAGCTGGATCTGTAAGAACAGCCCTCAATGATATGTGAACACTACAGGATTTATGCTCATGAATAGGCACATGCTAAACAAAACAACTGAAACATTTGTGTGTGGTGGGACTGGTGTGCACTCACACAGAGTGGCTTCATTTTTGACCCCATTTTAAAGGAATTACACTTAATAAATGAAACCACAAAAGACTGTTTTCACTGTATTGTGTTCCATAACAATACATCAGTCATGTGAATGGCAAGAGTGCTGCAGTGATACTTCAAGTGTTTCCTGGAACTTCCCAATGATTGCAACCTCTAGCTCTTATTAATATACAAATGTATATACAATATATATATATATATATATATATATATATATATATATATATATATATATATAGCAAAAAACACTACACTCAACAGGCTCTGTTAGAGTGTTAGAGTAACTGATTTTAATAGAAAAACAAAAGAAATTCCAACATTTTCATCACATCATATTGATCTTCCTCAGGGAAAAAAAACTAACAAGAGTGTAAGCAGTGCAAACCCTTAAGAACCCTCCCCCAGTGCAAAACATGGCACCAAAAACAGGAATCCAATAAATTACCATAGAAACCCAAATCATGGGTAAAAAAAACTAAAGAAAAACAGCCTAACAAAAGATAGTAAAAGTAAATAAAATGAAAGCAAGCGATAACTGTAGATGCAGCAAGTTAGGGAAAATCATTAAATTCAAGCTGCTGTTGTTGGATTACTCATACAATAGCATAATACAAAGAAGCCAAGTAGTTAATGCAGTGCCTTGGGGATATCCAATGATCCAAGTGAGGCATATAGGATTAACTCGATATTGCATAGCAGGATGAGGATTGTAGCCCAGGCACTGGGTCCAAAAATGAAAAAAAAAAATTAATAAATACCATAAGGCAGAATGGTCTTATCCAGAACCAAGTGCTAAACGGGGATCATGGAAAACCACCTCTATAGGGTTGTTCAGTTATACAATGGTTTTATTACAGCATTTCTGTCTGAACCATTTTCAAAGTTATAGAAATTTACAGACTGTGAACTAGATGATTTTATAATATTATATTTTTGATTGGTGCCCCATTTGTATACTGATATACACAGCACAAAATAAAGTATTTATTCTGCTGCTAACATTTCAGTATTAGTGGCAGGCTTCAAAACACGCTGGGAAGTATTTGGACACCATCCAGTCCTTATATACTGTACATACATGTGTGTGTATATGTGTGTAACAAAGCTGTGAATGGAAATAACAAGCAATAAGTGGTTCATTGACTAAGCACTATTGTAGTTGGGCAAAAATGCCTTTCACTAAAGGTACTTGCTTCTAAAGTCACTACTGCACTTCTGCATAATTGTGTCCTCTGGTGCCATCCCAAGATGAGAGGCACTGCTCGCACACCCTGGCCTTCAATAATGGACGCCTAGTGCACGGTGATGGAGGATCGGCACCCTCCAAGTAAGGACAATTCCAGAGAAAATCACTGGCACTCAAAGGCTTGTGCAAGCAGGGACAAAGGGGTTCATCCCCCGAAACGTTGCTGTTTCTGCAAATAAACACACAAGGGTTTGTCCCTGCTTGCACAAGCCTTTGAGGGCCAGTGATTTTCTCTGGAACCGGTGCCATCCCACCTCTTCTTGCAAATCACATTCAGTGTGTCTATTGAGGCAAGAGAGAACTGGAACTCCCACCAAACTCAAAGGTGGCGATTGCTGCAGGTTTCCCATGCGTCAACTGATGCAGCAAACTTGCATCCATAGAATCAGGCACACAGTAATTTTGATGCTAAGCACCAGAAATGACATTGACAGACTGTGCTCAATTAAGTCATTGACCACAGAAACCCATTAAGTTGTTTTTATATATTTGGAGTGTAAGAGGAAACCTGTGGAAACCCACACAAGCACAGGGAGAGCATACAAACTCCTCATAGATAGTGCCCTGGCTCGGATTCAATTTAGGTCCCCAGCAGAAATTATACCCACTGAGCCACCATGCTGGAAAATGTGTAAAGATGCAGTTACATTTGATTCATTCACAGATTTCAAAGTTTTAAATACAGGTCCAAAATGAACTTGCATAAAAATTGCCTAAGATAGAAACTCCCCAGGCAGTAGCCCTTCTTATCTAGTAACACAGGAATCAGAGGAGCATCAAACCAGGGAGCAACTGCTTCTGAACCAATGAATTATAAAAGCGGATCCTATGCTCACAACTACAAATAAACACAAAAACGAAAGAAAGACAGATAGCTTAACAGACTGACCATCTGATAATGCAGAAGACACAAAATTCATCTGTAGCAGCATTCTATTAGTAAACAAAAGCAGTACATGTTTCTTTAAAATAAATCCAATAAATATACTGTATTTGCCATAACAACCTTGACTGGAAAACTCATTTTAATGGTACCTGCACTTTCACTGTAAGAAATAACATTTGAGATGGAAATCTAGTTTCTTTCAGCCTCTTGAGATCATCATTTTGTGTACATGAGTGAGTGAAAATCTCTTCAAATAGTTGTTTTTATATGCTTATTCATAAATAGAATGTGTGCCTAGAATAACTAATGACCTGTTTAACAAAACAGACTTTAATACAAGCAGACTAAACTCACCAGTGGTCAGACAAGGAACTGAATAAATAATACTGCAAGTACAAATTGAAATAAAATCACTTTATCTATGTATAATATTTATGTATAATATGCACCTTTTATTTTAGCTACTTCCCCCACTACCGTGTTACATATGAAAATATACTGTTAAAACTGTTTAGTACAGAAAACATTTTGCCCACATATCACAATCCGTCTACATGATTTGCTATTATATATACTATTATTTGTTAGATAATAGGCCATCTAACTGCTGCCTGTGGTCTAGAAAAAAAAGAAGTTGTTACTGTGTTAGTAGGACATGGATGTAGTATACTGTACCTATTGGATTTAAACCTATGAAAATAAAATAGGGATTAAAGTGCTACAGCCATGTACTTGTTTGCCTTGATAGTAAACAAAAGTTATCTAAAAAGTATAGCCTAACATGTGAAAAGGGCTAGGTCTGTGTGATGCCAGTTAATTGGATACATTAATTAGGAAATGATTACTGATGAGAAATTTCTTGGCAGGTAAGGTTCTGATTAGTTGAATTCACCTTGGGCATTTAACAAAGGTAATTGCACTGAGCAATCAGCAGTTGTTGTTTTCATGATTAGCATTCCTTTTTGTTCTATCCACTGAGGCCTTTATTTTCATTAAGGAAATGTATATGTTCTTCCGATATTGGTTTGGAGTATTAAAGAAGAGCACAAAGAATACAATCTGCTACAGAAATTGTTTATCTTTTTCTCTATATTTGTACACTAAATAAATGAAGTGTAAAAAAAGGAAATCATATATTTAATCAGTATTTTTTTTTTAAAAGTTGGGGGATCGAAAAATCCGAAAATTTGAGCTACTATATATCATATTTCCAGATATTTCCAGATTATTTTGCTGGAGCTCAATGTATTTTAATTTTGTTTTTTGTCTATACAGGCATTCCTGACTCTGCTTGCAGTTTTAGCAATGCCTAATTAGCCATCTTTCTAGATGGCAGACTGGAAACAAATTTACTTATCACCTCCCATGGGCTTATTTTTGTATTGTAACGCCATTGCAAAAATCCATGAGTGATGAGATTTAAAAACCCAGGAGTTAGATATGAATACAAGACTAAAGCATAAAGACCTGTACCTATGGGTGCCACTCTGTGTGGTCTGGGTGCAACATGCAAAACACATGACTCTTTTTATAAATACCACTCAGTAAGTGATATGGAAATAACTATATTAAACAGGATAAGACTCATTGCTGGTTCCTCAGTAAGAATGCCTCCTGCTTTTCTAAAGCCTACTATGACCACAAAAGACCTGACACCCAGCAATCCCTCTAAAAACTATCATATGTAAAATGTACTAAATAACCTCTTTTACCTGTGTGATATAAAACATATACTTATGTACGTTACCAATTAGCGTAGGTGCAGTTGAAATAACGAGGTCACATTGGTTGATACGAGTGATTGCTATTGTTTTCTGCATTAGTTGAAGGTGCATCTGTCTGCTGTTCTTTAATGGAAATTGTATCCATTTCACTGCCTTCATTTCCAGTTCTAAACCTGAATCAGCTTATAGTTTGTGACAGTATCAAATATGTTGCAATACAGAGTGTAGACAAGCTCAATCCACTGTTAGGCCATGCATTATTGATTAAGTTACAGAGTGGAAGAATACACTAGCAAAGTTTGACATAATGTTCCAACATTAGCCCATGTATTCTACCTAATGATTTTAAGGAAAACCATTCCGCTGAATAATTCACAGAACACAAATTCAGTCCCTTAGTACACGAGATCTAAAATACAAAAGTTGTATGCATGAATTTACATTTTGCTTTCATACTGAAGGCATTTTTTTAATAGCAGGTTACCTGGATTCTGGAAGGTGTATGAATCAGACACTGTACCTTACTTTTCCTACTATCAATATCAGGGTTCAGTAAATAAAACCATCATTTTATAGATCCATTCTTTTCATATACTTATATATTCTACAGTATATGATGACCCATTCATGAATTTACTGTTACATTTGAGAGTACCGCAGCAGTTGATGCACACTTCCAACTTCCTCTTTTTAAAACTTGCTTTTTTATTTTTACACAAGCTTATAACATGCTAGGTTATTCATTAAGAAGAGGAAGAAACTCAATTTTCGAATGCCAGAATACTTTAAGAGCCAGAAACTTTATTAATCCATGTTAAAAGACACACATTACGTCTAGCCTGATGTGTTTCGGGCGCAGGTGCCCTTAATCATAAGCGGAGTGGTATTGCTTATATGTATTAGTTTATTCATTAGTCATACAATTATTTACTATAAAAGTTCTGTATATCCTCTCCTTTGACTAACTCAATTTATGTCTCTGACTCTCCTCTGCTTTCCTGACTCTGTTTGGTCAACCTTTCAGAGCTCAGCAGGTTACTTTTCATTCCATATTATTTGACAAGCATAAAGGAGCATTTTGCCTCCTCTGTTTTGCCTCTTAGGGCATCTTAGGGCAGTCATGACTAAATATCTACAATTACTGTATATTTTGTGTAGGAAATCCTATATTTGCATAGTTGCAGGAGTATGTTTGGCTTTATTCATATGCTTTGTTGTAACACTGAAACCTTGAGGTATTAGCTCACATTAAGGTGATAATACTTTCAAGTTGTTAAGTTCTTTGTACATGATCTAGAGCTGTGCCTACTAGTGCACATTATAGAAGAAACATCAATTCATATTAAATATGAAATTGCTCCTGTTGGTTTTGCTTTATTTGTATATGTTGTTTGTTTTGAAAATGCAAAATAAAAACCTTTAAAAAAAAAAAATATGAAATTGCTACATATAAATACTTCAGTTATTAGTAATGGATCATTTACCAATTTATTAAACAATCAAACATTTGAAAAGTTCCATGCAACCCTGCATTAAGTGCAGGGAATCTGTATTATAGTTTGCTTTGACTAAGGCTGCGCTCTTTTATATGAATATATAAATGAAAATATATATATATTTTTTTTGTGACACTTCAATGGGGGAGGGTATTATGTGAATACATTATGAAGGGCAATTAGGAGAAAAGAGCTTTGTGATCCCTATAACAAGACTGAATAGTAATTACTTGCTTACATTTGCATGGCTACTGCAATGCCCACTCAGCAGTTCTTTACCACTGACCTCCCTTTAACCTCTTATGCACTAAATGGCACTGGATGATTTGGAAAAGGCTATAGCTTTGCATTTAAAATCTGATACAACATAATTAGCCTTTATCCAAACATACCCACACACCTGGCCAGTTTCTCTTCAGGGTCTGTTGCCTCTTCCTAGCCTGGTCATGACTAAGTGCATATTCCCTAAATATATAATGCACAGCTGTAATAATCAGGATATACATAAGGCTACACACATAGATAATTAGCAGATGGACATAAAGGGGCAGATTTATCAAGGGTCAAATCTTGAAATTCGACCATCGAATTGAAATACTTCGACTTTGAATATCAAAGTCAAAGTTTTTTTCATCGAATTTCGGTATCCTGCAGTCAAAGTAAAATCGAACTATCGAACGATTAATTCCTTCAAATCGAACTATTTTAGCAATTGATCGAACGAGTTTACTTCGACTTCCAAAACTTGAAAAAAAATGCTCTAGAAGGTCCCCATAGGCTAACATTGTCAGGCTTACCGGTGTGATCAAGACGGAGAAGGAGCTGGAGCTGAAGATCTTGAACTCACAAGCGCCTCACACAACCACTACCCACCTGGAGTGGAACAGGGAGCAGGGTTGTGGAGAGTAGCCAGTGAGACTATCAAACGCGGTACAGAGGATAAGACAAGGCCGTAGTCAAGAAGTCCGAGGTCAGGGCAGGCAGCGAGGTTCGTAACGAGAAGACAGGCAGAAGAGTCGAGGCAGGCAGCAGAAATCGTAGTCCAGGTTCAGGCAGGGTCACAACAGGCAATTCAAGAAGTCAGAGATGCTAGGGTTTCAGTGATAAACCTAATAACCAGGCAATGCATGTCAGTCTGGATCTGGTTTAAATGCATATCCTTTTGGCGCCAAACTAGCGTCCTCACACTGACGTCGCGGAACTGACGCCAGCGCGTCCGTCACAGGCGTTTCCGCCTACGTTCCTGCACCCGCGACCGTCGCCGTCGCCACCGCGTCCGCGACCGTCGCCGGCGCCGAACGGAACGCATGCGTGTGTTCTTACATTGCCCCCCATCAAGGAGCGGCCTCAGGACGCGACAACCAGCAGGCTTACCAGGATAGGTTCCATGTAATGCGCGCCCGCGCCTGCGCCGAACGGAACGCATGCGTGTGTTCTTACATTGCCCCCCATCAAGGAGCGGCCTCAGGACGCGACAACCAGCAGGCTTACCAGGATAGGTTCCATGAAATCTGTCCAACAAGTCAGGAGCGTGGATGTTGGATGCCGGTTCCCAAGAATTTTCTTCCGGACCATAACCCTTCCACCTCACCAGGTACTGGAGCCGTTTGCCTCTTAATCTGGAATCCAGGATCTCTTCCACCTCGAATTCCTCTTGACCGTCAACCACCACAGGAAGTGGTGGGGGAGCCGAACGCCCAGGAAATCGGAACATCGAGACCGGTTTTAAAAGAGCAGCATGAAATACAGGATGTATTTTCCAGGACGCTGGAAGTTTAAGCTGGAAGGCCACAGGATTGACTTGGCGGATGACAGAAAAAGGACCCAGGAAACGTTGACCCAACTTCCTACTGGGACAAGACAGCTTAAGGTTAACAGTCGATAACCACACACGGTCACCCACCTTGAACTCTGGGTCGCCTCTCCGCCTCCGATCAGCGTAAGTCTTGAAATTTTGTTGCGCCTTCCTCATGTTTTCTTGGAGCCTTTGGAAATTATTCGATAGAAAAGTTAATCTGTCCTTGACAGCAGGAACTAAAATATCAGAAACAATAGCAGAGGGAAAAGTTACTGGATGAAGACCATAATTTGCGAAAAAAGGGGACTGATTAATTGATGAGTGATGGGAATTATTATAAGCAAACTCCGCCAAAGGAAGAAGATTGACCCAATCGTCTTGGAGGTAAGAAGAATAACATCTCAGGTATTGCTCGAGAGTTTGATTAGTTCGCTCGGTCTGGCCATTGGACTGAGGATGAAACGCAGAAGAAAGAGACACCGAAATCTTGAGTGCTTTGCATAATGATTTCCAGAACTGTGATGTAAATTGTGGTCCCCGATCCGACACTACTTCATCTGGAAGGCCATGGAGTCTTACCACTTCTTTAATGAAGGTATCGGCAGTCTCGGAGGCGGAGGGAAGTTTTGGTAGAGATTTAAAATGTGCCATCTTGGTTAACCGATCAACAAAAACAACAATGGTGGAACAATCAGAGGACAATGGTAAATCGGAAATGAAGTCCATAGAAACTGATCCCCATGGACGGGAAGGTACTGGCAGAGGTTGAAGAAGACCAATAGGCCTAGAGTGAGAGTCCTTAGATCTGGAACATATTTCACATGAAGCAACAAACTTAAAACAGTCCTTTGCCATCCCAGGCCACCAGAATACTCTCTTAGCCAAGACAATAGTTTTCTTTATACCTGGATGACCTGCCAATTTAGAATCATGACTATTTTTAAGAACCTCCAGACGCATTGATTCTGGGACAAAAATTTTGCCTTGATGGAAAAGAAGACCTTCCTTAGGCAGTAACGATGGTTCAGAAATGTTTAAAGAAGCGTCCTTAATTCTATCCACCAGGGTTGGTTGAAGCAGAAGAAAGTTATTAGAATTTAGAATTGTCTCAGGGGCCAAGGAAACCTCGTTTTCAGAAGAAAACATTCGAGATAAAGCATCTGCTTTGACATTTTTTGATCCGGGTCGGTAAGTAAGATGAAAATTGAATCTCATAAAAAATAACGCCCATCTTGCTTGTCTGGGTCTGAGTCGTTTAGCTGAACGTAAATACTCCAGATTCCTGTGATCAGTAAAAATGAGAATCGGATGTTTAGACCCTTCGAGGAGGTACCTCCATTCTTCAAGTGCCAGCTTGATAGCGAGTAATTCACGGTCCGCCACATCGTAATTACACTCACTCTTGGCCAGCTTACGAGAAAAGAAGGCAACAGGATGAAGATCCTCTTGAAACCCAGTTCTCTGAGACAACACAGCACCCACCGCAAGTTCCGAAGCATCTACCTCCAAAATGAAAGGAAGGGAAACATCAGGATGGTGAAGAATTGGACCTGAAGTGAAGAGTGTTTTCAATTTCTCAAAGGCCTCCTGAGCCTGAGTAGACCAAACAAACTTTTGATTATTGCGCGTCAGTTCAGTGATTGGAAGAATGACTTGAGAAAAATTTTTTATAAATTTTCTATAGAAATTTGCAAAGCCGATAAAACGTTGAACGGCCTTCTTAGAAGATGGAATCGGCCAATTAAGAATTGCAGAAATCTTCCTCGAGTCCATCTGAAAACCCTGAGGAGAAATACAGAACCCCAAAAAATCTACAGATGATTGTTCGAACACACATTTCTCAACTTTGGCATATAACTGATGGGTGCGTAGACGAGCCAGGACCTTCTTCACATGAACTCTGTGTTCTTCCAAAGAATTAGAAAAAACAAGAATATCATCTAAATAAATGATGACAAATATATCGAGGAAGTCCCTGAAGACGTCATTAACAAAATGTTGAAAAGTTGCAGGAGCGTTGCAGAGACCAAAGGGCATGACCAGGTATTCAAAATGCCCGTAACGAGTACGGAAGGCTGTCTTCCACTCATCGCCTTCTCTTATTCGGACCAAATTGTAAGCGCCCCGGAGATCCAATTTAGAAAAGATCTTAGCCTCCGCCAATCGTTGAAATAATTCAGGAATGAGAGGAAGTGGGTAACGATTCTTAACTGTGATCTTGTTCAAATCCCGGTAGTCTATACACGGCCTTAATGAATGGTCTTTCTTCTCGACAAAGAAAATCCCAGCTCCTGCTGGAGAAGAAGATTGTCTAATAAACCCTTTAGCCAAATTTTCATCTAAATAAGAACGAAGTTCCACAAGTTCTGACTCGGATAAAGGGTAAACTCGACCAAACGGAATCTGGGCCCCAGGAAGAAGATTAATAGGACAATCATAAATGCGATGAGGGGGTAACTTGTCAGCCCCTTTCTTATTGAAAACGTCCAAAAACCCCCAATAAGCTTGAGGAAGAAGTTCATGAATTTCCGAAGTAGGGGATAAAAAACAGACCTTTTTTAAAGAAGAAATACAACCAGAAGAGCAGAAATTGGAAAGAAATTTTACTTCACCGGTAGCCCAATTGATGGATGGGTTGTGCTTCTGTAACCAAGGCAATCCCAGAATAACGGGGAACAAAGGAGAAGACACTACATCAAAGTTCATCATTTCAGCGTGCCCTTTATTCAACAAAACAAAAAGAAGGACGGTCTCTTGCACCACAGGGCCTGAGGTAATCAGAGACCCGTCAGCCACCCGGAGGGCTACAGGATTCTTCTTGGCTTGGAGCGGAATCTGGAACCGTAGTGCTACTCTATTGTCCAGAAAGCATCCGCTGGCCCCAGAGTCAAGGATTGCTTGGAGTTCTACCCGTTGGTCTCCCCACTGTAAAGACAAAGAGACTGTCAGGAGAGGCACAGGAACATGGCAGGGGGTAAAGTCTTTTTCAAGCAACTTCTTACCCGCCGGGCGGATCGGGCAACCCCGAAGCAGATGGCCTGCTTGACCACAGTAAAGGCAGAGATTCAGTCTGCGGCGTCTGATGCGTTCCTCCGGAGATAAAGCAGACTTAATAGCACCGATCTGCATAGGCTCTGGGGCTGTACTGAAGACAGGCGGAGGCATGGCTGGAGAAAAGGTGGACGGCATCCGAACTGGAGGAGGAGCAGATGGTAACATCCAGGTCTGAGATGAAAGACCAGCTTTTTCCGCCTTTTCTTCCTCTCTACGCTCTCGGAGTCTCTGATCAAGTTGGATAGCGAGGAGGATGAGGTCTTCCAAACTGTCCGGAATGCCAGTACGGGCCAATTCGTTCTTCAACTCAGAAGACAGTCCGAAACGGTATTGATTTTTTAGTGCGGCTGGGTTCCATTCTGTGTCATCTGCCCACTGCCGGAACTCCAACGTATAATCCTCAGCAGGACGGACCCCTTGCTTCAGGGCACGTAAGGCAGCCTCAGCAGTGGCGACTCTGTGGGGATCATCGAAAATGACCGCCATCGCATCAAAAAAGGAATCCACCGAAGCCAAAACTGGACTGTGGCGGTCCATGAGACGAAAGGCCCAGGTCTGTGGTTCTCCCGTGAGAAAAGAGATAATAACCCCAACCCGGGTTTGCTCAGTAGGATAAGTGTGAGGCTTTAAGGAGAACAGCAGCTTGCAGTTACTCCTGAAATTCCGAAATAGCTTCCGGTCTCCGGCAAACTTCTCCGGAAAAGCCACCTTGGGTTCAGAGATCTCCGACGTGATGACTTGAACCACCTCTGTTGGTGCAGGAGGAGTGGCAGCAGAAGTGGAAGGGAGAGCCGCTGGCGGATGAGATCTGATATGCTCCTGTAGCTGAGCATATCCGCTTTGCAGCTCCCGGACCGCTTGCGTCAGAGAGGACAGCTGCTGGGTTAGGACAGCAAACGGTGAGGCCCCTTCAGCTGGATCCATTTTTGGGCCTGGTTATACTGTCAGGCTTACCGGTGTGATCCAGACGGAGAAGGAGCTGGAGCTGAAGATCTTGAACTCACAAGCGCCTCACACAACCACTACCCACCTGGAGTGGAACAGGGAGCAGGGTTGTGGAGAGTAGCCAGTGAGACTATCAAACGCGGTACAGAGGATAAGACAAGGCCGTAGTCAAGAAGTCCGAGGTCAGGGCAGGCAGCGAGGTTCGTAACGAGAAGACAGGCAGAAGAGTCGAGGCAGGCAGCAGAAATCGTAGTCCAGGTTCAGGCAGGGTCACAACAGGCAATTCAAGAAGTCAGAGATGCTAGGGTTTCAGTGATAAACCTAATAACCAGGCAATGCATGTCAGTCTGGATCTGGTTTAAATGCATATCCTTTTTGCGCCAAACTAGCGTCCTCACGCTGACGTCGCGGAACTGATGCCAGCGCGTCCGTCACAGGCGTTTCCGCCTACGTTCCTGCACCCGCGACCGTCGCCGTCGCCACCGCGTCCGCGACCGTCGCCGGCGTCCGCGTCACGCGCCGGCGCGCATTACCGCGCCCGTGCCTGCGCCGAACAGAACGCATGCGTGTGTTCTTACAAACATAGCACTTCGGCAGGTTTAATTTGGCGAAGTTATTGAAGTCGAAGGGACAGTACTTCGACTATCTAATGGTCAAATATTCAAACATATTCGAATCAAAGTCGAAGTCATAGCATCCTATTCGATGGTCGAAGTATCCAAAAAATTACTTCGAATTTCGAATTTTTTTACTACGAAAATTCACTTCGACCCATGATAAATTTGCCCCAAGGTGTACAGTATATTATATTACAAAATATTTAACACTGACAAAAAAATGACAGGCAGTGTATAATGCTAAGTAACCCCTTACCGACATGACATTTATTTTAGTGTTTCCTTGTGTACTTAAAAGCTCCATATATATTTTCTGGTGCTTAAGAGAAGTACAGTATCTATTATTCAGTGCATGGATAACATAAAATCCAATGCCGCAATTAAACTACAAGAGGCATTTTAACAAGAATTGATAAAGCAATATACAGTGGTACAGAGGTTGCTTTATTGACAACTGATAAACAGATTAGCCCTCAACTGGAGATGAGAAGATAATAAAGACAAAATGGCTTCAAGGCAAAAGAGAGTAAGACTTTATTGAAGTGGCTGAGAATAATTTTTTTAACTCTTTCTATGGTAGCCTTGGCACGGTGCAACGTCTTCTTTAAACATGATAATAGAGCAATCTATCCATATAGATTAAATTATTGTTGTTATATACTCTATTTCTAATGTGGTTGGAATTATCCATTCTGAATATATAACTCTTGTACCAACAATCAACTCCATGGGTGTATAACTGTCATGGACTGAATGAAAGGATCGAGGAGTTCTTTGGCTTAGCAGGTTTTTGTCTTGTTCATTATGTGATTGAGCCAGAACAGATATTGATTGGGAAAGGCAATGATTTAGGTCCTCTACACAAGCTTACCTACTGGCTGTGCATGGAAAAATAATTATAGTACCTTGTTCTCCTTGTGTACATTTTTGTCATGTATTTTTTGCATTAGTGTCTTTTTTTAGCATTCCACCTAACCAAGATTGACTTTTAAGATGGACAGCTAAATAGCTATCTATCATGAACTACATCTTATAATTAGACTGCATTACCACACCTCTTTAAAAAAAATCTTTCTTCTTAATAACTTTTACTATTGTCTTTAATTTACACTGTACTTACCTAAATAGCATTGTGTAACCCCCCCCCACCCCTGGGGAATTCATGTATTAAATTAGATAGTAAATATGCAGTGTAAATACTGTGATTATTTGCTAGAATGGACAATGTGCAGCTATGTGCCTTGTTTTGCACTCTGTGCTGTGAGTTAGCCAAATGTCATGTCAGGTGAACAGACCTTGCAGTAAGATTATTATTATATTTAATTGTTTTGGTATGTACGGTAGATCATAAATTTTTTTATAATTTTGGTATAGCAGGTTGTTATTACATAGGGAGTTTGTGATTTTTGTACTGCCATACCATTTTATAAAATCATGTTATAAAAGGGCATGCTCAGTTTGAAAGTATAAAGATAGGAGCTGATAGCCTTAACACAAACACAGTCACTGATCCTAAGGGATATAATAAAGTGTACACTGTGTCAAGATAATTGAGACTGTAAAAGAAGAAAAGGACATGTATACAGTCTTGTCAATCCCTAGGGATGCACTTAAAATGTAACTTTTATTGTGCTATTAAAATTTGAATTACACATTCTAAAAATTGTCATTTTCCTGGAAAATAAGATTCATTGTGAAAGTTTCTTAATTGTGTCCCACTGGGGAAAGGGTAATGACGTTCCAGTGAAAAAAGTAATTACAGTGTTATGTCTGATACAGTTTATGATTTTTAAACTCAACCTTGTGTGGCCCTTATACAGCAACAAAAACAAGCAGATAATACAACCTTCCTTTCATTAAAGCCAGTATGTATATCTTTTCAATATTTCTACATCAACCCTGTCCAGGTGGTAAAATCAAAAAGCACCAAAAGGGGTGATTTTATATATGAGCTTGTAGGGTCTCACAGCAAAATCGTTATGTTCCTATCCTGAAAAAGCTTGGATGAAATCAGGGGCGTAACTACAGAGGAAGCAGACCCTGCGGCTGCAGGGGGCCCCAGGAGGTGCAGGGGGCCCCATGAGGCTCTCATTGATGAGCAATTTGAACATATATTGGTAAAACAGGACAAACACTGGATATGTTGGGGGCCCTAAAATTAATTTGCTGTGGGGCCCAGCAACATCTATTTACGCCACTGGATGAAATGATCAGTTTGGACCCATATACTGAAAACATAAACATGAGTCAGGATAACTAAATATGCTTTCTATATTCTTGCGGACCCATTAACTACTGGGTCTGCTGCTTTAGTGCTATTGCTCTAATGTATTATAAATGTTGCCAAAAAATTGGGCACATTTAGCATAACCTGTTATAATAATAGTATTAAGACTATCATGAATCATAAATTATAACTAAATTATAATACTTTAAATCCAAAATATATAAAATATGTGTGAGTGAGTAGGGACCAAGTTATTTTTCTATGTGGAAAATCTATTTGGTTAAGGGTTAACTCCAGCTGTGAGTTGAATCTGTTGGGAGGTGGCCCTTTTCTTTTTGTTATGCATGCCCTGGTGGAAGCTTGGAGTTTCTTATTTGCCTAGCATTTACCTAGCTTAGCAAGAGGAGTCCCATTTTAAGACCCTTGACCTTATGGCTCTGGACCTAATGAGGAGAATATGATCTGGCAGGACTATCAAGTATGAGGGCTAACTCCTGTAATAGAGTGAGCTTAAAGGAGAAATAAACACTTTATTAAAAAAAACCCTATCCCCCACCCCACATATACTCTCCTCCCCCCCCAGCCTAGCTTCTACTCCGGGCAAATGCCCCTTACTTTTTACTTACTCCTCGGTGCAGATTCAGGGATCAGAGTTCATGGCAGTTCATGGCAGGAACCAGCGCATGCGCAGTTGGAGCAATTTTCCCGTTTGTGACAACTGCACATGCGCCAAAATGGATGGAAATTGCTGAATCGCTGGAAGAAAACACGAGGACCCAGATGATGCCTGCCATGAACTCCAATCCATGAATCTGCACCGAGGGGGTACGTAAAAACTTAGGGGCATTTGCCCGGGGTAGCAGCTAGGCTGGGGGGAGAAGGGTGGGGATGGGGGTTTTTTTAATAAGGGGTTTGTTTCTCCTTTAAGGGTTATGGTAGTTAGCAAAGCAGTGGAAAGGCACTCGTGCAAATACATAGATTCAAGGATAGAGAGATCCCAAGAAGGGGCAACATTGTGAAGACCTTGTACTTTTGGGCTGGTGACCTGTTACTTAATGCTCTACTCTCAGAGAGTAGCTATGCCGGTTGAAGAACCAGTGAGTGTGCTGTGAAAAGTGATGTGTACTGGAATTAAATGCATAACAGAATGGTGAAGAGATTAAAGGGATATATTTGTAGCTTGTTATAAGGATTCGATTTTAAACAATAGTATTGGTTTTTTAATGTATTTGCATTGCAAAGTAAATGTTTTCTTTTAAAAAATACTCATATGAAGCTGTGATTATTTCAACTCTGGTGATTTCACAGATGTGTAAGTGCATTGGCAAGTGTTACATTATACAGTCCGATACAAGCCTTAGGTTGGAAAATTTGTTTCAAAGCCCAAAATAAATGTACTGAAACACCTTATGACTGCTTCAGTCCATAGGCATGGAATAGGATATGACATTGTACTTAAATGGAAGTTCCATAGCAGCTGCTTCATCCCATACAAGGGATGTTACTACTGGGGCCCAACTAAGGTTCTGCATATGTACAAGAAAAAGATCAACTTTTGCAATAAAGTTGGGGGCCCTAAATATTTTGCTGTAAATTTTAATAACGCTCTTGGTTCTATACAGTGTTTTTTTGCCCTTTCATTATCTTGGCATGTAGTATCATGGACAACACATTCTGTACAAATTTCCAATGTAGATCATTCCATTGTGTGAGGTTTATGTCCTGTATATATGCGTGTTCAGGATTGGCTCAAAGGCATAACGTGGGGTATACTTAAAGGCCCTTTTATCAATATCTATTAATTTCCAGTAAACTGTCAGTTCTGTTTTATTGCAGACACTGGTGTAAAGTAGTATACATTACAAGGTTTTCACTAATTCTAGTACCCACAATAACCAATTAGATGTTACTGTACCTTTCAAAAAGATAAAAAAAAGTAAATGGTATCTGTTGATCCACTGCTGTAGGTTATTAGACTTGTTGCAAAGATACTGTTATTGCATTACCTGCTACTTCCCTTTGATGCTACACTAAATCAAGTTCTGGGTGTTGTTGTTTTGCTTTATGAAACTCAAAATAAATATGGATTTGTCATTGAATATTAACAGCATATGAGAGTATGAGCATCATACTCTCATAAAAACTAGCATATATTATAATATAACCACCCTGAATGTTAATACTTACAAATATGGTAAATAAGGTCCCCTAGCCCCCTATATGAACATAAAAATAATTTTTCCTGGTTTAGTCGTTGGTCATCAATAAGCTTTTTTTTTTATTTGCTACATTTACTACATTAAGCAATGATTTGAAAGCAAATTTCTGTATGGTTGGTTTAGGTTATGTCACTGGAGGAAAGTTTATTGAACAGGAACATAAAATGGATATAAAGTCTACATTTAGCAGAATACACTGCCCTTAGAGTACACTAGATTCAAAATGTTGAGGGCGGGTGCCAATGTAAGGCATCAAATGTATATCTGGGGAAGTGTCATTTTGGTTTAGGGGCACTGGACTGGGCACCCACGGTGAGAAATATTAAAAATAAACATTCTGGTTTAGTATCAACACACTGAAATGTAATAATTACATTTTTAAGGCACTCCAAACTCAACAAAAAGGTCTGACACACTTTACCATATACAGTATATACTGTCAGATGAATTGATTTTCCATAAAGTTCAGTGCATGTATGGCTCCTCCACCTAATTTGATGAGACCAATCAATCTTCAACAGAGGAAAATTAGGCCTTTTATTCTGTATTTTTGGGAGTCAAGCACGGGTCAGGTCTACTCGGGGCAATTCACATGGCCTCTGCATGTCCATTCATGCTATTCACAATTCTTACAGTGCTATATACCTGATGAATACCAGTGCCCAAGATAGTTTGTCTACATGTATAAAATATTGCTACCAATGTACCTACCATATATGGCTAAGCAAACCTAAATGACTGTTAGGTTGATGTTTTTATAAATTCTTTCCAGCATTTTTTAAAATGCACAAGAAGAAAAAATTCAGTGGGGGTCATTTATAAAGTTTGCCCATGTTTTTTCCTGAATGCTAAAATATATCACTGCTGTGCCCGTCTCTCCGGTTTTTGCGAATTTGCATTGAGAATAATTTTTCATAAATGGTTCGCAAATGAGACGGGTGTTTGCGTGAGTGCGCCCATGTGCAAAGTTGTTGTGCATGAAAATAGCGTTGACAGTAACTGAAATTCGCAATTTATGAAACTGTTTTGCGAATATTTTCTCGACCATCAATGTTGTGGCGTAATTCAAACGCAGAGTGTGCACATAATATTCGCAATTCGTGATTTTTGCCATATTTAAAAAGCTCTTATAGACATTCGCAGTGTGAAAAAAAAAGTGCAATTCTGTTTGCACACTCTTATTCAGCTTTATGAATGTAACCATATGCAGGGCAAATATATTCACTGTGCGAACCAATCTATATATATAAATATATATAAAATAAAAATATATAAATGAGCCTCAGTGGGTTAATACTCTGTCTACATATAGTCTGAAGCTGATCCTGTGTCAAGAACACTGCTAAAGAAACATGCTAAGTGCTATTTATATGTTCATCACTATTTAGAAAAGCCCATTCGTTTCTGACTTACACAAATCTGTTATTGCACCCTGTGTTGTTGTTGTATTCCTTGTTCTGCATGATCTGTTAAGATCTGTATGCATTGTGCTTTATCTGCCAGTGGTGCTAAATCATTTTTTGGATTCAAATCTACTGTATCTATAATTACACCAATAATTTTCTGCATAGTTTGTTCCACTAAACACTATATGAGCTACAATAAATTAATTTTTCACATACCAAGTAACCCAGATAAGGGGTTCTATTTTGTAAATATTATTTGAGATCTACAGTTGAACTCTCTGGAGCTTATATTCACCTCATCAGGATGTTTTCTGTCCCGTGACTGGTAGTTTCAAATGTTCTCATCCATCTTCTTGTCCCATTACATTTTGTTTGAATGATGCTCTGTACCCATTAAAATTGATGGGGAAGAACAAAGAGAAGAAAAATGTGTCCTTCAATTGATTGTGTCTTTCACAAAGCAAATGAGGCTACTGAGAATGGGCAAATAGTAGGGATTTCTCCTTCTGTTAATAACATTTCCAGAATAGCCACTATTGAATCTGTTTAAATCACACATGTTTGGTTTATATCTGATTTTCGAAATGTTTTAATGTTAAATGTACATTTTTTAAATTAGTAAGAGCAAATACATAAAAACAGCATAAATTATATTTAATGCATTCATTTGGTTGTTTTAGGTATATATCTCAAATTCGTTTGCACATTATTTAATGGCCAAAACCTTTGTCTTTTACACAATGATGAACAATGTTGTGATTATGTTAAGAATGTCTAGGAACATATATATAATTTCCCAAGAGTAACAACCTCTAGTCTAGAGCATTACCTTTGTTTGTCCTCCAGGTCATGATCTCTACTAAGGTTAGAAACCCATACACTTATGGTTTCCTAGGTTAAGACCTTTAGCTTAAGAAAAACACAAAAAAATCTATTCGGGATAAAAGGTCACTTTCAATAAAATGTGATAATACTGTTGCCATGATAGTAAATAATTTGAACCTGTTTTTTTTAATTTCCTAATCTTTTGTTGAGGATTTGGAATTTCTGCCTCATCCCTAATTATGATTAAACATATTATCCTGCATGGGTGATTGAATTTCGCTGATGAACTGCTGGCTAAGCTGATGGCATGAGACGAATGTGATTGGCAAGTCCAACATATTTCCATGCATGGTTGTATGCTATCTTTTACTGCTACAGAATTTTTCAGGTCAATGGAGCCCAAAAATGGTGGCTTTTATATGCACACAAGCAAATAAATTTATTTATGACATAAACTCAAAAACAGCATGTTGGACAGTATAAAATATTTGCATGATCGTTATATTCAATAAGCCAAATCTTCCTGAAATGATTGTACTGTAAAAAAAAAAAAAGAGATGTTATACTATGGCAAAATAATTGGTTATCTCCATATTGGAAAATCAATTGTTTAATTTTACTATGTGCACATAAATTAAACTTGACATACTTTGCATACAGTGTGAAACTGATTAATTTCAGTCTGAAAGACGAGTGCCCTCTATTACCTGTGTTCAAGAATGGGGATGCCGTTCCCATTAAAAGAACATTCATTCTAGAAAAATGAAATTTTAAGCACATTTACAGCAGGCTGCATGTACAGACGCCAAAAAGGGTATAATTACCTTTGTTCCTTGCTATGTGATAGGAACAAGACTGTTTCTGTGTGACAACAAGAAGTTACAAATGGCTTGCTTCGGAGTGATGGTGTCCGTGGGATTTTAGTTCTGCTTCATTACCTCTTCTATGAATGAGTGGTAATCGGTTCGTTTTATGCATCTCCTGTCAAAGACCCATAAACGTGTGCCAAGTGGGCATGTTTTCTAAACCAGTTCCCTACACATTTCTTGTGCTTTGATGAATAGATGAGTAGTCGGAGCTAGGAATTTGCATAGGCTCTGGTTTATTATACATTAATCGGTAGCATCTTTTGTAATAATAAAGTATTTCCTTTGAGACACCATACTGCATAATATAAAGGACATGGTCTACTCCATGGAGAGAAAAACAAGCTGTCCTTTTTACAATTTTTAAATCTAGTCAAAGAGTGAAGTCCAGCCTAAGTATCTGCCAGCACCACCAAAAGATAAATTGACCACAAGCTAAAAAGGCATGTGTTAGCAATGCAAAAAGCCGCACAGCAATTAGGGAGTTATAGCTACAGCCATTTGATGGGCAATGTGATATTATTGCTGTTCATGCCTCAGTGATTCTTATGACTCGCCAGTGAAATTGAAGGTTTCATGTAATTTAAGGGGAATAGGATTAATTAAAAAGTATATGTCTTTATGTTTCAGATGATAGGAAGCTCTGTATAAAGGATTACCTAATTGGATAATAAGTAATAAGGATTGTTTTCCTTACCACCCCATACTAATGAGAAATATGCTACATCCCTGTTGCAGGAAATTCTACAAGTACTTCTTTACCACTGGGCACACTATGGGGCACATTTACTATGGGTTGAATATCGAGGGTTAATTAACCCTCGATATTCGACCATCGAAGTAAAATACTTCGACTTCGAATATCGAACGATTAAATCCTTCGAATCGAACAATTCGAAGGATTTTAATCCATCAATCGAACGATTTTCCTTCGATCAGAAATTACTTTGAAAGCCTATAGGAAGGTCCCCATAGCCTAACATTGGTGCTCAGTAGGTTTTAGTTGGCGAAGTAGGTAGTCGAATTTTTTTTAAAGAGACAGTACTTCGACTATCGAATTGTCGAATAGTCGAACGATTTTTGTTCGGATCGTTCGATTCAAAGTTGAAGTCGAAGGTCGAAGTAGCCAATTCGATGGTCGAAGTAGCCAAAAAAACCTTTGAAATTCGAAATATTTTTCATTCTAATCCTTCACTCGAGTGAATGTGCCCCTAAATATTAATACATTTACTGCTACGAAAAATCAAATAGGCAAATATAATACATTTACCTTTGTGCACACTTCAGAAGAGCTGGTATTGTGGAACTGTTGATCTTCAGCTTCATGCCCAAGGGAAAACGATAAAATAATATGGGTCTTGGCTGGAGATGTGGTGACTACTGGTGCATTGTTACAAGTCCAAGATACTGCCTTTCATAACAGTAACATTTAGAAATAAGTCTAAATTCATTTAAAATGTGTAATTAATGTATAATGGAAACTTGCAGAGAATTATATTTTCTTTCAAAATGTAAAATTGTCTCTTTTAGTATTTTGGTAGAACTACAGGTTATGGTTTAGAAAATATAGATTTATGAATTCATAGGAAAATGGGGACCTATCATAAGAAGTTTATTAGATCTTCCTATAAAACATACTCTACTTTAAATGGCAGAATTTTGTTTTATTACAGGGAGAATGTTAATGTTGGTGATGCACTCTCCTAGATTGCACTGGTAGATATTATTATTTGCTTTTTTTAACAAATCATGAACTATATTATTTATTATGAATGCATAGTGAACTGAACTGTTCCTGGGATTGCTTTCAGGACAGTTTTTGTGGTGAACTGAAGGTGACCTCAGACTTCCTTAATAAGAATGGTTGGCTTGATGGATATGCATCTTTTTTAAGCTATTACTTTTGTTATATAGTATATGTTCCTGATTTAATCATATTTGAAACATTTTAATGTTGACTAATATTATTTTTTGTTTGTTTCTCTACTGTACTTCCATACTTCCATAGCTACAAAACTCATGTATTGTGAAAGTACTTACTATAAACTTTCCTCCAATGGATGCTTCTGATACATAAAACTTTTCCTCCAATGGATGCTTCTTATACATGAATTGTCTTGTTGGAGCATCTAGATTTAAACTCCTTTCCAAAAATGTGCAGTCAAGCAAAGTCTGTCCTATCTTTTTTATGTCTTGCTTAGTGGCTTAGCGCTTAGTCAGGCACAAGTACTAAGAGTTTAAAGCAGACTTTGGCGCAGCTTCAATTAAAGGAAAATAAAAGGTCAAAATACTGAGACACTGTAGGGGACACCAGTATGAGGCATATTAATACTAGACAAATCACTAACTTTGTGGTCTGGAGCGTAACTTGTATTAAAATTGCTCCTTGGATTCTTATTGTCAAGGCCTACTGGCTCTAGTAGGTTAAAGTTGGGACCAAGCATGTAGCCGGTGTGCAATCAGATCGAAATAGTCCAATACATGGTCAATATGGGGTTAATTAAATCAAATACATTTTAATCAAGGTTGATGTCCAGACAAAAAGTCAGGGGCAGGCAGCAAGCAGTGTAGTTAGAAGTCAAAGCAAAACGGTCAGGATCCAGAAAATCAGTAAAAATGTAATTATGGAGCACCCAGGAACTCTCAGCCGAAGAACCTATATTCGGGCATTGAACTGGTTCTTTGGCATTCTTTCTGTCCTGTGCAGACCTACTGTATGTGTAAAGTACTTTTAAAGTAAGTTTATTGTACCAATGGGTACTCTTGGGCAGTCAATCAAACAAAGTGGACTGGCGCTCTAGAAGACAGTCCCTCACTGTACACTGCACACTGTAGAACAATGGTTAGCATTGCTTCCTTACTGCATGAACATCCTATGGTTGTGCCCAGACAGAGCACTTGAATCTGCAAAAGTTTGTGTGTTCCACCCATGCTTTTATAGTTTCCTCCTGGGACATGTCTCTTCCCACGCTCCAAAAACATACAAGCAAGCAGGTTGATACTTATTCCAGTTAAACATAGTGTATGCAAGACTCTAAAGACTTTAGACTGTAAGCTCTACATACATCAGAAAGAGAATGCTGTATAATCTCTGTGCTGGAATATATGTCAGCCCTATTTAAATAAAGAATAATACTTTTTACAATTACTGGTATCATTATTATAACGCGTATTTACAAAAATACCACTATATTCTGAAGGGCTGTCCAATCGAGGCATGTAAACATACAGATTACACTCAAATACCTGGACTCATTTTATAAACTTTGGGCAGGACAGATTGGTTCGCACAGTGGATATATTTGCCCTGCACTTGGATATATTTATAAAGCTGGATAAGAGTGGTGCATTTAATGTGCATTGATACAATTTTTTTGAGCTGTAAATGTTCCTAAGAGCTTTTTAAATATGGCCCAACAGATGCACAATGCAAATTTGCAAAAAACTGAAAGATGGGCACAGCAGTACAATAATTTAGCTTTCTGGATAAAACATGGGCAATGCAAACAATTTGCGAATCAATATGCGCTGTGTGAACTTTATAAATGACCCCCACTGACAATTACAGAATGTAAAGAGAGCAATTTGTAGCTACATTGAGGGGCAGATTTGTGAAGTGAAGTGAATTCGAGGGAATTTTCAAAGTATAAAAATTCGAAATTCTAAGTAATTTTTTGGATACTTCGACCATCGAATATGATACTACGACTTCGGATTTACTTTGAATTTGATTCAAAGTAAAATACTTCGAATATTTGACCATTCGATAATCGAAGTACTGGCTCTTTAAAAAAAACTTCAATACTTTGCCAAATTAAATTTGCCAAAGAGGCTAGATAGGCCGATGGATCTTTATCAGCCATCAATCATTATGTGTCTGTATCTTTCATTTACTCTTTACCACAAGTACTAGACAGCACATCCCCTGTGACTTTTTATAAGAGTGTGATAAAATAGGATTGTGGTAAGCCTTTGTGTGTATGTTTTCAATTCGTAATTCGAAGTAATTTTTTGGATACTTCGACCATCAAATATGATACTACGACTTCGAATTTACTTTGAATTTGATTCGAAGTAAAATACTTCGAATATTTGACCATTCGATAATCTAAGTACTGGCTCTTTAAAAAAACTTCAATACTTCGCCAAATTAAACTTGCCAAAGAGGCTAAATAGGCCGATGGATCTTTTTAGCCAATGGGGACCTTCTAAACCATTTTTCTAAGTCTTCACACAACCAAGTAAAATCATCCAATTGTACGCTAAAATCGTTCCAATCGTTCAATTCGAACGAATTAATCATTCGATCAAACGATTTCACTTCGATCGTTCGATGGCCTAATTCGGTGAAAAATACTTCGACTTCGATATTCAAAGTAAAAGTATTTCAATTCAAGGGTTGAATTTCGAAGTAATTATCCCTTCGAAATACGACCCTTGATAAATCTGCCCCTTACAGTTGTTCTTTTTTTGGCAGTAACCCTGCTGGTCAGATTTCAGACTTTTGTGACCTTTGGTTTTTTAAGGTTGCCATAGACATTAAAGTTTTTTTCTCTTCCTAACAACCGATTTTAGTGCGACCCAACAAATCCGTCAAATTATTGTGAGGTTAGTTGGCACTGAATGACTGTGCATCTATTGATCTTTTGTCTAACATAGGTTAGAAAATCGATTAACCAGGTTAGAAGATTTTCATTTTTTTCAGTACAATCTATCAATTGTTTGCAGGGCCAAGTAGGCGCTACCCACAGTTTTCCTAGCTTCAACTAGAAATAGTCGTTTTTGTTGATGGTTAAATCATACATTTAAAACGATTGCTTCAAGATAAGCTTACTATAATGAAAAGATCTTTTCCAAATCTTAACGTCTATGAGCACCTATAGTCACATTTTCAATTCTGTCAGAAACCGCAAGATCTCAAAATAAAATTGAACTTAGCATTCATTTGCAAAAATGCAATTTGGTAGACTGTGTGTTGGCAAATGATTTGTAATGAAAGGGGTCCTCATAGATTGGCCTGAAAACATACACACAAAGGCTTACCACAATCCTATTTTATCACACTCTCACAAAAAGTCACAGGGGATGTGCTGTCTAGTACTTGTGGTAAAGAGTAAATGAAAGATACAGACACATAATGATTGATGGCTGATAAAGATCCATCGGCCTATCTAGCCTCTCTATCATCTGTTACCAGTAAGGGTCTATTTCTGTAACATTGTCAGACAGCCCTTAATTTAGTTTGAACAGTTAGAAAATGACGAGCAGAAAAAGTACATCATATTGTTTCTTCCCTGAATGGTAAAAAACACACCTTATTTACACCTATAGTGCAATTCTAAAATGGTTGACTTTTACTAACTGCAACCCATAAAAAGTAAATGTGTAATATAAATATGAGGCTGGTATTAAGGACTTTCTACCAGCAAACAATTTTTCAGAGATTATATTTGTTTTTATATTAAAATATGAATTTTTAGTGGGAAAAAAACTTGAATTTTTCATGATTTATTATATCCCAAGGCTGGTAAAAGTCCAAATCCAAAATACTCCTTCTCCAAGCTGTCGGGATCCTGTAGAAGTCAATGGCAAAGGTCCCATTTCAAATTTGAAGATATCATGGTCTGCTCTGAGTTTCGGACAAAAGTGCGGAAAAAAATCGGGGGTTTCGGTCGAATTCACAAAAAAATTTAGCATTTTGGGCATAAAACCCAAGTTTTTTTCCCGAATCAATTTTATAAATTTTTTTTCAATGATAAATAAGGGTTCTAGTTTGGTCAGACTTTAATGCATGTATATTGATAACATGGCAAATGATATTCCACTTTTATCAAAAGACTGCCCCTTTCACAGTTTGCATGATATGTTTGTTATCAGAAAGTAGGAGCAATGATCTTTTGTAAGAGTCAGGATAATAGCTTGGCCCTGAAGGTAACAGCTATAGAGAATTATGCTAAGACTTATGTCTGTCTGGCTTTTACATATATATTCTTTTCTTTGCTTCAGACATTGTTAGTTTTATTTTTGTCTTCCTCTTTTGTGAACTCTACTGACACAGCATCAAAGAAAAGTCTCCCTTTTTAGAGGTGCTGACAAAGTTGTCTGTTGTAATGGAACACATAGTTGGTTGACAAGGAAAGAGCTTGCTATAATCTTTTAGAGCAGTTGACTTCTTAGAGATTTCAGAAATAGATGCTGGAGTTTAGCTGTGGAATAGAAAGCGACGGATCACAAAATGAGGACAAAAAGCAAGGCTTTTACACAAAAGGGGAGTGAAGACGATAAAGGAAGCTTGAGGCTTGGCAGGTCATTCCCACTGCACCCTGCTTGGATTGATAAGCTTGCATTTGACAGCGTCTGATGCTGAGGTAAGCACACCTCCTTACTTACTGTAAAGGCGCCAGAGTTTGGGAAAGCATTGATAAGAAACACAATGAATAAATAAATCACAAAGCCCACTCAGTGAATTGAATCATTTGCATTACATTACCGAAATAACCATGCTCTTGAGTCAGTGTCATGGATGTTATTTTAAATAACTTGTACTGTTAGACAACTAAAGGTAGACCCTGTAAAGGAATAACAGTTGTTATATTTTTTACACAAAAGGATGTAATGCCTGTTTATAAGTTCAGCTTATAATCATTATTATTATCATTATTATTATTTTATAAAAATGACAACAAAAAACACAACGTACTGGGTTACTAGGTTGTAACACATTTTCACCATTCTTCTGGTTTTAGGACCACTGTAAATGATATGAAATGAATATTTTCCTTGTTTTCTATTGTTTCCAGGAAGGGCGGTTACCACAAAGAATCTCTGATTCTGTGGTGACAACTTCCCATGACTCTTCTGTTCAGCTTGAAATGTTTATCATGTGGTGGTGCTTTAAATTGTTAATATGTCTGGCCAAAAAAAGGAGGCAGGGACCCTGTATCTGTTTCTTCTTGCCGGACTGAGCTACAGCTATTTCTGATTTGTGCTGAAAATACAGTGTGTATGCAAAGAACCAAAGAAAAATCTCCCTAATTGACAAACTGTTATCTACTGTAATATATTATTAATCACATATTAACAAATGGAATTAGTAGAAACAATCTAAGTAGCATTTTCTGTAGTTTCTTACAAAGAGAGAAGAAGACTTGAGTATCATTATATGGCTGATAAGGCAGATTGGAAATAACACATTTCCTACAACAGAACATCAACACATTTTTCATGCACAAATATTCAGTGAGACCCCCTGCATCTTTATTCTATTATATCATAATGGGATACTTTTGTTTCTGCTTCCTCCGCTTCTGTGTTCATTTTTTAATTAAAACTTTAATTCTATACATGTTTTACCTTGTATCTTAATTCTACATAGAGTATTAAAAAACTTAGAATATAATTGCTTTGCAGGATAATGAAGGGCATAGGGATGTATTAAAATATTTACAGTGCTAAATAATGCATTTTACAGCTGACTGAGTGCTAACTAACCCAGTCACTCACACAAATATTGTAGGGATTGCTTGTTAAGCCTTGCAGCACTGAACAAATTAGTGTTCTACTACTTACTGTCTCGATGCACTGAGCTGCACATTTGTGAGTCGAAGGATGTATTATAAATACAGTTGTAAATGTGTTTTTGCATTTGACAAAAAATTAGAAGATAATTATAGACAAAGGTGCAGTGCTCCAGTTTAATAAAATATACTGTAAAACTTGAAAGAAAATCTCCATAATCCTGAATAGAACTCTATTCCTTAAAAAAAAAAAACATGTATATGGTTTGTTTTTTCCACATGAAAAAAGAGAAGGCTAGATAAAATGGATAGGATTTCCATATGTAAGTACAGTATGAATACAGGTATGGGATCCATTATACAGAAGCCTGTTATCCAGAAAGTTTCAAATTACAGAAAGGCCATCTCACATAAACTCCATTTTATCCAAATAATCCAAATGTTTAAAAATGATTTCCTTTTTCTCTGTAATAATACAGTACAGATTTAATTAATCCTTTTTGGAAATGGAATTAGCCTATTGGGGTTGTTTTAATGTTTCCATGATTTTCTATAAGACTCAAGTTATGAAGATCCAAATTATGTATATATCCATTATCTGGAAAGCCTCAGGTCCTGGATAATTCCATTTAATTTTTAAATAATTTCCTTTTCTCTGTAATAATAACACAGTACATTATACTTAATCCCAACTAAAATATAATGCATTCTTATTGGAGGAAATACAATCCTATTGTGCCTATCTCATGTTTAAATGTTTTTTTTAATAGATTTAAGGAGTCTTTCTGTAATTTTGATCTCCATACCTTCAGTCTACTAAAAATAATTTAAACAAGAGGTAGGCACAATGTGATTGTTTTCCTGCATTAAGAATGCATTATATCTTAATTGGGATCAAGGACAATGTACTGTTATTATTACAGAGAAAAGGGCAATGATTTTAAAAAAAATTTAATTATTCGGTTAAAATGGACTCTATACGAGATTACCTTCCCTTAATTCAGAGCTTTCTGTATAACAGGTTCACATTTCCAATTGTGGACAGGTGTTAGGTATATTTTTTGTCTGATAATGATGATCAGGTGGGTTAGAGCATGACAGAGCAGAAGAATTAGTAGGGCCTAAAAGGGAATTGGCCTTTCATATGGAAGGTGATACTGACCATTTGGTTTGCTGGATAATTTGTTGGATAATAGTTGCAAACAATAGTAGCAGAGACACGTTAATTCTTTATAATGCCATAATTTAAAAAGAACCTTCATTGGTTGTTTAGTACAACATCAATATTGCCCCTTTCCCATTAGCATTTAGTATTTAAGCATAATCGTTCATTAATTTGTAAGTTGATACATTAAGTGCATTTACTTTCTTTTTGTGTTTTAGCTTTAGAGGTCTAAGGGGAATATAAAAAAAAAAAAAGTTAATAAGGGTTTTTATTTACTGCTGGTAGCAAATAGCATTTTTTTTTCTCCTTTCCCTCTTTCTTCTAATTAAGGGGGAGGGGTTAATCAGGTAAATTCTGAACAGGCTTTGAGTGCTCTGGTTGAAACCTTACACTTGTGAAGGCAAAGCGAGTGTGGGAGCTGCTTAGCGAGTGTTGCATGTGATCGAAGTGTTGCATGTGAATTAAGTGTTAAGCAGCGTTAAAAACCTTAAGGCGTTTAAAACTGAAAAGGTGTTGGTGAGGAATTACATTTGGGAGACTGTAAGTACCCAGTGTAAATATGAGTGGGTTTGCTGGTATTACTCAGTGTGTGTCTTGTCACATGTATGTGGTGTTGGAGCAGCAGTTCCATGCAGTATTTACATGTGAGAGATGTCGGTGGGTTTTCATCTTGGAATCTGAGCTGCAGACTCTAAGGGGTGAACTTGCAGCACTGAGAGCATCGGCAAACGAGGGGCAGGAAAGGAGGCTCGCAGAGCAACCACTGGCAGGGGCTAGTGGAGTGGGGGGAGGAGAAGGGGCAGTGGAGGCTAATGAGGGAGGAAGGTTTGTGACAGTCAAGAGGGGGAGTAGGGGACAGAAGAGTAGGGGGGCTGGTCCACAGTTTGTCCAAAACAGCAAATTCGCCGTTTTGGCTGAAGATGCTGGGGAGGAAAACTCCGAACTGGCGTGTATGGAGCAGTCTGACTCTCGGAGCACCCCGGGAGGCAGTGGCTCTAATACGGGTGGTGGGGGGAGTGCAAGGAAGGAAAGGCAGGTTCTAGTTATAGGGGATTCAATTATTAGAAAGGTGGATAGGGTAATCTGTCGCAAGGCCCCTACATGCCGAACAGTCTGCTGCTTGCCTGGTGCTAGGGTTCGGCATGTGGTGGAACGAGTTGACAGATTATTGGGAGGGGCTGGGGAAGACCCAGCGGTCTTGGTACACATAGGTACCAATGACAAAGTTAGAGGAGGTGGTGAAGTCCTCAAAAATGATTTTAAAAAACTAGGTTCAAAGCTGAGGGCGAGGACTTCCAAGGTAATTTTCTCAGAGATATTACCTGAGCCACGAGCAACGCTAAGGAGACAGCGGGAGCGTAGGGAGATTAATGCGTGGCTAAAAGATTGGTGTAGGGAGGAGGGTTTTGGGTTTTTGGAGAACTGGGCTGATTTTTCAGTCGGCTACAGGCTCTTTGCTAGGGATGGGCTGCACCTCAATGATGATGGGGCAGCTGTTTTGGGAGAGAAGATGGCTAGAGGGTTGGAGGAGATTTTAAACTAGGTGTGGGGGGGGAGGGTTCAGTAAAAGATTCAGTGGTAGACAGGTTAGATGAGATAGTGGGCAAAGAAAGGGAAAATGGGGGAGGAGATTTGGCTAGGGATACTGTTAAGGATAGGGAGGACCACATGTCATATGTTCAATATGGTGCCAGTATTAAATGTATGTTTACAAATGCAAGAAGTCTGACTGGTAAAATGGGAGAGCTGGAGCTGCTGGTGATGGAAGGAAAATATGATGTGATTGGTGTGGCCGAAACATGGCTGAATGAGTCGCATGACTGGGCAGTAAATATCAGTGGCTATACTTTGTTTCGGAGGGACAGAGGCAATAGAAAAGGAGGAGGGGTATGTCTGTATATTAGGCAGGATTTAAAAGCTCATATAAAGGAGGAGGTTATGTTAGAAAATGAGGGGCCAGAAGTCGTATGGGTGGAGTTCTTCACCAATTGTAAAGAATCCAGCAAATTAATTGTAGGAGTATGCTATAGACCCCCTAATGTAAGTGAGGAGGAAGAGACAAAGCTCCTAATGCAAATAGAAAAGGCTGCTAGTTTAGGTAAAGTAATGATAATGGGGGATTTTAATTACCCAGATATTGACTGGAGCAACGGTACTGCTAGATCAGTTAATGGGAGCAAGTTTATAAACTTATTGCACGACAATTTTTTAGCACAGGTTGTTGAGGAGCCTACCAGAAAAAATGCTATTCTTGATTTAGTGATCTCAAATGACCCAGAACTTATAGCAAATGTGCAAGTCATTGAACCCCTGGGTAATAGTGACCATAATGTTATATCTTTTAATGTCTGGTGCAAAAAACAAAAATATACTGGGGCAACAAAAACCATGAATTTTGCCAAAGCTAATTTTAGTGCCTTGAGGGCTGCCCTACAGAGCATTGATTGGGGCATTAGGTTTTCAGCTAAAAACACAGAACAGAAATGGTTGTCCTTTAAAATGATATTAAATCATTACTGTTCTCAATTTATTCCCTTAAGGACTAAACGTAGAAGCTCTAAGAATCATCCTGTGTGGCTTAATACAGAGGTAAAGATGTTAATGGGAAAGAAGAGAAAGGCATTTAAAAACTACAAATCTGTAGGGACAGAAGCTGCATTTAATGAATATAAACACTGTAATAAATGTTGTAAATCAGCAATCCGGAAGGCTAAGAAAAGAAATGAAGAGTTAATTGCGGTGGAGGTGAAAACTAACCCTAAAAAGTTTTTTAAATATATTAATAGTAAAAAGATGCAGGTTGAGAGTGTTGCTCCATTAAATAATGGTATCAGTATGGTTGTAACAGATACAGATAAGGCAAATGTGTTAAATCAGTTCTTTTCTTCAGTGTATACAATAGAGGAGTCTGGGTTCACAGGCTCACTTAATAACTGCACGAATGGTTCAGCTCAATCTAGTCAGTGGCTGACTCAGGATATGATTCAAAAAGCTTTAATACAAATTAATGTAAACAAGGCTCCAGGGCCTGATGGCATACACCCCCGGGTTCTAAGAGAGCTTAGTTCAGTTTTAGACCAGCCCTTATTTCTGATTTTCTCAGATTCACTGTCATCTGGTATGGTGCCTATGGATTGGAGAAAAGCTGATGTTATTCCAATATTTAAAAAGGGATTACGATCTCAGCCTGGCAATTATAGGCCAGTAAGCTTGACATCTGTGGTGGGCAAATTATTTGAAGGCTTGTTAAGGGATCACATACAAAATTTTGTCCTAATGAATGGCATTATGAGCAACAATCAGCATGGCTTTATGAAGGATAGGTCATGTCAGACGAATTTGATTGCATTTTATGATGTGGTAAGTAAGATTCTGGATAGTGGGGGGGCAGTAGATGTGATCTATTTGGATTTTGCCAAAGCGTTTGATACTGTGCCCCACAAACGACTGCTTTCTAAACTAAGGTCTGTTGGGCTTAATGAAGTCGTTTGCACATGGATAGGAAACTGGCTACAGGATCGGGTACAGAGGGTGGTTGTTAATGGGACATTCTCTACTTGGAGTAAGGTTCTTAGTGGGGTCCCCCAGGGCTCAGTATTGGGTCCACTTTTATTTAACTTGTTCATTAATGACTTAGGGGAGGGTGTTGTAAGTAATGTATCAGTGTTTGCAGATGACACAAAATTATCCAGCCCAATTAATTCCATCCAGGATGTGGCATCCTTGCAACAGGATCTTGACAAACTGGCAATCTGGGCAGCTAAGTGGCAAATGAGATTCAATGTTGATAAATGTAAAGTCATGCACCTGGGATGTAAAAATATCCAAGCCACTTATACCCTAAATGGGACTGCACTAGGCAAATCCATTATGGAAAAGGACCTTGGAGTCCTTGTAGATGATAAACTTGGCTGTAGCAAGCAATGCCAGTCAGCAGCATCAAGGGCAAATAAGGTCTTGAGCTGTATTAAAAGGGGCATAGAGTCACGGGAGGAGGGGGTCATTCTTCCACTGTATAGAGCACTTGTAAGGCCCCATCTAGAATATGCTGTACAGTTTTGGTCTCCATCACTCAAACAGGACATTATTGTATTAGAGAGGGTACAGAGAAGAGCAACTAAGCTGGTAAAAGGTATTGAAAATCTTAGCTATGAGGAAAGACTGGCCAAATTGGGGATGTTCACGCTGGAGAAGAGGCGCTTAAGGGGTGATATGATGACTATGTATAAATATATAAAGGGATCATATAACAATCTCTCTAATGCTTTATTTACCAGTAGGTCTTTCCAGCTGACACGAGGTCACCCATTCCGATTAGAAGAAAAGAGGTTCCGCCTAAATATTCGGAAGGGGTTTTTTACAGCGAGAGCTGTGAAGATGTGGAATTCTCTCCCTGAATCAGTTGTACAGGCTGATACATTAGATAGCTTTAAGAAGGGGTTGGATGGCTTTTTAGCAAGTAAGGGAATACAGGGTTATGGGAAATAGCTCATAGTCCAAGTTGATCCAGGGACTAATCCGATTGCCATTTTGGAGTCAGGAAGGAATTTTTCCCCCTCTAAGGCAAATTGGAGAGGCTTCAGATGGGTTTTTTGCCTTCCTCTGGATCAACTGGCAGATAGGTAGTTAATAAACAAAAAAAAAAAAGGTTGAACTCGATGGACATGTGTCTTTTTTCAACCTTACTTACTATGTTACTATGTTACTATGTAAGTATTGAATGGTGCTGCTGACAATCATGCCGGGGATCTATTCAGATAATAACAATTACGTCCCAGGTAGAATAGTTTTGTTCTTTCCCAAACAATGATCAACGACGTTACCATGTTCAGAGAGAGATTTGTGGAGCTGTTACTTCTGATTGCGTATATTGATTAAATGGAGAAACAAAGCCATTCTTGTCTCCTGCACTATACAGAGATCTACGCATTTCAAACAGCTTGCCTAGTCGTGACTCAGAGCTTATATCTTCACCATTAACAATATCTGATTGCACAGTTTTGGAACCCTCTCAAAAAGATGCCCTTCTGCTCACCTACCATTGGAGCCATTTGCTCTTTTTTACTGTTTGAGAAGAAAGTATGTTATGCCACCTAACAGTATAGAATTCATAGCCGCAGGAAACCTTTTCCTTATTCACATTCGCATTAAGCACAGGCAATGAGAAAAAATAATAAGGTTGCTTCATTTTCAGTAACAAAGTCTGTCAGAGTTTTTCACTGTTTTTGTCGACATCTGTTGAGCTGTTATGGTAAGCTAACACTGTGTTATGATCCTGCTGTAGAAAAATGTCAAAACAGGCACTTTAATGGCTTCAAACTACCTGTTAATGATTGTGGCAGAGGAGACTGCCTAGCAGACTGGGTCTTCAATTAAGCATCTGTCCAAGCTGGAATGAAGCCCTCTAATTGGTGGGAAACAGACTCCCGCAGGCTGCACAAGATTGATTTAGCACTTATGTCCTACTGTAAATGTGTTTGAGTGAGTTCTCCTGTTGAATATACACTTGTAGTTGTTTTATTAGTCACCAAACAGACAAGGAAAAAAAATAACATTTTTAGTCTCTCAGATTAGCCATGTATTGCTTATTTGATAAAGACTAGTTAATAACACTGTTATTGTTCCTTAAGTTTTGCAGTGAATTTATTTGTAAAGCTATCATTTCTGCTACCATAGGGGCTGATAACAATGACATTTCTGTGACTGTCTGTGAGTATGTCAGGTTACAGAGTAAGAGACACATTTATTTATGGACAAAGTTGTAGCGACAACAGCAGGGAAAACAGCAGGTGCTATATGACATATTGTCACAGTTGATATACATTTTTTACATTACACTAGTCTCTGGGCACACAATTGATTAAAAAATCTGTTAAACTTTGACTATTTTCCCATAAATACACCATGAATTGTAATTAAGCAACCATAGCTGAAGATGTATAAGCAGAAACTGCAGTTAAAAGCTGCTGGCCATTAACATGATAATGATATGCCACTCAAATAGCACCTGTAATGAGAAAAAAAACCACTGATTCATCCCCATACGGCCCCCATTATATGTGCACGCATAAGTATTCAGTCTGCCAGTCAATGCACACACACATATCCAAAAATATACTTGAACAATGAAATCTGCCCCATGTGTGAAGCAATAGGCAAATGAAGTACCTGTCCCAGCCTAAAGCTGGCCACACATATTTGGTGAGGTTGTTCTTTCACCAATGTACCCACTTGAACAATGATCAGTTCATAATTGCTGTTATGCAGGCCGTAGGAGCGAGGACTGCATCAAAGCACAGATGCCGTCTTTAATCTGATGGGAAAATCAAACCTGCCCGATGCATATCTGGCCAATTTTCAGCTAACACCATACAAAGGCCAATAAGCTTTCAAATTACCTTTCCGGACCCAGTTAGCTGCTTTTATCAGCCCGTGCGTGGCCACCTTTATACTGTAAGTTTCAATGGGGCAGGGACTGGTGGGATCATCATAAAACATTTCTGTAGCATACTATTGGGCCATAGTAGCCATCTACAAACATAAAGGCACGGAAAGTGCCAAATACGTTTGGAATTTCGGATTCATATACAACTTAGGATGGTGCGCACCATAAACTCTGGGCTTTTTTAAGTCGAGTCTGCCAAAATATTACATCTATACTACATCTATTTAGGCAGTTTGCCTTCACATTAATATTGGAATATTTTCTTTAGACTTTGATCTGTGCAGATTAGTGTTGATTTTTCTGCTATATATGTTAATGGTGCCTTTAGCACCCATTACATTTATAATCTGAGGGATCCCTCACCCAACATGCAGCGCTGCTTGTTTTTAAGTTGTTTTTATTAGGGTATTATGGCATGGAGTTGAATAAATATTGCCTTTTTACTTATGGTGACTTTGGTGTGATTTTCAATAATTTACATTTTAGGGCCTATGGGCTGGGGGTTTAAACCCAATTTGTATTTCTCAATAATACTAATACTTTACTGCAAATGAGAGGATCATACAATAACATGTCAATAGTGGTGCAATCTCATAATAGGTACCGTATGTCATTTCTCCTATCTACTACTAGTTCATCAGTCTAATTGGGTCATTTTGTGTTTGCTTATGTCTTTAACTGTTTTGTGAAATGTATCTGTAAGAAGTCATAATTTGCTGAAGAAAGCAATTTTCATTTTCTATATAATAATCACAAGCCATTAAACATGAAATCAATATAATGTTACATCTAGCTAGGGTTACCAACAATTAAAAGTGATGGCTTAAAAATGTTGTGTACATACTGTAGTTTTTCGTGCATTCTTCGTGCAGGGGTTGGGTACCAGACAGTCATTGACCGTTAGATCCAATATACTTTATAGGGGGGCTTCCTTTCCTAGCAGATGTATTAGTGCTCACTGAAATAACTGATTCCACTACAAACAAATTCTAACAAAATAACTGCCTTTTGCACAAATCCTGTATGTAGAGAAGACATGATGTCTGGTGATTTTAATAGAGTGAGCTCTAATACATCTTTAGGCAAAAAGAGCCCCCTATAAGATATATTGGATCTAACTGTAATGAATATCTGACACCCAACTGCTGCATTAAGAGAGAATGAAGAGAAACAGATGCTGAAATTTGATTTCAGAAACGGCACAGAAGTTTTAATTGATTGTATTTAGAAAGTTTCTTATTTCATTATGCAAGTGTATATTAAATTTTCATTTTCACAATAGTTCCCCTTTGAATATTATGAATTTATATTAAAAATAACAAAAATGTGTATATTACTGCTGCAGATGAGCATACAACCATGCCAGGTCCTGCTAGATAGATGACGCCTTATCAGGCCCTTTGTGTCATTCCCCACTGAATAACCAGTGATTATATCTTTTTAAATCAATGTCTGATATAGGAAAATGATTGCCAGTGCACAAAAAAAATATCAGATTTACTAAAGAGTCCTTCTTTAAACTGTCCAATGATGAATCCTGCCTTATTTGTCCCCAGCCCTGTGAGTAGATATTGAGATATATTGTGTGGTGCTTTTTTGTAGAGGTGATTGTTTAATTGTAGATTAAAGATTAATGCAAATCTAATGATTCCATAAGGGCACTTCAGACAAAAGCATCTTGCATCAGGCTGCATGCGTTCATTTTTCAATCTGGCCATAAATTTGGCTGGAAATTAAATAGTAAGTAGCTGTGATTGCAGCACCGGTCTCTGAAGACACTGAAGCAATGAAAATAAATGAACAAGCCCTCACACACAGAATGTTTCATTGAGGTCATTAGTCGCTAGATGTGAAGCAGGTGAAATTGACTGCTGGAAACCTTGTCACATGTCTGTTAAACATGCCAAGTGAGGGAATTAAGGAAAATTACAAAGCTTAGACTAAATCAATTTAAACTATGCAGGGTGTTTTGCATTTCAGATTTAATTTATTCTTTCAGAAGCCTGATTTTTTGTTAAATTTACATATGGGCACATTTAGACAATTACTAGTTTGTTTATATATTCAACCCACTCATTAGTTCCACTCATTATATTATTTGCAGTCCATAATCTCTCAAATGGTTTAATGTTTAGGTCACTCAAGCCAAGAAATGTACTGTAGAGCTTACAAGCAAAATAATTGTAAGCTATGGGCCTTTTCTACGATCACTATTATATCATCGGCCATTTAAAAACTAGCATGATTATCAGTTGAGGATTTAGAAATATGCCACCCCATCCCAAAACTTCTTCACAGGGAGGACTTTTTCATATACAGTCAGGAATGACACATAACCTGTTATGTGATACAGTGGTATGTGGGAAAAATGGCTGTTTGCAATCATTTAGTGCACAGACCAGTGATGGACGAATATGTGGCGCTTTGCCTAATTTACCGCAAAATTAGCAAAAATTGCTGCACGCCAATTTTTTTTAGCGCAGCAGATTTTTCATTGGCAAATTTTCACAGCAGTTTTGCAAATTTATTCACTGGTGGCTAAACACAGAAATTCAACGTGAATTTGTGCCTGGTGAATTTATTTGCCCATCACTGGCACAGACTCATTCTCCTAAAAAACCTTTTTGAAATTCGGCAACAGAAAAGAAAAAGAAGTGTCTGGTGACGGAGTAAAGAAAACCGTGGTACATCATATTAATAATATAAGCCACAGTTCTTAACCTATGGGCCAAGACCCTAAAACGAGCCTCCGTGTTATTTACTGTCTCAATGATCTCACCATAACCTTTAAACAGTCAATGTTTCTCCTATGTAAGTAAACATATATCAAACCATTTTAAACTGGTTCCAAACCACTTTTTGAGTTTTGAAATTGATTCTCCTGTTATATAGTTTGTGCTCTCTGATACAAAGCTTAAAACACTAACCCAATCAGTGTAATGTGGTAAACATGCTAATATGTCTGTCTAGCTTTTGACTTGTCAGTCTGTATATTTAAACACAATTTTTAATATATGAAGGATTCTATAAGCATAATGAGGCATAGGCATGTTTCAGTTGATAAGGGATTTTATTGATCATACTGTATACAAAAACAGCACTAAAATATGTCAAAGATCTTTAATGCCACTGTACATAGTGTAAAGGTAGCTTTTGGCATTAGAGAGCTGCATAATATATACACCTTTGCGATAAGCTATTTCCATGATCACTTGGCATGGTGTTAATTCATACATATGGACACAGCTCAATAGTGATACTCAAACTGTGGGTATTGCCCCCTAGGGAGCCCGAATTAGTGCTTGGTGAGGCCCAGTCTGAAGGCCAATTAAAGTGAGATCAGATTAGAAATCTTGTTTACATACCTAGATACATCTAGAAGAAATAAAAGGTTTAATACTTGTTTGATGCTCTAGATATTTTAGGACTATGCCTTTTCAGCTAATACAGATGGCCCTGACAACACATCTGATCCCTTTTCTATTGTATAGTTTTATTTGAAATATTTGTTCTGAATAAATTGTACAACAGTTCTAATATAAATGTTCTATAAAAAATACTTTTCATCCGATACCCCAAAATAATAAATTCTTTCCTTATTTATTTTTAAATGATGTTTTGCTGCTGTTTTGTCACTGGATCAAAAATGACCTGCGACACAATTGTTATAATGGGAGAGAGTTGTATTCCTTTACAGCAGATCATTCTTTTTGATCCAGCAATAGGGCACAATGTATAAGAAAATTGTTCTCAAGCGTTCCCCCATCTTCTAGTAATCAGTCTGCAGCAACATTGGGAGGCACATTTATCAAAGGTCAAATTTCCAATTCATGTGAATTTTTTTTTGACTCTATCAAATTTGAATATACTCGAAGTTCGATTTGGGGGGGGTTATTTAATACAAATCTATAACTCGGACGACCTAAAAAGAATCGAATTTGAATAGAAAAAACTCGTATGTCATGAAGGCTAGTAACATCTTCAAATTGGTCACTGGACCTCTCCATTGACTTACACATGAACGCAGAAGGTTTTAGGTGGCGAATAGTCGAATCAGAATTTTTAAAGGGGCAAGGTTTGATGAATCTTGAAATTCAAATTTGTATTTGAATTAAAATTCAAATTGAGTTTGAATTATTCACAATTTAAATTTGAGAGTTTTGACCATAGAAAAATTCAAAAATTCAAATTCCCCTAATAAATCTGCCCCTTAATCTAATCTAAGCGATCTATGAAAATATTCCTAATGCTTGGCTGATATAAATACTTAAGTAACTTCATACTCAACGGGCTGCTGCAGTGTTGCATTTTCAACTAGTGACCTCCAGCATTATTCATACAGTATGTTCTTTCAGTTTGCATTTTGCACTGCTTGCTATAAATTGTAAGATATTTATATTTCCATCACTGATAGACATCAGAAAAATCCTTGCTGTGGCAAATGCAAATACACCAATGATGTCAACAAAAAGAGGATGAGGGTTTTATGGTTTATCTCTGTACATAATACAAGTACACGTTGGGTGTTCCCATGCTAGTATAGATACTCAGTTGGTTAGGCAAACTCCCAAAATGTTATCAGGCCTCAACACTTGGGGGTTATTTATTTTTCTCATGTTTTAAATAAAAAAGTCAGACTAAAGCAGAATCCACAATTTACCCTTATTTATCACTAATATATCCAGAAAAAAAATTATCGGGAAAAAATGCAAAAAAAAACCAGAAATTGTCAGATTACCGTACGAAACCCGGTGTAGACCATAATATCTTCCCCGGCGCAGACCATGATATCTTCAAAATTGCAAATAGGCCCTCTGCCATTGACTTCTACAGGACCTCCGCAGGTTGAAGATGGAGTATTTTCAGATTCAGACTTTTTGCATCCTCAAGGTATAATATGAATCTCGAAAAATTTTAGTTTTTTTCCACTAAAAAATCAAATTTTATAGTAAAAAAATTGAATTTTTAAAGTTTTTAGCATTCAGACTTTAATAATTAACCCCCTTGGACTGTTCAATTACTTTCCCCTTGTGGTTTATTGTAAAGGAATTGTAACAAAATAGAAGGTATCCGGAGGTTTTTGGCCAGCTTGACTAGGAAAAAGTAACAGCTTACGTAAAATAAACCACAATTTGAACCAGGAGATATAGTTATAGAAAATATAAAAGATTAAAAAAAAAATGATTCAGTAAAGTTGAAAAAGCTACATCTGTATCATTATTTTTATGTATTAGTTGATACTTTACTGGACATCTACAGTATTGTAATACCTGGAATGCCAGTCATCCTGTGTATTGGCATGAGTGGCAGTAACTAGAGTGCTTACTCCAGCAGACTTATTTTCTGTTGACACCAATCCAATAGTATTTGCAAGGGTGCAGTAACTTTTGTGTATGAAAACAGAATAAGCAATATGTGAGATGCTTTTGATATATTCTGTCAATATTCAGAATTTAATGTAATGGTATTCAATTCCATACATTAATTGCCCTTAAATTGAAATCCAAAAATACATTTTAGAATACTGTTTGTGGTAGAGTAAATGATAATAAAGTATAAAGGCTATGGAACACATTGGGAAATGCATGATAGTGTCAGCTGGCACATTTTACCCAACAGTGAATATTGCACATATGTCACCAGCCTATAAATTGCAGTGGTCTCTATGGGGTCCTTTACTACTACAGCGTGGTAAAAATATAGACAAATTTGTCGCAGAATATGTTTTCACCAGTTTACTAACCTGTGGTAAATATAAATATGTGAATTTTCTTGCACAAGAATATGTCGCCAGTTATCGCATTTGCTGAAAATAACGCTACGTACACATTAATGGCCGATTTACTAAACAGTGAAATGTGCAAAAGACAAAATTTCCACAAGAATATTCGCAAAATTTTACCGCCACCTATGTAGTGACGTAAAAGTATTTTTTCGCCAGAAAATTCTCAAGGGGCAGGAAATATTCCATAATACTTGTTTTTTTTACCCATCATTCTTTGCTGACAGGAGTGATATCTGTAGCTATTGCTGACAAGATGTTTTGGCTTCTGCTTCTATCTGCTGCAACAGAGACGTATTATTGGCATCACAGTCCAAGGATTTGTCAGCTTCTACACTTTTTAGTTTCATTGTGATTGGCTACATTAAACTGTGCATTTCTATGAAGCAAAGTGATTGAACGGTATGATTTCTTGTTCATATGATTCTATTGGCAGAAGGGTGTATATTATGCATAAATGTTTGATTGGTGTAACACTGGTAATGTTGTTGGATGGTAATATCATCAGTCAATAAAGTTATGAGTTTTGAAGATGCATTTCTGGCCATAAATGTCACAGTAAAAATTGCAATAATAACCGCCATAAAACAAGACTATTTTATAGCATAAATTTCCAAAAAACGTAATTTGTCGACAGAAAATTCACTACTCGCTAAAATTACCACTAACGTAAGCTGGTTCGTTAACGTAGTTACCGCATGTGATCGCAATGACTTCTGAGAGCATCGCCGTTTAGTAAACTTAGTCGTTGCGAATATTCTGGCGGAAAAATATTGTCAGCGATAATATGCGGAAACTTAAAGTCAAATTTACCGCACTTTAGTAAACGGACCCTTATGTTTAGTAAAAGGATCCATGTTAACGAAAAATACACATTGCAAATAAAAATAATTTAATAATTTTCCGGTTAATTAGGAAAAATTCATATGTGTTGTCAATTGCAAAAAAATGGAAAAATTGTGGGTGCTTTGGCAAACAGGTTTAATTAGCACATGAGAAGTGGCCAAAACAACTTCAAATTGCTCCATAGCTTTAATGTGAAAACTCTGGCTGGAGATTGCTCTCAACGGACTTCCACATTTGCAAGTGACTATAGCTCTTGCGTTGGCACATTCAGGGTATTACCATAGAAGTTAATAGGGCCATTTCAGACAATATGGCATCACTGGGCTACTTAATAATGCAGTGATCAAAAGCACCTAAAACCTACTCATGCTCCATATCCCTAACAGTTATTAATGCTATATTTGATGTTTAGTCTTTTTTGGCCCATGTCTGAAATGTTATATTTCCAAATATATTTGAAGCAAAGGCAGTTTTATTTGGCAGGTATAAATTTCTTATTGTTATCTGCTTTTAGCAGCATAAATAGCATGCAGTTCTCTTGTATTCTTATCAAGAATATTTTATTTTCACATTATCATGCTTTTGCCTAAAGCCGGATTAAACTGATGTATCATAGGAGATCTTCCATGAGCTAAGGCTAAATGACTAAATCGTATCAAATCATGTCACAGTTATCAGCAACTAATGACTCTGTTTGTGTGTTCTGCTCATTGTGGATTTGATACTCGCATCGTACAGTATTTTCCATCTCTGATTATCTTTCTGTTAGCTTTGAGCCTATAGTCTGAGCTTCCCGTGGGTCTTGTAATTAATTTAGATAACTGACAGACTGTAAAAAATGCATGCGGCTTTGGGCATAACAACTGTCAATTAGACAGAAAGTTATTTTCAACGCTTTCCAGCTTATAGTACTGGCTGTCTGCTAGGGTGAGGTTCAGACTTTTTTATCAAGAAACCTAACCAGAGTGAAAAAAAAAATAATAGAAGCAGCAACTTGAGAAGTAAAGCAGGGAGTTGACACAGTTTGGTGTGCTATTGTGAGCCTATCTATAATCGTATAAGAAGCTGCAACATGGCTAAACACTTACATGCATGCAGGTCAAAATACGTAATTTGCACCCAACAGTTGGATGGAATGCTTAGTTCAGTGATGGGTGCATGCATGATTTCAGGGACTTCATGTTGGACGTAAAGGCTGCACATTATGTTTTACAGTATGTTGGCAATAGGGCAATATGGTGTCCAACTTTTTAAAAATGGTGTTTAATGCAAAGCACAGTGCATTTTCTGCAAATTTATTTAACATTAAAAACAAGCATGCAAATATTTCTGATGTCTAATCATTACTCTTATACAACTGGCTTAGGATAATACTTTCATATTGACGCTACACCTCCCTGTCTCTGACCATAACCCTATTGTATAATACACTGTGTTAGACATATGTCTAATGGGACCATAAAAAGAGCTTAATGTTTTGTTGAGTCCTAAATAGACCAAAATCCATCTGTGATTTTATGACCCAACTGCTCCAGTGTTTCTATAAAGCAGCATAGAATTGTACTTAAAACTTGAAAATAGAGTTTTATTGCTATAAAAACACTGCTTTTTTATTTTACCTTGGGAAGCGGGTGTTCAATTTTGTTATCCAACTACAGTATCTGCTGGCATAGATTTATTTGTCCAGATAGTTACGGTATATTACATATATTACTAATATTTATTTATAAAAACAACATATTGAGCAGTACAGTAGTTAGGTGTATTCATCAAATGCATGTTACATACAGATAGCAACTGATACAGGAAGTAACGAGGGTCCTTCTGGTGAGGGGATCTAATATAGCAGGTATAGACCACTGTAAATGGTTACTTGTCATTCTGGTATGCACATTTTAATAATTTGCTGTAATGGGAAAGTGCATTAGTCCAATCATTTAAAATAGTTTTGGAGTATATTGAATGCAGCTCATCAAGTAGACACTGTATCAAGTTGATAAAGGTTAAAACTACCATTGATTCAGCAGCTGCATAAGTGGATATAAGGAAGACATTAAATGAAAATATTGTGGAGTGTATCATTGCCAAAGTGGTTAATAAGCGTTTTCTCACTATTGTTCATTAGCCTTGCAGAAAAAAAAACGTATGCATGGAGAGATTGCCTCTTTTTTTTAAATTGCATATTTTATTTCTAAATCCTACATTTACAGAATTTTTTCCCATCAAAATACATCGCTAATTGCAATGAAAGACTGTTTTGATTAAACATATACTTAATTAGTTATGCTAAGCCCTTCCCAGAGCTTCTAATATTTACAGTTGAATAATTCCTTTAGTACTTTTAATTAAAATGCTTTTTGAAAATGCTTTTTGAAGATCTACAGGTTGGCCACATGTTTAAATACACATAAAAGTTAGCTCTTCAGCGTTTCATTGATTTCCAGGTGCCATCTAATTAATCTTTACTGATTAAATGCTCATTGAATCTTCTGAAATAGAAATTAATGGGTGCAGACATGGAACATTAGGCTGCATTTTTCCCTAACATAATTTTATCGTCTCAAAGTAATTTCTGAGGGCTAATTGGTTTGATTAGGCTCACGGATAAAGCATTCTTTCACTAACCAAATTCTGTCTTTCATAGAACTTGAACCTATGATATCAAAATGAAATTTAGCTGCCATAGAAAAGTCCCAGACCCAGAAGAAGAAACATGACATATGCATGCTACCACCACCACTCACGCTTGCCTAAGAACTAAAGCAATAGAGTTAACATTAGTCAAAATTCATTTCTTGCATTGGTACTCTAACTTATTGCAGTCTTTTACCATTCCAAAACCAGGAGTACAGAGAAAGGGAAGAGAAAGCCAAATACAGTTTTAGTATGTTTCCAGGGAACTAAACATGAGAAAAAAACATCTGCTGAGTGTTTTACAGTTAAAAATATTTCAGCACAATGTCAGAATGTATTTTAACCTGTAGCAGATAACATGAGTATACTGCCAAAATGTAGGGAATGGCTCTTATCCACCCACACCCAAACCACCACCCTTATTTTTGTTCAGTGTAGCAAGAATTATAGATGCTTATCCATTGCCATGGCATAGTAGATCATATATATAGGTTGGATCACGTATAGACTATATATACACATGCATCTAATCTGCTATCCCATGGCCAGAAATAAGCATTTAGAATTCTTGCTGATTCCTGACCTATTATCCAGAAGGTCATTACCCACAAAGCAGTGATATACAGTTATACAATGCCATAGTCTTCATTGTTGACAGATTCCCCTCTGCACCCTGTATAAAACAGTATCTTGTAACTAATGTTAATTAAGCTGGCATAACAATTGAATAGATTTATCGTTTATAAATGCCATTAAACAGCATTAAAGTATGTCACTCAACATTACAGGAAAACTCCATAAATAGAAAACCCCATGTTTCAAGCAGTCCAGGCAATAGATTTGTTTTGAAGATGACCTCGCTTCAACAACTGTGACCATTCAAATGGTTTTACATTTGCTAACCAGGTACACTCTGATAAAATAACAGCTACTTTTGATTTGCTACAAACGAATAAGAAAAGACTTGGTCACGTATTTGTTAGTCAGCAACCAAGGAAGTGATGGTATTCCCTCTACCTTTGTCCAACTGGATTTCAAAAAAAATCCTAGTAGTTTGTAGATTTTCAATTACGCTATATATCATTCTGTATTTGAGACAAACAAGTCAGTTCTTATGCTTCAAGGATATATACAAGAATATATTTCATTCTCTTGTATGAAGCCTGCCATTTATTTTATTACCTATTGACAATATGGAAACTGAAACCATTCTTAATAACACAGCCCTGTGCTGCTGAAGCAGAAAACAATTTGAAGGAACCTTGACCTGAACACCATGGTGCCTCCTTTAGTTGTTCTGAAATGGATTGGAAATCGTAAATCACTTCTGGAGTGGACAGTTTATTGATGCAAAGTCTTTCTTCTAAACACTGGTCCAAGAACACAGGTCAGTGTTTTGCCCTTTCAATAACATTAGGTTAGGCAACATTTATTTACAAATGAATCTGCATAAATTGTATATGCAGCACAGTGTTTCCAAAAGTTAAACACGTTTGTATCCAAAGTTAAATCCATTGAAACAGCATGTGTCCACCATCTGAAATTTTAATGCATTAACTTGCTAATTACAAACAACCAAATAACCATTTAAATTTTATTCAGCATTTTCATACACTTGTGACCCCAATCTCCCAACACTTGACTACACATTTTACCTAAGCAATGCTCCATCCCTTGCAGAGCTTTTCAAATTTACAGTTCAATAATCTTTCCGTTAATTTTATTTTAAATTGTTTTGTAAATTCTAAAGTGAACACTTAAATTACAGTTAATACTTCAGCCTTTAGTGATTTTCTGAAGGCATCTCAATAATCTTTACTGATTATATGTACATAAAAGCTTAGACGCAAGATAAGTTGTGCTGACACGGAACGTTGGAGAGCACTTGCCCATTCTTAGCATGATTGTTTTATCTATTCAAAGTAATTTCAAGTGCCTTAAGTGCTTATTGTTTTGATGAGACAGGCAAACTTACTCCTTAAGTATTCAGTTATATCATTAAACAGAAGCAGGAATTGTTGAATGTCTATTTCTCCAAGCATTAATCTCATTTATATAGTAATTTCATAATTCATACAGATACAAACTATTTAATTGTTTTGTGGACTTGTACTGTATTAACAGAGATTTGTAATGAGTGGCTGAACTACAGTACAAACCCCAGTTTCTTGCTGAACTACAAACCCCAAATTTCTCAGACAGCTGTTCATAGAATGCAGTCAAGTCAAGAGTGAGTTTATTGTCATTTAATCCATATACGTGTGTACAGTACACAGTGAAACGAAACAACGTTCCTCTAGGACCATGGTGCTGCACACAACATAGATGTACTGGAAAACAGACAAAACATGCAAGTGCAAAAAATATACAACTCCTGAAAGACATGACAGCATAGTGCAGGGACAGGACAAGACAGTGCACAGATGTAATATGTTAAGTAAATAATGCTAAACGTCAGATATGCTGTTCAGTCTGTAACATTTGTCTCAGACCTGGGGTCTTTTGCCCACCATGCTGCATTTATTTACACCATGCAACCACTGAAAGCCACTAAAAAAGGACGTGACCAAATACACTAAATCCAGGTTGCCAAGAAAATTATAATCCATTGGGCAGTCCAAAATCATATTGTGAGATTTAAATGCAACCATTGAATCATTTGTTACAAAATCTCTTGGCAGGCGATTTTATAAACTGTATATGTCTTCTCCTATTACCTAAAACAAGCCCCTCTGGCTGCTCTACAGCAGATCATAGTCAAGTGAACGGGTATAGAAACTAAAGGGTGCAATTTTTCAATAGTGTTTTTGCATCCAGGAAAATATTAAATGAGCCCTAATATGTTCATGCAAAGAACAAACATGCAATAGGAAAACCTGGTGAAATGCAGTAATTTTTAGTCACCATCATTATATTTTTTATTTGATCTGGATAAAGCATCTAAAGTTGGATGCTAGTGCTGACAAATGCAGCTGGAGACTTAATAAGCTCCCCCTTTCTCTGGTGATTGATGAAAATGTCAAGTTATTGACATGAGCTCAGATCAGAGGTGGATAGAGAGCAGTTAAATCCTGTTGATTCATAAGCTCCAGAGAATTCTATAGGAGTCATCAGCCACCAGAAACTAGAAGCACCACACTTCTATTGGAAATTTCCAATGCAATCCATTGGTTTGCTCTTGAGTCTGCTGAGGCATGCTGCCCAACCCACCCAACTTTCCTCAATCACATGGTATACTTTCTAAAAGCCAGTGCATATACATAAAAGTGAAAAAGTGAAAATTCATCTTGAATGCTGCCACTTTTTACATAATTTTTTAGGTAACTAGATTTTGTGCCATTGATTTCAAATGGTCTGGAGTTGAGTAAAACAATGACATTTTCAGAGATAATTAAAGTGTTAATTTGATTGGACTGAATTTTGTCTTGGTTTGGATATTCTGTTATAGGTATATGCCATATTTATATTCTCCTATAATGCAGAAGATTTGTGGAAAGGACCATATAAGGGCTGAATATACTGTACTGCAGCCCTGCACCATGCAATATTTATTAGCACTCTTTATAGAAGCAAGAAGAATGCTTATGTATCTATGTCTAATAAAAAATGAATGGGCAATTAGAGCAGTGCTTAGAAGATTAGGACTCATCAATTTTTATAGTAGTGAGCAAGATAATATGGCAGTAAAGTAAGGTTTACAAGGCCATCATTGATTCCTCCATAATAAAGGCACCTCAGTCTTTGATGACTCTCGCTGTGATTTCAATGCACAGTTATAAAAGTATATTTAATATTGTTTTCTTACAAGCATATTCGTTCTCATAGTTCTTTGCAGTACAGTGTTATATTAACACATGCTTAAATGGGCAGTATACACTTATTTGAGAGAGCCATTAAATGTTAAATTTGGTTGCTCCTGATGGCTTGATTTTGCTACCTAATAAAAATACTCTTACACAGGTAAATCCTACCTAACGGAGCTCTTTAATTAAACTGTATAATTAAGGGCATGGATAACACTTTATGCCACCATATCTTTTTAAGGAAAACCTACAGTGACAATAGACTGGCAATCCTTTCAATTCTCATTATAATTACGGTCTGCAGCATTTTTTTGTTCAGAAAACGAGTGTGCAGAATTGTCATTATCCATAATGGAAAGAGGTAGCTAAGTTGCCCATGTTTTGGTGTGCTCCACAGTTTGCTCTGAAGGCTTGTGTTTGGTGATTTGGTTGGGACATTCTTAACACGGTTACAGAATAATGAAAGATTACAGTTTTAGCAGCTACTCTCCTATAGTTCTGGCGATATCCAAGAAAGCATTCATCCTTATCACCCTGATTGCCCTTTAATCCCTTTCCACTGCTTTTTTCTCCATTATCTGTGACGATTAATCCCCTTGTATAAGAACCACTGACGTGGAGCCAACACGTGACATTTTTGATGCAAGTATATTCATTTGATAGAGTGTGCGTCTTGGCTTTCTTATGTTGTTCATAATCACAAGCCCTCATGATGTTTTTTTACATATAAAACATGTATTTACACATAAGGTCAATGAGCAATGGCACCAAGCCCAAACACTAATTTACATAACTCTGTATTAAACTCTGACTAGCTAATTAGACATTGTCAAGAAGATTGCCTGTAACTAGTTAATGCATTTGTTCATAAAGTTAGGCTTGATTTATACAAATTGTTTTGGTCCATAGATGTTTAGAAAAAATATTGGCTGTCACAGTGTGTGTGTGTTACTGTTCACTGTTGTTTATGTGTTTGGATTCACTGGTCACAAAATTTAAACATGTGCAAGTGTTTTTCTTTGATTGAAAAGTCATTGATTGCCGTCTAAAGATAAAAAAACGCAAACTAATACTGTATTTAAGGTCATACCATACTCTTTTTAAATGCAAATATATAACGTTTGCAATACATATTTCTTTTACTTACATACTACATATTTATTGTACTTCTGGAAAATCTATAGGAAGTTTTGCAAGTGTTGCACCTGAAAGCAGGATTTTTGCTTTTCTCTGCTGCAATTTCTTCATGCCAAAGACTTCTATATATTACTACTAGTAAGAAAGTACATTTCACTTTTCTGAAAGGCCCCTTCATAATTTGTCTACACCATTTACCCTTGTGTCCTTCCTTTTTTCTGACTGCAGATCTGGGAAAGTCACCTCTGTGGCTTGTTATTGGGTTAGATTTTTCCAATTCCTGGATTCCTAAATATTTCTCTCTTTTGGAGGAAATATGTGCACAAAGTGTACTGGAGCTTTCATGAAAATTTTAATTAATTTGGCATATAGACCTTTTCTTAACGAAAGTAAAACTTCTGACCCTATTTGATCATCAGGATTCTTTCGTCTTGAGGAGACCCTTGTGAATTCAAAAGCATTTTTAATTAACCTTTTCAAATAACATTATCAGTGCTTTTTCTGTTTATGTAGTTCTTGATTACCTAACAATAATAATTGGTATGAATATTATAGTGTTTAAACTAATCTGAAACCACATGTCTCACCTCTACTTTTATTTGGTTTATATTTCTAAGGTCACAGAAGTTATTTGTACAGCTTGTTAAATAGATTATATAGTACCCTGGACAAATGTTGCTTCAGTAGTGAAAGCCAGAGTTAGCAATCAGATATTTGCACTCTTTATTTTAACTGAGCTATACCAGCAACAACTAATTACTATGTGGTTATTAGAATCTTTGCTTAGTTTACTACATTATATGCATCACAGGGTTTTTGTCAATAATTTGTATCATTTATTTCCCATTAGGTCAATGGAAAGGATCTTTCCAAAGTTTCCCATGAAGAAGCAGTTGAAGCCTTTCGTAATGCTAAAGAACCAATCGTAGTCCAGGTTTTAAGGAGAGCCCCTATAAATAAAGCCCACAGAAGCTTGCAGGAAGCTCAACTGGTGAATGTCAGCACACAGACAGACATTACCTTTGAGCACATCATGGCTTTAGCAAAACTCCGACCAACAACACCACCAGTTCCTGATATTTGTCCTTTCTTGCTTTCCGACAGGTATTATTATATAAATATTATCATCAATTATTATCATTATGTATATAGCAACAACATATTTCACAAAGCTTTACAGACATGATTCCAGTAAAGCTTCCAATGTAAAGCTGTTTTACCAGGAGCCAATTAACCTGCCTGTATGTTTTTGGAATGGGAGAAAACTGGACTAGAGTGCCCACAGGCAGGCACAAGGTAATAAACAAATTCCTATCAGGTAGTACCCTGGCTGAAATCAAACCTGGAAGGCCCAGTGCTGCTATCTGCTGTGACACCAAACAGAATTTTTACTGTAGAAAATATTTTAAATGTAGGGTTAATATCACATACAGAGGACAAAATGAAATAACCCTGAATGGTGTCTTTGAATTTTTCTGTGCTGTATCCAGCCAGTGCTAACAGCAAGAGGTGGTATTACATTCTCACATTACATGAATCACAGAATAAAGAGGTCTATATTCAGGTTACAGCTGTGCCAAAGAATCAGGATACACTTCATGCTGCTTTTTTCTATCAAAAGATCACGTTCTGTGTTGTGAGGGACATTTAATAGGATGAAAAACTTGTTTCAGATTCATAATGAATTGAATAATACTGTAAGCCTTTACCCTCTAGGCACCATGATGAGCTTACCCAGAAATATCTTCTTAAAGAAGAGGACAAAATAAGAATCATTACAATGCAGTGTGTTGAAAGGCTGTAAACATTAAGGCAAACTATTTTCAATACATTTTAAAGTATTCTTGTCGGTATACTGTCATGATTGTGCCCACATTTGTAACATATTACAAAATAGAAATGTAGCAGCCGACTTCATTAGTGAAAGGGCTAAGTTTTGAAAAGACAAACTGGAATCCTGCAGCTGGCAAAACATTTGCAGCCCTTTGTCATGAATGTATTGCTGGATTTCTTTTGATTTGGTGCACAGATCATTGCATGGAATCCAATTTAAGCTATGAAAATGACTACTCCAAGTGAGCAGAAAATGAAAAGAAACATATCCTTTTGTTCTGTGTTTCTTTAGATTAGCAACCCATCCTAACCTCTTGAAACGAGAAAGCGACAGATAAGTTTGTCATATTTTAATTAAAAAAAGAACATTGTTTCATTTGCCCTTCTTGCACCAATTTCTCCCATATAGCTGCCATTCTCTTCATCCGATGGAGCATGAATTTTATGAAGGTAATGAGTATCTTTCCAGCCTGCCTACTGATGGGGACAAAACAGAAGACTTTGAGTATGAGGTGAGATCAGTTTTTTTATTAGGCTTGATGCCATCTACTTGTCACCAGTCACAGGAAAACTCATTAATTATTATGTTTACATGTATTATAAGCTATGAATAATCATTCTGTTCCAAATGCATTTCTGTTTGTGTCAAAACAAACCAAATTATTTGTTATGGAACTCCATTGTATAATGATGTTCTGCAATCTAGATATTTGAGTTTGGTTTTTCTGTAGCTTATGAAGACACAGATTTAATTGACATTCTGATTTGCAAGTAGTGTAAACACAGGTAATCAAACATGGAAAGCTTTCTTTTCTTACAGGGGTGCTTGGAGTCAATCCCCATTGTGTATTCAGATCTTGGAAAGTAACAAAACTGACAGCTTAACAACCCAAGAACAACAAATGTGTGCTGTTGCAAGCTTAATAATGTATTCCTCTTTATGTAGATATGTGTATGAAATGAGCTGTGGAAATTTATATGGTTGCCCCGTATAATTCATCATGAAAATAAATGTGTCCCTTCATTTTGCTAAGATTTCTACATCTTAAACCAGAGTTCATTTTCTTCACTCTTTATAGCTTGTTTTTCGAGCTGACACAATTTACATTTTGTAGTCAGTTTATGAAATGTTTTACAACTGTATTCAACCTGTGTCACCAGAAGATACTGAGAAATCCCAGAAATATAAAGTTCTAACTGATCTCACTGTGTGCAAACACAAAAAGAAATACAAGCAAAGTCTGCAGCGCAATTTCATTTGACAGCTGACTGATTGTGTAAATTGTCAAGGCTGGTCAGCGTTATTCTATTACCTAAGGCAAAAAATGAAATGTCAGCATCTGCCATAATTCTATATCCTGCTTGCAACGCAGCATAAGGCTTCATTCAGTCTGGCTTCAGACAGTGTGGCTACTGCAACACAAAATATAACACCAATAGAAGCACATTTGATTTGACTATACCACTTAGTCCTGTTAATTGTGGTAAAATTCTTGTTGCAATAGAAAGTGCAGAGCCACTTATAACACCCATCGTCTCTCATCAAGCAATATCAACAAGAAAGTAGGACTTACCATACTCAGAACACAACACTTACAGAAAAGCAAAGTGAGAAATGCAGAAGAATTTAGATGAATATTTTTATATTGTTATTTTTTATATATTTAATAACAATATTTTTATATATTTAATAACATTCACAGGTGATAAATTTAGTCACCTTATTTGTCTTTTCATCTTTTTTTGATTAAGAGAACATTGATGATCCAGGAGATAGGGTAGGCAAGGTCCATTCTAACATGCCCATACGTTGGCTGTAATTAGTTGTTCTATAAAATGGTAGAAACAGGCTACTCTATGTGAGAATGGTGACAATACAACTCTCTCTGCTCCTCATTACAAAGCTTAAGCTGGGTACAAATACATTTCATTGTTTCCTGCTGGAGTTGTAGTTTTGAACTCTGGTGAAAAATTAAAAGGTTTTCTTTAGTGACTTTGTACTACAGGTGGGATAATGCATATACAATTTAAAACAGCCATTTAGAAAATACCAATCTGCTGTTTGTAAGATTTGTTCACTTTTGGCACATTTAAAATGGCTTTTGTGAACTTGTGATTGTTTGGTAACCTATCTAAGAGTGAAAAAAGATGATATGCCAACTATAAAAGAAAGTGCCATGAGCAAGTAAAATTTGTACTGATGAATGAAAAATAATGAACACAAAATGCAAGTTTTTGTTATTACTTATGCAAAGTTTTGACTTTTTTTTAAGGTCTAGTTTGGTTTGTTGTGCTTATCGTTTTGGTTATTGCTTTTTTCCCATGTGTACTATATTGATACACTATTTGTTTACATTGGTGTTGTCCTTTTATATAGAGGTACTTGGATGCATTCTGGTTACCATGGCTACTGTTTGCATTCCAAACATTCATTCTCATTGTTTACATTGGGATGCACTTTGACCTGGAAGTACCTGTGCAAGGGGACTCCTCAAATGACCCTTCACCCTCAGCCATCCCTTTGAATCCCATTGTTACATACCTTAAAGAAACACTAGGAGACAGAGATGGGGTAAAATGGCCAAAGCATTTATTGACATTTTATCAAATAAATGGGGCCTTGCCAGCCTAACCCATGGCAATACTTTAAAGCCAGAATTCCATAAGAGATTGCTATTATGCTCTGTCGTTCCTTGCTGAAGACTTGAGATCAGCCCTATGTCATTATATCCATCTCTGAGTATTAGGCTGCCACTACCTACAGAAAGGATGGCCCCAAACTCTGTTACCAGCAGGAGCTGCATCTTCCACCATGAGACAAGTTCAACTGCCCTGCTGTTGGTCCTGAATCTGTAGTGTCTCGATGACTGTAAAACCAAGCAGGCTGTCGCTTAATACAAGCAGTAGTAGCATCTGTATCAATCAACCCACTGTGCAGTCACAGGAGAGAACCTCCTTTCTCCATCTTCTAAAATGTCCTTTGCAGTATTCTGGCAAGCTCCTACCACTGCTGTGACAAATAAAACTTAAAATACATTTTCATATATCCACTGTTTTTTGATTCAAAGGAAGGCAAAAACCCAACCTGAAGCCAGTGCCAATTATGCATAAAGAGGGAAACAATTCCTTCCTGAAAATTCCTTCCTGCCCCCATTGCCAATCAAAAAAATTTCTTGGATCAAGCATTCAGAATTAACATGAATGAATACAATGCTAACTCTCGTGTTTTTACTAATAAAGATACAGAAATCACAATATAACAGTGCATTCAGGAAAACCTGTTTCTACCAGCTCAGAAGATAAGGAAGTGAACTGCTTCTTCCCCTGACATCACATCCCTCTCTTTCTCCCAGCCCGGCTTGCCCCTGCATTAACTCATTCCTTTTCACCTAATAACAGTTGCAATTGAATTTTAGTTCATTGTTTAACAATAACACCAGTAAAACAATGGTGTCTCATATGTTTACATTTTTAAAATCCTTCTTCAAAGTATCAGATCTCAGTGCGTTTTTAAGCATTTAAGATGCACTTTGAATTTAAACAGCAAGTTATGAAACCTTTAGCAACGATTTGATATTTGCACATAAAATGCCAAGAGAATCAAAATAATGCTACAGTAAATATTCTCTACATTCACTTTAACCACTTTCTTTTATTCATAAAGGAATAAATGTGTACAAAGAGACACTTAATCATTTGACAACGAGAAATGCTTGAATCTTCCTTTAGTAAAGCTGAAAATCAAATAACGGACAGCAAGTGAGGCTTGTCTATAGTACATAGACATTTATTTGATGTCTTTTAACTGTTATTCTTGAGGATTACCTTAATATTTAAGCAATAAATGGACTGTCTCAGATTCCATATACATGTGACAGAGAAACCAAAAATTCTTTTAAAATCAAAAAGTGCAAATTTTACTTGCTCATGTCACTTTCTTTTATAATTGGCATATCATCTTTTTTTCCACTGGTCATTTAGCAAGGTTCCTTTCTCAGAGAATGTTTTCCCTTTAATATTTCCTTTGGATTTGTGTTTACCAGTGGAAGTCTGCACTGTGGATTAAGTAATTTAGTTTAGTCTAATGTTTTAAAAAATACACAACAAAGATGTATACATGTGCACCAAACAGTAAAGTGCACCAGGACTTAACATGGTGTCCTAGTGGACATGCCCCAGACCAGCAGCTCGAGGACAGGAAACACCATAAAAAATTTTCTGGCAGGCCTCACAGAATCTCACAAACAGGCACTGTAAAATAACTATAGATCTTTATTTAGGTGCAAGGAGGGCACATAGAAACCACATAGAAAATCTTTGATAGTGTGGCCCAGTGTTTAACATTGAGCTTAATCAGGTTCACAATTTGACCTTTCTCTAATGGCAACAAAATGTGGGAAAGTTTCACCCATTTCTTCCCACTTTGGACAGCTAGAATTTTAAAGTATGGTACACATCTGATCATCATCTATGTTGCTATCCAGGTTTTCAGAAAACAAAGGCAATGGGGACTCTTAAAATCCACAACCCATCAAAAAAGAAGTAAACAAGTAAAAAAATCTTTATTTCTGCCATCATTTCTACAGCCTAACGCATTTTGAGCATTCAAGGCACACAATCATAGGCTAACTAGCTGCGTAACATACAAAATACACAGAGTAAAATAATTTCATTTGCATGCTGATCTTTTGATAGTATGTACTGTACTAAATAGCAAAGCACACAGCACAGGGTCATGATGTTGTAAAAAATATACATGTATATATAATGCTGATATAAAAAAAAAGTTAATTTCATTCCATTTTTCCTGTCATTTTAAGAGCTACATTTACAATTGCTAAATTGCTCATTATCTGATATACCAATAGAGAATAAGATTGAAAAATAATACAAGTCCCACTACCCTGGCATATTATCTAGCACATGGAATTGATAAACACAAATTCTTTTTTACTAAACTATCAACCATATCTCTTTAGGCGAGTCCAACATCAATTCTGATTTGTCCCGTCTTTTTTCTATCTGAAAAGGCATGGCATTCTCAATCTGCCATCACTGATAAGTGAAGAGACAGTAGGGAATTCAATTTTGTTTGTGATTGCAATCCACTTGTTTACTGTTTTTTCAGACACTTTTTTAAGGCCTTGGATTTTCTTAGATGAATGTCATCAGTAATCTCTTGAAATATATTTCTCTATAAGGTCATTGTATGATAAATTAAGTAATACCAAAATGTAACAGTTCACAGAATAAAAAAAAGTGCAAAAATGTAATATATCAGTACTAAGGTACATTTTTCAGTATGTTTGACTCCACTTTAGAAAAGCACAATATGTTTTCTAGAATTTCTTATGGATGCCCAGTTGAATTGATGAGATGGGAAACATTTATATAAAGATGAGGCAACTTTCTTTTGACATTACAGATGTGTCATGGCACAACACATCAAATTATCAATTTTAAAGTAAAAATAATTAACTGTACTCTGTTTAAAAAAGATGCACATGGTGGGGCATGGAGATCTATCTGAAAAGTGAATAAGTTTGAGGCATCGTCACAGCTATTGGCAGGGCCCTTGTAAGTCTGTCGAGGGTGCGAGAGGGGGTACCACAAAAAGTCAGGTGTTTTTGGCCAATGGTTTAACTCCGAAGGTGGGTTGCCAGAGTTAGTAGATTGGTATAACCTTGGGAGTTAGTGAGTTAAGGTGGCCATACAAGGGCCGATAAAAGCTGCCAACAGACCAAGTCGGCAGCTTATTGGCCTGTGTATGGGGCCCCCCGATGGGCTTCCCCGATCGAGACCTGGCCGAAAGTCAGCCAGATCTCGATCGGATGGGTCTAAAAATTCGGTTCGATCGAGGCCGCATCTGTTCATTGATCCGACCGGCCGTAAAGCCATTGTTAGGATTCGATCGTTGGGCCCTAGGGCACACGATCGGATCAGTCCGATATCTCTCAGTGTATGGCCACCTTTAGTGCTCAATAGCAGCAGCTATTGGAGTTACAGAGTCAGTGGATGGCAGTTTTTCTCTGAGCCAGGAGGTTGCAGTTGGAGGACATCAAGGGCCAGTCTCGTGAAGGAAAGGCTGACAGGATGCATATCTCTCTCTCTCTCTCTCTCTCTCTCTCTCTCTCTCTCTCTCTCTCTCTCTCTCTCTCTCTCTCTCTCTCTCTCTCTCTCTCTCTCTCTCTCTCTCTCTCTCTATATATATATAAATACACACACAAACTTGATGAAAAAGTTTTAAACTGGTATTCATGTACGTTGATATTTTAATTGTTATGTATGTTGTGTTACATTATTGGTAATCAATAAAAGCTGTGTCCAGTAATATTGCAAAAGAAGTGGTGTTAAGCATCTTATTTGAGGGGAAACACAGGGTAGGCAATGCAAGAATCATGTACATTCTAGTTACTAAATACATCCTAATAATTGTTATTTTCACTTACTTTAGTAGAAATGAACCAGCTATAAAAATAAATGGATTCTATTCTAGAGATTTATGTGTGTTATTGTGGATTCTACTGCAATAATAGAATCTTGGAGCATTATTATCAAAGAACTTGTAAAGTGCAATGTACTCTATGCCCCAAATTGGCATCTACTTTCAGAGACAGGTCCAGGCACACTTGAGTATATCTCTAAGAATTTTGAAGAGGATATGGAATAGCATATAGTGCAATCTGGCTGCTATGGAAACTTGCTTAGCCACTACTCTCTTCCATGCTTCATTCACTCAATTGCAGGGCAAATGTTTTCCTATTACAGTTAGTTATGCATGACTGTAAGCAAAGAAAGAACAGACCCCAGCACCTTTTGTATAATATATTTACATTAGCATTGTCATGAATAATTGCACATTTTGAGCCACCATTATTCTTTACCAAGGCATATATTGGAACATTGTTTAGAATATAATACAATATTGCTTTGTAGTTTGTACCAATGTTGATTTGTGATTTAAAAAAAATGAATGCCTTTGTACATTTTTCAACCAAACAAATTTGTTGAAGGTTGGTTAAACCAAAAAATGTTTTATAAATACAATCAGATATTAGATATCTCAGCATTTTATAACCTAATCGAAATGTGCTGTTGTTGATTTTGCTCTAGGAGATTGGGTTGTGCCGCATTAACAGTCAGGATAGACTGGGCCTTACAGTCTTCTACAGAACAGATGATGAAGATGATACCGGAATATATGTCAGTGAGGTAAGGAGAGATCCTTTCTATCATTATGAAAAGTCACATTGAGGAAGAAAAAGTTCAAGGTAGCACAGAATTATTTGTAATTTTATGGAAAAGTCTCCTAAAAATGTTAAGAATTAACTGCTAAACTAATAATATTAATACTTAATAGTCTAGTACTGCTGCCACTAACGCAACTTCAAAATGACTATTAGTCATAACTCCATTCTTTAATTGAAGAATGAGAAGCAATGGCACATACTCCTGAGAAAAGTAAAATGTATGTTTCATTCTCAGGCCATATATGGTACTTGTAGGCTGGAACTGCTGTTAAGCTGCAAAATCAAATAATAGGGGATATTATTTTTACACATTCATGAACAAACACCCATTTAAATTTGTATTTATATGTTTATGGACATGTGTATACAGTATATGCATGCAGAAAAATGGCACAGTTGGTAAAGACCTTTCTTTTTGCATTATGTCATGTAGGGAGACAGGATACACTAAAGGGTTGAGCAGATATTTGCCATTTTTCAACCCAAACTAAATGGCCTATATGCAGCCAAACTATCTAGGCATTGCTGTCAACATATTTGCAGATATACTGTGAGTAAGCTTAATGGATGACATTAGTACTATCATTTAGAAATCATAAGACCAACTATACAGAATAAATGCAGTAGCTTTGCTCTCCTTCCAGCCAAGTTTAAAAAACAATTTATAGTGCACTATTCAGGAGAATTGTCACATGGGGGCCTTATTTATCAAAATCCAAATTTTTTGGATATTTAAATAAAAATAGTCTGACCAAACTAGAAACCATGCTTGGACCTCATTTCACATCTCCCATTGACTTATATACAATGTCGGCAACCTCTGAGAAGGAGTATTTTCAATGGGGCTTTTCCACTAAAAATTTGGATTTTATAGCTAAAAAACTCAAACCCCCTACATGTTTAGTAATTAAAACAACAAAATAGTTGACCATTCAAGTTTTCTCTTTTTTTCGTAGAAATCAGTTTTTTATTGATAACAGCTAGGCATTTTAGTAGAACACAGAGAGATATGGCAGTTTCAGGTAACAGTTTTCAGAGAAACAGTTTGAACTTTTCAGTCCACTGGGGTGACAATGAGCACTGATGCCTTTAATTTCATTATCCTGCTAAAAGGTGAATGTCCCTCCTAGTTACTAAATGCTGCCACCTCCATGATTTACTGATATATAATTGTAAGTATGTCACAAACTATCCCTAAACCGCTAAAGTTGATCAAGTGTTTTGCAAACAAAGGAAAACTCTACCCCCAAACAATATAGGTCTACATAACAATATAATACATAAAACAGCTAGTGATGGGCGAATTTGACCTGTTGTGCCAAATTATCGTTACGCCAAAAATTCACCGCCGGCGAAACTACGCTGACGCCCATTAAAGTCTATGGGCATCAAAAAAAATTTGCCGCACATTTTTTTTTTCGCACGACAAGTCTATGGGCGTCATTTCCGCGAAGAAACAGGTGAAAAAATGTGCCCATTCGTACAGCTCATATATAAAACCCTGCTCCATGTAAATAAACAATTTCAATAAAAGACTGTTTTTAATATTATATGCCAAATGATAATCCTTAACAGAAAATTGACATTTTAAGAACGAAGATCTGCCCCTTGGGATCCTATGATTCATAGTGCACACAAACAAACCATACATGTTAGGTTGCATGAGCCAAATAATGGCAACGAAAAAAGTTTCATGTTTGTTATGTGATTGCTGTTTTTCAGCAGGGGTCTCATTCTGAACCATTTAAAAATGATGGAAGGGGTAATGGCTTCTGTCTACTGCTGCCATTCAGAGGAAAACAATAATGTACAAAACATCAATAATCCCCTAACTGCAAAGAGAATTAAAAATGTATTTTTTTAAAATGGTGAAATTTGCAGAGCTTCACTAGCCAGATAATGAGGCAGATCTGTAGCTTACAACCTACAGTATCAAGTATCTTTTTTTTAATACTGCCAGATAAATATGTTTACATGTGTTATAGACACAATCATCTCCCAGCATACACTCTAATGTTTTGCTGCATATTGATTAAATGTGTTCTAGCAATATGATCGATAACTAGTGGTGTTTTATTCTCTTGTAAACATTTTAGAGTTATTGCCTTGAAGCTGAATAAGCGTTACTGTTATAGTATTAATTACCTAATTATTCATGAAGAGGGAAATTAAAATGATTGCATTTATTACAATCTCTTGGCTGTGAAATTGGCACAACATGCATAGAGGGGAAAAAAATAAATTTTTGACTTACAATATTATGTTGCTTACATAAACACTATAACATGTTTCTTTCAGTTGCCAGTTGTTTTCCTCTGCTTTTACACCAACCTTTACACATAATAAATAGTATCTATTTTTGGCTATAACTCCACATTAAACGTAATATTCCCTTTATGGGGCCGTTTTCTCCAGATTTGAGTTTGTGTTTTGTTTATGATTTGAGAAAAAAACTTGATGCATATGCATACAGTATATACACAAGAATATTCTTCAGAACTAAAGAAAAAACCCGAGAAAACTTGCCAGAAAAAAAGGGAAGGGAGTAAAAGCTGGTGATTCTTGCTGGCGTGCAATTTTTTTCTGAGAAAAAACACATGCTGAAATATTCTGTAATGCTTTTCTGTGAAATAAACTAGCATTTGAGGAAAAAAATAATGTTTTTTTCTCGACCTCAAAAATGAGTAAATTGGCATCCACATGTTAATAATATCTCGCCAAATACCAAATGCTGCAGTTGATGAAATTTTACTGGGAAACTATTTTTTTGGCAAGAAGAGTTACAAAAATGGTTTAGAATCCATCAAAAGGTGATAGCTAGGGTTCCCCCTATGGAAACCATTGTTAGTTATTTACTGATTTATTATAATTTGTGAAAATGTATTAATAAATTGGGGAAAAGTCCATGTGGATTTGGTCGGAGCATTTTGGAGTTTGATAAATAACCTCCTAACTGTCACTGATAAAGGTCAGAGTGTTGCCATACAAAACAAGAGTAGATTGCTGTTGAGCATAGTGGCAACGCAACCTTGTGGCAGGTGATATATAATACATAACCAACATAACCAACAACCCAGGTATAGGATCCCTTATCCGGAAACCCGATATCCAGAAAGCTCCAAATTACAGAATGGCTGTCTCCCATAGACTCTATTTTATCCAAATAATCCATTTTAAAAATGATTTCCTTTTTCCCTGTAATAATAAAACAGTAGCTTGTACTTGATCCCAACTGAGATATAATTAATCCTTATTGGGAGTAAAACCAGCTTATTGGGTTTATTTAATGTTTAAATGAATTTATAGTAGACTTAAGGCATCAATACCCAAATTACGGAAAGATCCGTTATCCAGAAAACCCCAGGTCCCGAGCATTCTGGATAACAGGTCCCATACCTGTATATCATTTATGAATGCAATTTTCTTAATAAAAAGTACATTTATGCTGAGTGTAAATAGCTGCCATTTTTAGTCCTAAATACCTGTAGTGATTGATGAATGAGATAAAATGCTGTTTATACTCGTACTCCACTTATCTTCCCCTCCTTACTGTAGTTTTGCTATTTTCTCATTTAGGTTGATCCAAATGGTACTGCAGCTAGAGACGGGCGAATCCGGGAAGGAGACAGAATTTTACAGGTATGTGTGTGTGATAAACGAATATTAACAGCTGATATTTCTATAATATACCTATATAAAATTACAAATAGTACGGAAAAAATTGGATGAAAGGAACTAAAGCAATGTCTTTGCAGAAAATATTTTCTTAATACATTTGTTATCATATTAAACTTGTAAATAGCCTATACATCTTCTGTTCCATTCATGGAATACTGTTCCATTCTCCAGAAAATCATATTCAGTGCTAGCACATACAAATAGAATGAAAGGTAGAGTAGGTTGGGTTCCTGCAGAAAACAGGACATCACATGGATAGCAGATAGCCCTTCACTATGCACAAATGTATGTCATCTCTTGTATTCCACCTGTTCAGGAAGGTGGGTCTGGGTTGAGGTAAGTAAACAGTTTCTGTACATTCTGATTAAAGAATGGTGATGGCAATTAGCCCTCTAAACTATTTGCAAATTAATTTGAATTGGTACTTAACGTAAACTGAGATTCATAGCCTTTCTTTTCACAGCTTTGATTTAGGCAAATTGATTTGTGAATGGAATTGCAGATGATTAAGGTTCTCGCATCTCTAGTGTTTTGGTAATTGTCCCTGAATGTGAAAATTGGTAGCTAACATTGTTTTCTATGTTGCTTTTCTTACTGGCTAAACTATAGTTGTTTCGTAGGCTGAAATTTTATGTAATTTAATATTCTGCTTTATATAAAATACTTGAACTTACGATACAAGAATGTTCAGCATAATAAGCTAGATCATGTTTTTGTTTAATGGCAAAGTTAATGAACAATGGAATTTTATTTTGGGAAGAAGAATCCCCATCCCATTTCCAAAAGAAAACATTGTTTGCAACTTAAGTTGGATTTAAAAGAAAGTCAACTCTGAATGTATTTATTAAAAAATGTGACAATTTTACACTTTCCCCCCACAAAGCCTTGCTGAAACTCAATTGCATTCTTGGGCTGGTATCAGCTTTGAGAATCAGCAATCTTTTGAGAGCGAGTGGAACTGTAAGATAGCTGTCTGCTCCTAACCTGATCTTAAATAACACAAGTTTTAAAGGTGTATTTATCCATCTCCCTGTGTGGCAAAAAGTGTGAAAGTCTGTAGAGATAGAATGGCATGGCCAGAAACAATGATTGCAGACATCGCTCTGATGTGTGGTAATAGAAATGGCAGAAATGTAATCGCTCATTCAGGCAAGGACAGACAGCTAAGCAAACCTCTATAACATCTGTCAGAAGTACAGTATATACTTCTATAAAGAAGAGCATTGACAAAATGCAAAGACTTTTGTTGAACCATAACTTTGTGCTTTCTCATCTCTCCCCATCTTATTCACGCTTAACATCTTCATTTCCTCTTTATACTTAATTTACCTGTATTAATTTACTACTTTCTTGTTCATCAACTTTCTGCCCATTGCGTAACAATAGATTTCAAAATGGGGTTCATGTTTGTGGAGAGTAGTGGTACTCGTACTGATTGTGTTTCCGATATAGACTACAGTGGACTACAGAGTTCCATCCTCAATGGATAACTTTAGTTATGGTCTGTTGTCACTAGACTCAGTCGCATTCCTGTCTCTTCTATATCCTCACCCTTTTTCCTTGTTTAATTCCCTCTGCCTTTTCATCTTCACAGACATCAATCCACATCTTCACCCTCACCATATGTCTTTTGCATTCTCCAATTATCAGTCTGCAAAATAAGCAGAGTTCGTTTCACAAATGCAGTGAACTGGCCTCATACTATTGCTGCCCAGTAAATAAATGACTGGGTTGCATTCCCATTAAACTATCCAAACAAAGCAGATCATTTCCCATTCTAAAGAACAAACTCTGGGTATCCAGCAAATTAAATAGGCAGATGAACTTCTTCCTACAGCCCCAGGTGCATTGTGGGTAGTTTACAGCACTTCATATTTCACCTGCACATGTCACAGAAAACAAGGGCATTCCAGATCTCAACGGAAATGTATTTTCAGCAGCTGCATGAGTGTGTATTAGAACTTTCAACATTCGTTTGAAATCACACATACTCGATTCAAGTACATTAATGGAGAGAGCAGATCTTAAATGTAAATTTATAGACAGAAAAAGCACCGCACTGACAAGAGAGAAGCTGAAAATAAATGGCCCTTACAATGGAATGGTTGTAATTACAAAAATGATGCATGTAGAGGACTTTTTCACAAAGAGAAGATAATTCTAACTAAACTCTTGGGATTTTCATTATGATAATTGGACCCTTTTCTGTATGAAATAAAGGACAACCATTTCATCATGTACAATACTTGATCCCCAGACCTTTGCATTCATGAATTATGGTATCTCTGTGTTAGGTCATATTGCGGAAAGAGTCATCACAGCACCAAATAACTGTGTAATTTAACAGAAGTGCACAGCTTTTCTCATTCAGAGCAAACTAGATGGCCGATATTTGCCAATTTCAAATTTATTAATATAGAGAATTAATTGTTTACCTGTCATTGTTTATGTGCCTTTCACTCACCATCTGTGCTGGATAGAAATAAAATGGTTTCAAACATCAAATAAATTCTATCATATTACTTTCTTACACGCTTTCCAATAAAGGGGGAAATTTACTAAAGGGCGAAGTGGCTCCCAATAATGTACACCCTACTGGCTTGTACATTAGAGAGGGTTTCACAGGTTTAAGAGGTCAAATCACATTATTTTCTATGGACAGAAAAAATTTTGAAACTGTTCTAGTTAGTGATGACTTTAATGATTGTGCCAGCATAGTAATAAATGTGGGACTACTCCTTTAACTCCTTTAGCCCTGGAATTAGGCGTAAGGTTGATCAGTTTTAACAATACTGGACCAATCATTCAGTTATTATTGATCCTAACTATAGCTAAATGTTTCCCCATAGAATAGAATATGAACTGTCTGCTTAAACCTGTGTAAACAGCGTGGACTGGGAGGAAAAACAGGGGTTAATATAATGGCCTACGTCTACACATTCCTGTAGTCCTGAGTACTGTGTATTTCACATACCCAGGCTGTACAAGGAGTGCAATGATGGTATTCCTTGGAGCAGGATTGCAAGAACTAAGTAAAGATGCAGGAAAAGATTTAATCATTCTCTCTTCGTTCTCTAAGCACAGACAGGTTCGTGTTAACACCTGCTCTAGAGTTTCGTTAAACATTTTGTCGCAAAGAAATAAACGCTTTGCAATTGTGACATTTTATTACATACGCTGCACAGTCATTTGTTCGCAAACTTTGCGAGGCAGTGATTGAGGTCTTAAATTGGTCATAAAGGATGCAAGTAATGAAAATCATATTACAGTCCTCCACAAGTGCTGTATGTTTACATACTGTATAGTTATACGTTCTTCAGATAGATGCCTTCTGCTCATAGCCTCCCCAGATATTTTTACTTCCTTCCCTTGCTAAGGCGGCTTGTGTGTTTGTGAATAATTCAGTTCAGCTTAAGAAGTTCCAAAGGTTCCATAGTTCCGTGTTTCAAGTTCTGTTCCACCCTATCATGCTCTTATCTAAGTCCACCACTGCTTACTGCCACACACCTTTCTGTAATTTGGGGGAGACATTTCTATTGGGTTACACATGACTTATAAGTAGGAATTTAAAAAATAAATGTATCAGTGGTGTGTTATTAATTATTGCCTCCTGGGAGATAATACAGTAGCTCCATAATTGGCTCACTACACCTCTACTCTATGACTGATTTTAGCTATTCCACTGCCATTCTTTCTTCTACCAGCACTATTATCTCAGAGTGACAGTTCCATTACTCTGAACGGAAAAAGATGAACGTCACCTGTCAGAATGTGGTTAATTGTGTTGCTAGATGTATGTTACTGGGGCGCAGGTTAGACATTTATGAACATAACTGCTTCCACTGATGTTCACCATCCTTCACAGATCAATACTGTTCTTATAGTAAGCGCATAATTGAGTGAAGGCATTTACGACCGAGGGCTGAGGATGAGTCCTCTGTGTAACTTTCGGCATCCATACATTTAGCACAAATGAGTTGATATTTGCCCTTTATTGTGTTTGTGCCTTGCGGAAACGGCAACTAGTGTGCCCATTTCATTTGTTTTTCCAGATTAATGGCCAAGATATCCAGAACAGAGAGGAGGCTGTGGCATTACTCTTCAGTGATAAATGCAAGAGAATCATTCTGATGGTAGCAAGACCAGAATTACCGGTTAGTGAACAAGAATATTCTTTATTATCCTGACCTAAAATATAAAGAAAATCATGCTGTCAAAGCTAGGCTGTACAATGTTGTTGTTTTATTAGCTGGCTTACAAAATCAGCAAAACCAGCCATTTTTATTTGTTTATTTAAGGTTTAAATTATTTTCTAGTCAACTGCAGGTATGAAGATCCAAATTACAAAAAGATCTATTATCCAGAAAATCCCAGGTCCTAAACATAAAGTATAGTGTATGTATGTACAGTATATATATATATATATATATATATATATATATATATATATATATATATATATATATATATATATATTGTTATTTTATTTGCAAAAGTCCCTAGAGTGCAACAGCTTCTTACACAAATTATATATATATATATATATATATATATATATATATATATATATATATATATAGATATATATATATATATATATATATATATATATCTCTATATCTCTATATATATCTATATATATATATATATATATATATATATATATATATATATATATATAGATATATATATATATATATATATATATATAGATATATATATATATAGATATATATATAATATATATATATATATATATATATATATATACATACATATAACTTTTCATAACAACTCTTAAGGGATCAAGTCCAAGGATACTATAGGGCTCAAAATTAGTGATGGGCCAGCATCAAAAAAAACAAGACGCTGGCGCTGTTTTGCAAATTTTTCGCCATTTTGAGAATTTTGCAGGTAATTCGCAAATTTTTCGCAAAGCGAAACGCCCCAAATTCACCCATCACTACTCAAAATAGCAACCCTTAATACTCATTCAAAAAGCACTAATACCACAGTAACATAGTAATGTTACTCCTGTTTCATTCTTTTTTTTTCAGATATTTATTATGTTAAGGTTGCATAAGGAATACTGATTTGGCAAATATAGCAAATATAGCAATATACGTTTTTCTATAAATCAGTATTTAAGTAATATTTTCCATGGAAAAGGAGGCTAACAATGCTTTTATGAATATAGATCATAATCACTAATAGTAGACCTTGCATTAGTAAAGTATCGGAGTTTATGAAAGTTTCCTCCCACACTCCAAAAACACACACGCAGGTAAACTGGCTTCATACAAAATTGTGTGTGCTGTAAATGTGATAGGAGGCTGTAAGCTACACTGGACAGGGACTGATGTAAATGATGTAAAATTGCTGTAGAACATGTCAGTGTCATATAAATAAAGAAAAACATATGGTAAGTTTTGTATATCATCACTAAGCAACTACTAGATTGTGACTCAGCTGTATTATTTAATAAGATTTACAGACACAGAAAGCTCACAATGTTGCCTTGGCATTTTATTGATTCTAATGTCACATAGACAGCAACATTTCCAGGAAAATTTGGTGGTGGACCCCCCTCTCCTCCTGGATTGGTACATGTGCATTAATGTGCTGACTGCTGATCACTTAGTAGAGGGGGGATGCCTCAGGCAGCAGCATTCTGTAATATTTTACTATACATAAAACATATTTCAGCACAAGCTGTTGAACACACATTCCCTTTTGAGTAATTGTAATTTGAATGGTCTATGGACTCGTAAATAGAAAACAACAAAATAAAAAAAATAATAATTTTCCATTTATCTTCTTTTCATTAATCATGTTAACTATAAATCCTTTCACTTTTATTACGCACATACTCTCTGCTGCTGCATTTTTTACATGAAACAAATCCAGGACAAATCCAGCTGTTACCTGATATTATCCTGTTCTCACTGTTTTTGTGTTATGCATATTCATTTGTGGGTATCAAATAAGGAACCAGTGTAACGTACAGATGGGTTAGATTAGGCACAATGTCATGTCAGTATTATATATTTTAGATACAGTATATATTTTCTTTTTTTCTTTTTATTTCACACTCTAAATTCCAGCTTTTCGTTTTTATGTAAAGCTGTGAATGGTAAATTCACCTGGGAAACTTCATCTGGCATTAAAGGTATTAAAGAAGACCAAATGCTTAGCTAAAGAAGTAGCAAGAAATGTTGTGCTTTGTGTTTTGGGCTTATTTACCAGCCCGAGGCAACCACCGCCATTTAGCAGGGAAGATTTGTGCCTCTGAGGATGCCCCAGTAGCTCCCCATCTTCTTTCTGCTCATTCACTGCACATGCTCTGTGCTGCTGTCACTTACTGAGCTTAGGGATAGACTTTTTTAAAGTAAATAAGTTAATAAGTTCAGTATATAAATTATTGCATTTTTAGCCATATTTATTTTTAGGGTTTTGTTCTCCTTAAATGAGCTGGCCTACATGTATGGGATGAACTGCATCATGCCAAGGGATGTGATACCTTGTGTAATGTTTCTACTGCCTTCTGACAGCTTGTGTGGTTGATTTCTTTTTTCAATATTTTTTTTCTACGATGATCTCAGTAGCAAAGTGATAAAAGGATACAGTAAAGTCTAAGGTCATTTTTCAGCTTTTACCTTCTTATCTTGGTGACTTTCCAGAAATCATTAAACAGACTTCTTAGAGCAGTCAAATAAACTGCCAGTTTCGATGAGCACAGATGTTTCTGAACAAGGGATTTTTCACTATGACAGAGCAATCTTTACCGCCTTTAATTAACTGCACAGAAAAGCCATTTCTCCACAGTTTCTTTGTGATTAATGCTAAAATGATCCCTAAAGGAAAGGAAATGGAGAATAATAACTTCTTTTGGTTCATCACAGAGTGAGAAGAGCTTTTCTTTCTGTTTCAGTCTATGCTTCATGCTAATTTTATCCCAGTTTATCATGCCCCAACTGTTCTGATGTTCTTTATCTTGGTACTAGTGATGGGCGAATTTGTCCCATTTCGCTTTGGCAAAAAATTCGCAAACGTCCCACAAAATTAGCGAAATGCCAAAAAATTGGAAAGTTCATGAAAAAATCATACGTTTTCACTCAAAACAAATTTCACTCGTGAAATTTGAAGGATTTCACTCAAAAATCGTGAAATTTGAAGGTTTTCACTAAAAAATCTTGAAATTTGAAGGATTTCACTCAAAAAAATCGTGAAATTTGAAGGTTTTCACTAAAAAACCTTGAAAATCTGACATTTTCACGAAAAAATTTTGAAAATCGGAAATTGACGACAGCAAATTTTCAGCGATGAATTTTTGTGGGAGATTTGCGAATTTTTTCGCTGTTGGCGAAACGCGGGAATTTGCCACAAATTCCTGCCAGGCAAATTTATTCGACCATTACTTCTTGGTACCAATAGTACCAGCAGAACATTTTGGCATTGGCTACAAGTCTTACAAAAAAAATAAATAAAGAGATGCAGCCTATGAAAACACACACATTTTAAAAAAATATATTAATATTAACTATTAAATATCCACCGTGGCACATATCAGTTCACTTGATCTATTCTTAGATTACCAAGGGCAATCAAAGTACTGAATGAAAAATGTTCTCATCTATTATCTATCAAATATCAAAATAACAATTCCTATAAGAAGGTTGCTCTGCACCTGTCTATAATCACTGTAATAACATGTGTTTTGTTGGGGCATTGTGTGTTCTGGACACATAGCTATTTACATGAATGTATTTTGTTTGAAGAAAATGATGATTAGAGATGTAAGAGATTAGAAACAAGTAAGTCAGTTTGTTTAAGAGCTGGATGAAAAGCACCAGTGCTGAATATATTATCATTCATTTTCTGGTGTAAAGGAAAGTATAACAGGCCTGTTTTTTCTAAAGAATCATTATGATGAAAGGATCTGGCCAGCCATTGCTATTAGGGTTTACACCAGTGCTATGGATGACTAATAATATAATGTAATGTTCTAATGTATTCTTTACAGTTGGATGAAGGGTGGATAGACGATGAAAGGCATGAATTCTTGGAGGAGTTAAACAACCAAAAATTGGAAGAACAACATAACGAAGCAATGCAATACAAAGCTAATGAAGTGCAACAGGTACAAATTATTTAACATCAAATTTAACATTTTTAATCTTCTCTGTGGAGAGGTATTCTTTAAATATATAAAAATGTAATATAATCAACTGAAATACTGTAGAACCCCCATTTTACATTTTTCAGGGGACCAGAAAAAAATTATGTAAAATCCAGGAAAATTTTAAATCGGGGACATTTATTATGCATAATATATACAGTAGGTGGGACCACAAAACAACAATGTAAAATGAAGGAAAACTTAAAATCAGGGGATGTCAAATGGGGGTTCTACTGTATTAATTTAGTAATGTTACAGTATGCCAATAGCTTTCATATATATTTCTCCCTGCTTCTCTTATTTTGTTTCTTCTGTTTGATCACTGTTATATATGTTTAGATACGACTTTTGCAGATACAATTTCTGGTATAATATAGAGGGGTATAATATAGACTGATTTACTCTAAAATGAATCACCTTGGGGTCAGTGGGGAAGGAGTTTTTCTTCCCTCTCCTAATGGTTTCGTGTAAACTGAATAATGATGAAATCAATAAAGCTTGTTACATGAGATATTTTTTTTCACTGAGACCAACCCTCTATAATAATATCCAGCTTTCCAAGTTAGCAAAATGTATGGCTGACAGAAAGTGGTTATGGCAGAGAGCCTGAAAGATGTAGGCACAGATCTTAAGCCTTAATCAACAGATCCAGCTGGCTACCTTGTAATCTTCTTCTCCACAAAAGCTTACTTTCTGATAAGACTCAGGCACATCAGCTACTGGATTCTCATTTTGCGGTATAAAGCAAAAACAGAATGTCTTATACACACACACGATCATGCCCTGTCTCAGATAGTTTCACTTGGCTTCACGGAGACATGCTTAATTGAGAAAGACATTTCAGATCCGTGATTTGTCCTATCATACATTCATTTCAAAATCGGCACGAGTAAGCAGGCTATAAGCTTTTAAAAAATAAAATAACCCCATCAAAAATGGTCAGTTCAATGCATATTTTGACCACGATGTTAAATCCTCAAAATGGCATTTAAATTGGGGAAATCAAGTTTAATCTAAAATGAGACATAATTATGTAACCCTCTTAACTTACACGTGAGCCCTTTACAATATGGATGTTTGTACCAATCACTTCATAAAGCTCAGTCATTTTACCAACATTCCAAGTCTTCAAATAAAACTGATAAAAGTAATTTAAATGATATATTGTCATGAATTATAGCCAAATTCATTGTTATAAACTGCAAATTACCCACTACATTATTTGGACTGTAGAAGGATACATTACAGTTTTACAGTATGGTGTTGCATACATAAAATAATAATAACGCTTAAAATCAAATGAAACCATCTTTTATTTATTATTGTGTATGAAGAAAGAACAGGCTTTGAGAGAAAATGCAAGAGAATCAGTACTTGATAGCTTTATTATAAGAAAGATAAAAAGCACCTGAAATCACCCCTTGTCCCATTACCCTACAATACACATGTATTGTATCAAACACAGTGCAAGGCCTCAGATACAAACACATCCGCAAATGCAACCGGAACCAAAATGGACACAAAATTTTGCATGAATTGCTTATATGCTTCTTTGCACATTAAGATCAGTGCCAATGCAACCCTTTAGATTTGTATTATACATTTTGAGCAAGCGCATGCATTGACATAAAGAACCCTGGTTTTATCTTCAATCTGGACCTGGTGGTGAATCAGCTGTCTAATTGCTAAACATTAGGCAACAAAGTTATATTGCAAATAAATAAAATGGAGATCTGCATCTAAACTTTGCACTTTCAAGGCATTTTGAAAAACTGACATGATATCCAACATCTTGATCTAAATATATTTTGCAGAAAAGGAACAAAAAGCACTACAATAGCCTACTTGTCAGGGTCCTACAGAAGCTTTAAGAGCTAAATTATAAAATCAGTGGGGTAGAAAACAATATCTTATTCAACCTCTCTCAAGACAGCTTTATTAATAACTCAAGAAATCAAAGGAAGTTACTCTATTAATAGAGTAAACATATTTATTTACATGCTCCAGTGAGCATTACCATATCTCTGAAATATGATAACAATAAACAATCATTAAGAAATGAAAACCTAGATGTTTTATGTCAACTGATGAAAGATTATTTAGTGATAAAAAACAGTTAATGAATTCACATAATTTGGCCATAAGAAAGGAGACTTCACAAGACAAAATTAAATGTAGAAAAAATACTTTGATCATCCTGAAATTGATTCGATTGGTTTGACAAAAATATGTTGTAACAAGCAGATTTAAAAAAATATATATTGACACAGAAAAATGAGCCAGAATCCACATAGAAAATTGGTTATAGTGTCATCCATCAAAAACTGCCAGCCAATCAATCTGGTCACTTTGGTTGGTGATTGCAGATCTATCATTTATCTAAGGCAAACAGCCAGTGGTTCATTGGGAATACATACTGTATATGGTATTTAGGCATTTTGGTATGTTACTCTCACATAAACATGATTTTTGTAAGGGGTCAGGGATGGTAAACTGATTTTCTTTAATCAAAACAACCCATTAGACAATTCACTAGATGCAATTTACTTTCAATTTGCCAGGTACTTTCCATGTTATAAAACTGAGCCTTGGGTTCTCATAGTATGTGTGACCTGATTATTTGATTTGCATCATTCCAAGAATCAAACTTATTCAAACTTATTGGTTAATGTTCATTAACCAATATTTTTTTTTATTAATAATATTAAATATGGATTTTATCAGTGTTCTTCCAGGAATAAACATTAATTCTGAATTCTAGTCAACTGCATAAACCACTACAAAAATATGAACTGGTAATTACTAATCTTAAATCCCAAATCATTATGCAGACATACCGATGTGGCAAATTACAGTAAAAAGAGACAAAGATAATTATGGTGTTGACAGAAGTAAGTGTAACACAAACATTTACAGTGCTCGCAGAAAGAAAAAAATGGTAATTTGTCACAATATGGGTGCGTACTTTGTTGCCAACTGCAAATATTTGAGCTTTTGCAAATAAATGCAGCCATTAAGAGAAATGGCAAGGAAAACATGATTTCTGCGGTAGTAGCTAAGGGACAGTGGGGCAGATTTACTAAAGGGGGCGAAGTGGCTAACGCTAACATCTTTTTGCCAGAGTTGCCATCCGCAGGGACATCATCGATTTACTAATGGGTACAGGCGGCAATTTGCTAGTGAAAGAAACTGGCGCTAGCGTTCATTCGCACTCTATCGCCAGGCGACTTTTCACTCTGGCGAACGGACATTACTCCGCAAATTCACTAAAATGTGGATTTTACTGCACGTTACCTCTTTCACCAGAGTTGCCTTTGCAACCTCAGACCCGGCAAAGTGCATGAAAGTAGCTAGATCTTCCTCAATCTTCTGTCACTTACATTATATTCTATGAGCAGAAAATGCATCAAGTCCAAAAAACGCTGGCGTCATTTCATTTTTTCAGAGTGCTAGGCTGCAAAATTTTCACCGGTTAGTAAATCTGCCCCAAAGATAGCAGGTAGAGGATATAAAGAAAGTAGGGCCATGTCAAACCAGGACTTTTCTCCAATATGTAACTATGTAGTGGTGTAACTATGCCTTAGGAGAATATGCGGCCCCACAGTGCACAGATGGACAGATATTGGTGCAGAAAGTGGCTAACGCTGGCGAAAATTCTACAGCATGACGTCATTTTGGCACTTCGCTGATTTACTAACGGTAGCTGGCGTAATTTAGCCAAGGAGATAGACTCTGGCGCAACTTCGCACTCTAACTACAGGCGAATTTTCGTTTTACATTTTACTGACCGTTACCTCTATCGCCAGACTTGCCTTCGCCACCTCAGACCAGGCGAAGTGCAATAGAGTAGATAGGAGTTCCTCAAAAAAAAGTTTAAAATTTTTCTAAGCCTATTTAAAGGGTGATAGACTGAAAAAGATCGTAAATTTTTTTTGAGGTACCCTTCTTCCCCCGTACATTTGCTAACATATGGCACCTAAACTATACTGTGGACACATGTGTAGGGCATTATAACAACTTTGTATAATTTTATTAAGGTTCCCTGGCCTTGTGTAGTGTAATGTATTTGCTGCAGGATATACGGCCATTGTACTTTAACTGCACACGATATGCTAATTAGCCAACAATAGCGTAACTTATAACTGCTGAGCATAATTTCGCTGGAGTCGTTTCGCCAGCATTTGGTACCCTGTGCGCAACTTCGGATCTTCATGAATTAGCGTTGTCCAGGTGAATTTACGCCTGGCAAAGTGTTGCGATGTGCGCGATGTGCCAGCCAGCGCTGGCAAATTTTCGCCGGTTAGTGAATTTGCCCCATAGGGTGACATGGCCCTAATATTTAAGGCACAAAATGAGCCTTTATCAACCTAGTTTGATTAAAGAATATTTAGTGCCCAAAATGTTGCTGTGCAGACTTCTGTGCTGTAATGCACCCTTGATTGTCAATAAGAACAGTTTCATGGAAATTAAAATTGATGCTGTTCTATTGTGGAGTAGGGATGGGCGAATTTTTTCGCCTTGTTCCGCCGCGGAAATGACGCCCATAGACTTGAATGGCATTGTGTCAAATAATGACGCGCATCAAATTTTTTTACACCCATAGACTTTAATGGGCGTCAGCGACATTTCGCCGGCCGCAAATTTTGGGCGAAACTAAACAGGTCAAATTCGTCCCCAAGCCTATTGTGGAGTTTGTGTTTATGGCCAGTTTCAAAATTCAAATTCAAATTGCGATTTTTTTTTTCCACAAATCACAAAAATGTTGTGGTTTTCCTATAGTTCTAAAAATCTTTATTTATTAAGGGAAAAACCATGAAAGCCTTTCATGCCAAACTTCGCCAAGTAAAAGCTGTAGGTGCTGTAGAAGTCAATTGGGAGGTGCTCTGATCCTATTAGACTATTTATAAACCAATTAGAATTATAGATGTTTTCTTATTCTTTGCACTACAGATTGACTGAAAACCTCAATGTATTTTTTTCCGATTGTTCAGTGGAACTTTTCACATAAATTAAATGACATTTGCGGTTTTAAGATCTGTCCTTAATAAATAATCCTCTAGGAAATGTTTTCACTGATTTGTAACTTTGAATATTTCTTACTTCTTAAATGATTCATGCTGCTAAGAGCCTTAAGTTTCTGCATTCCTTAGACTTTTAAACTTTTGATTGTGTTCTTAGATTTAGTAGACGTGCTTGGCAGTGGTTTTCTATAGTTATCTTCATATACTATAACCCCATTAGACTTATCTAGTCTGCCAAACCATTATATATATTGTTTTCTGAATTCTACACTTGTGTATTCTGTTCTTCAAACATATCTACTCTGCTGCTGTTGGTTGTTGCAACTTTTTGAATAAACATGTATGATCTATTAAATAATAATTATTTCATCGTTTTAAACCTATTTCATAAATGTTTGTTTTCTTCAGCAAAAAAAGCCAGAAATAGAGGATGGCACCACAGATACTGCAACCTCTTCATCTAACAACCATGAAAAAGACAGTGGCCTGGGGCGTACTGATGAAAGTCAACGTAATGATGAGAGTTCTGAGCTGGAAAATACAACAGGGTACCAAACCAACACATCACTCCTGATGCCAAGAGATTTAAGGCCAGGCCAAGAATCATTAGGAAGCATTGAACTTCACTGCAATGAAAGTTTTATTTCTGGAGAATACATTGATTCTGATTCTGTGGGCAACCCAGATGAGGATTGTGAAAGGTTTCGCCAACTGTTAGAACTTAAGTGCAGGATCAAAAATAGAGGGGAATATGACCTTTATTATTCCAGCAGTACCATTGAATGTAGCAGATCAGACCATGGGGGTGTAGAGCATGAACTACAGCTCCTAAATGAAGAACTGAGAAATATTGAACTTGAATGTCAAAGCATTATGCAGGCACATCAACGACAGAATAACAAGAAGCAACAAGAAGATAACCATGATGATGAGGTGAGAAGTACCACCAGCAGCACCAGCATAAACTTACAGAAAGGAAACCTCAGTGATATCACAGATCATCCTGAACGATCCGATAAGGACAGCTCCAGTGCATATAATACAGCTGAGAGCTGCAGGAGTACTCCTCTGAATATAGATAGATCTCCCGATAGCTCCCTTCAGAGGATCATTAGCATAACTAACAAAAAAAATCGTAGAAGTACTATCGTAACAAATCATTTTTCCTCTGGAATAAATAGCATTGAAAATTCCCCATCCAAATCTATAGCTAGTGCGCAGAAAATTATACATGAATTTCAGGATACAAAGTTACAATGCAGTCAATTGTCTGCTCAAAAAGATCAAAGCATAGAAGAAATACACTACCTTTCACCTTACCACAGCTCCGGATACAAATTTGGAAATGTGCCAGTTCATGCGAGACATTATCAAAGTTACATGCAACTTATCCAACAAAACTCTGCTGTAGAATATACACAAAGTCAGTTAAACTTTGTAGCACAAAGGATAACAGAACCAAGGATGGAGTGGAAAGTTAAAATCAGAAGTGATGGAACAAGGTACATTACTAAAAGGCCAATACGTGACAAACTTCTGAAAGAGCGTGCCTTAAAAATCAAAGAGGAGCGTAGTGGTATGACTACAGATGATGATACAATGAGTGAAATGAAAATGGGCCGTTACTGGAGCAAAGAGGAGAGGAAGCAGCACCTTATGAGAGCTAAGGAACAGAGGAGAAGAAGAGAATTCATGATGCGTAGCAGGTTGGAGTGTCTAAAAGAGAGCCCTCAAAATGGAAGTGAGAGCAAAAAGGAAGTCAGTATTATTGAACTAAGTCATAAAAAAATGATGAAAAAACGAAACAAAAAAATTTTGGACAATTGGATGACAATCCAAGAACTAATGACACATGGCGAAAAGTCCCCTGAAGGAAACAGAGTACACAATGCCTTTCTATCAGTCACAACCGTTTGATTGTGAGTGTAAAGTAGTATGCTACCTTACAAGGTAGACTACGATTGCCTCGTTAAATGTGGCACTTTTATATACTTTGTGATGGCTTATAGTTTTTCATTTTGTAAGCAAAACTATCTGGAAATTTTACAGCTTGATTTTCATATCAAGCTGCTTTCTTTTTATAATTTCAGTACTTGGGAAAGTACTTAGGTTTTAATTTTTTTTCAAGAAAATTGAAATAGAAAAAGCCATTTGTTTTCTTACTACAATGCACCTAATGTAGGTTAAACACTGGATTTATTTCTCTAACTTTTTCTACCTGCGTAGTTCTCTACATACAAAAACAAAACTGTTTTGTATACGTCTTTTTGACAAACATGCAGCTAAACTTCCTATGTAAACTTTGTAATTTATCAGAATTAATCTATGTATAATAATTTGGTTTTTTTTTTTAATTTGTACATGGAATTTGGTAATTGTATTAGTAAGTGTAAATCGGTTACATTGCCCAAAATTGTGGTGGCATCAGTAATGTAGTCATAACTGTGAAGATGGCAGAGAAATAAATTATTACACATAACTGGCAAAATGCAGCTATGGGTGTGTAATGTAGTTTAATTTTGTTGCATGTTTTTCACACAAATGGTGTTTTATAGTTTTCCTAAACTAAAGTAATCCCATTTAAAATATGACTTTTATTAAATATTGTTTTCTAAATTTGCTTTGAACTGCAGTATTAGAAGCTGTATTTTCATTACTGTACTTTTATAAATGTACAGTAAACATTGTGTATATAGTACAGGATCACTATGGATATTCTCAGTTTGGGAACCACCAAAGGTTTAAGACAAAGCTTTTCATGGTTCATCTTTATCAAGAAAATTTAAATTTTATACACCTTAATTGGAAATGAATTGTCAAACTGTTTGCAGTCTTTTTTGTCTTCTTCAAAAGTGCCTCAAAGGAAATCAGCTGTCAAAGTACCTAGGGTTGCAATACAGATACATTTACATTAGCATTATTAAATCTTAAAGTGGATTTTATTCCATATTTATTTTGTTCTCAGGTTCCTTACATGACATACAAGGGGGGTAGTGGGTGCACTCCAGGCTAGAAAAATATGTTTAAATACAATGGAAGTGCAACTGACATCCTATTAATTAATCAATGTACATTCCCTGGTCCCTTGTCTTACAAGTAATTCAATATATGTGCAAGTGCATGTGTGTAAAAAAACAAGGGTTTTTAGTTACAAAGTTATGATCATAAAATTGGTAAGGATTAATAGGATGTCATTTGCACTTTCATTGTATTTAAATGAATTTTTTTAGCCTGGAGTTACCCACTACCCCCCTTGTATTTTTCCTTACATGACATACCTTGAATTTTCAGGCTTTTATTATACTTAAATATCAGTGATACATGACATTTTCTTAATTCCACAAAAAACGTAATTATAATTTGCTTTAAAAACATATGCATAATGTCGAGTATTCTAAATATGCAAGAGGAATTTAAAGAAAAACACCTACAGCTAAACTATATGTTGCTACATTGTAAATCTGTACATTTGATCATTTTGACTGAGCCAATATGGTCAGCTGAGAAACACAGTTGGTATGTATATGGGATCCTTTGACCAACCTGACCAATCGTTATGCCTACAAAAACCTGAACATAAATGTTCTGAATATGCTTTTTCTAAAGAATGAATTCCATTGACCATATGACCATTGGATCATAGATAATATATAGGATATCAAATGACTGTTAACCTCATATCACACCTAAATGGCCTGCAAGCTAGGCTTTGTGGAACAATTTACCTTCAGGTTGATCCAGGCACGACAGGGTGGTCAGCCACACAGTTTGCCAGCCACTATCCTACAGAAATGTCAACAATTCTAAGAAATTTGAATAGTCTAACTTAGCCAGCTTATGGCTAAAAGCTAATAATTAGCATAATTTCCCAATATTGTAAAACACTCTTGGGGGCACATTTACTTAGGGTCGAATATCAAGGGTTAATTAACCCTCGATATTCGACCGTCAAAGTAAAATCCTTCGACTTCAAATATCGAAGTTGAAGGATTTACCACATTTCCTACGATACGATCGAAGGAAAAATCGTTTAATCGAACTATTAAATCCTTCGAATAGAACGATTCGAAGGATTTTAATCCATCGATCGCACGATTTTCCTTCGATCAGAAAATTGTTAGGAAGCCTATAGGGACCTTCCCCATAGGCTAACATTGCACCTCGGTAGGTTTTAGGTGGCGAAGTAGGGGGTCGAAGTTTTTTTTAAAGAGACAGTACTTTGACTATCGAATGGTCGAATAGTCGAATGATTTTTAGTTCAAATCGTTCGATTCGTAGTTGAAGTCGTAGTCGAATGTCGAAGTAGCCAATTCGATGGTCGAAGTAGCCAAAAAAATCATTCGAAATTCGAGGTTTTTTTTATTCTATTCCTTCACTCGAGCTAAGTAAATGTGCCCCTTGGTGTGCTATATTTATCCCTATCTTTACGTTAAACTTTTTCACACAAATTACATTTGTAGTTGTATTTTTCCAGTGGGTGGCAAAGAGCCCCATCTGGCTTTGCCTGACTGTCTGTTCATTAATGGTCAGTCACAGACTGGTGTCTCCTGGTAGTAATAGAACAGGGGAAAAAAAATTCCAAATGCATCAGTTAACAGTGCTGCTCCTGCAGAATCGAAAAAATGCACTGGTTCTTGGATCTTTCTATAGCAGCACCACACTGCCATCATAACTTGTCTATAAAGGGATTTTAGGCATTTTACAAATTTGTACCCTGCAGTTATTTGATTCAAATAAATTTCCCAATCCCCTATAAACACAATATCAAGATAGCCCACCCTAGAACCCAAAAATAGAGATTTTGAAATGTAATTTGTATACAACTGTTAATCCAGCTAATTAAAATAATAGGCCCAAATGTATTAAAATACGTATTATATCACTGTTACTATTGATGGATGGGGGACCCAAGAGAAAATTCAAAAGAGATAACATGTGAAAGTAAACAGAGGTCCAGGACTAAGAACTTAGCTAAAACTCTTTAGCTAACAGTAACAGCTGCTGTGTAACCATGGGGGCAGCCATTCAAGCACATGATAACAGATAGGTTCTGAAGAATCCACTTGTATACCACAGAGCTTATCTGTTATCTGATGTGTATCCTGTGCCTTCTCTCCTTTTTCAGATTTGAATGGCTGTCCCCATGGCTACACAGCAGCTTGTTTATGTAAAGCATCTGAAGCAGACATGCCAGTTGTACAAGTGCAAAGCAACATTTCATTATATTTTTTACTACTTTAAAATGCTTTCATTTTTTGGTGTTACTGTTCCTGTAATTAAAAGGATTTGGAGGTTTTTGTTTATAACAAGCTGTGTGACTCTAAGCAGAATCACTCAGTGGCTACTAAATTAAGAATTGTCTTGCATTTAAAGGGGCTTTAACTCAAGCAATGTAATTTTGCATATGTTTAGATGCCTGGTAAGCCACACCTTGAGAATACAGTGCAGATTTGTACCTACTCCTTAATGAATATTAGTGAAATTATTAATGTGTTGGGATGCTACAAACATGTGCAATTAAACTGGTAATAGGAAAGGAACAATGAAACTATGAGGAGAGTCTATTAAAGTTGGGTCTGTTTACTCTGGAGAAAAGGAGACACAATTACACTTTACAGAACATTTTGTTCTCACCACCCAGGGGCCCCTGAGATGTTAGAGTCCCAGAGCTAATGCTCTTTTCCCCATCCTAAAATATATTTGTATTTACCCAAAGAAATGTTTATGGTAAGAAGTGCTAAATTAAAAATGATACCAGATGAAGGAATTAATATCAGGGCTTTAAAACACTAAAAGAAGGAAGTAAACAGCGATCCACCAGAATCAATTTAAAATACATTAACATAAAACCTCTTTAGCATTTCAAAAGAACTGCATTTATTTTTTTTAAATTGACCCAGTTGGCCATGTTTGCAATTCAAAACTAGATTTGATGGGAGAGACCAAGCCATCCTAAAGGTATTTAATGCTACACCAGGAACAAGATGAATAGCATCAATATTTATGTCAACTGGGATGCTGTCAGGGGCTTGTCAACATTTTGTATTAAAAATAAATCCATTCCCTCGCCTTTTTCTTCTGCGTCTCTCCCAAAGCTTATTATTTAATTCTGAGCCCAAACATCAGTCTGCTTCAGGTACAGCACATTAAAGCTAAAATCTTCCACCTGACAGTTTCATTTACTTTGGCAAGAATTTCTAACACCTAACTTATCAGCCCTTTCTGCTAGGCATTAACTTGTTAAATGACTCTTAATTATACATAAGCAGATGGAGATTTGAATTAAAATTACCTTACACTCGAGTAGCTTTTAGTTCATTATAACATATCTTTCCCTTCATCATTTAGGCAGTCTCATCATCGTTCATATAGGAAATTATTAAAGTATTGTAATTTCCATATTTCATCTGATAGATCCAACATTTAATGGCATAAATGCACATATGGTCTGACTAATACCACGCGTGAGTAAATTATTCATATCAGTTGCAGATTTTGTGCTTTGTCATCTACTTTTTTTAAGGACTTCATATTTGCTTGTGCTTGATAATTCACCTCATTAAGTTTCTATTGATTTTTTTTATATACTGTACAGCAGTTTTGCTCTCACCAACTACTGCTGATCACTAAACATTTACTAAAGCAAAGTTCTTCTGGCTACTCTGCTACTTAACAGAAAATATATGCACAATCCTAATAAATGTGAACAATTTTTTACTTGGTGCAAATTGAATATAGGTTTCGCAAACCCTTAAAACTAATTATTCTGCATAACATCCAACAGTGAAAAAACAAGTTTCCAAATTTCATTGCACAGTGTATGTAATAAAACTTAATAATGAAAAAGGTGTTATTTTTGCACACAAAAATTCCACTTTTAAACAGGTATAAGAAAATGCTCTCAATGTAATAATTGTCTAACAAAGAATATTACATTGCAAAATAAACATTTTTTGTTTTTATTTGTTCAAATACCTTTTACTTTTATGACCTTGAAATTAATTGAAAATTGTAGTTATTTTTTTTAGAATCCAAAATTTTTGTTGAAAAAAAGCTTGATTTTTTTGAGATTTATTATAAACCAAGGTTGGAAAAAGTCTGAATCCGAAAATCTGGCATCTAAGGCCTCCTGAGGTTGTATGTAAGTCAATAGGAGAGGTCGCTATCCTATTTGGAAGTTTGGAAGTTTGGAAGTTTCACAGGTCTGTGCTGGAATTAGTCTGAAAATCTGACTATTTTGTACTTTAAGGGCAAAAATCTGAACAATTCGAGCTTTTTGGGAAAAAGCCAGATTTTTTCATGTTTGTCCCCAATCTGATAAAAATTGTGATTTTTTAATAATAAATAAGGTCCAATCATGGATTCTAGTTTGGTTGGACTTTTTTTTATTAAATAGTTAGAATTTGATACATATGGCACATATACAGAACATTGGGGCCGATTCACTAAAGGTCGTTATTCCTTATTCCTTTTGTGAGTTATTTAAGACGCGTTATTTAAGGAACGATTCATCAAAGGATTTTCACATGCGCTAATTGACACATCGCAGAAATATTCTACATTTCTGCACAGCGGTATTCTAATCACATTGCGAAACTTATAGAATAGAATTAATCCTTACGCATTATTTACTAATATCTTTTAAGCGATAAAAGCATAAAATAGTGCGATAATTACTGTGAAATATAAAAGCTCCTAGGAGTAGGCGTTACTAAACAAAATCAGATGGATTAATAAAGGAAGATTGTAGTGAGGAGCTGTAGGGCAGAAATTAAAGACCTTTATGAGGAACTGGAGCCTTACCCACCGCCACTAACACATTTTCATGATACCTTGGGCAGGTCCAGAATGCACTACGTTCAGTGTCATGGAATCATATTAAGTTTCCCAGGGAAAGGAATGACTAGAACACTGTAAAAAGCGACTTTGTCATAGGTGCTATAGATTGCACTAATAAAGTGTGACTATATCAAATGCCCTAAATTATCGCACAAAATAATGCATGCTATAAAATACCGCACATAATTCAGCTAAAATGAACGTTAAAATATCACTTCTTAAGTTAGACAAGTGAACTTTTAGTGAATCGATCATTAATTCTAAAAATATAAGAAGTGATAAAATTTTTACGCCATGCTTTAAATAACACTCACATTATTGACCTTTTGTGAATCAGAAACAAGGGAAAGTTGTGCTCACCACTAGTTTTTAAAAACATTAGGCGGGGGTGCAATGAGGGTGTGACCACAAGATACATATAGACAAATACAAGATTCCTCTGCACTCAACCCATTATCAATTCACTTTTGTGAATCAGCCCCTATGTATAAGGCATGCTTTTTGGATTAATAGTACTGGTATGTGGCTAGATTAGTGTAACGGTCACGTTATCAGGAACCTTGTTCAGTGGTAGTACCTTTGGAAGCACCCTGTGGGTTCCGGTGTTCATCGACGCCCTTTTGGGGCCCCGGGCTTTCTGCTGCAGAAGCCAACAAGGAGGTGCGTAACAAGTCCGTAAACGAGGTACCGGCAGGGATTAGAGAAGACGTAGTCAAGGTCTGGTGAAGAGTTCAAGGCAGGTGGCAGAATTCGTAGTCACGGGTCGGGCAGAAGTCAAAACCAGGATATCAGGAAACAGAAGTAACGCTTGAGCAGGAACAGATAAACTGAAGCCAGCTTGGGCACGTCTAAAATGGTGGACTGGCCTTTTAAAGTTAACTTGGCGCCAAAATTCAAAGTTTGCACTCCTTGGTGACGTCATGATGCTCAGCATCACAACACAGGCATCAAAAGCCAACGTCACTAGGACCAGGAACCCGGAAGTGTGCGCCTACACACCGACAGTCGAGGAGAGCAGCAATCTCCCGGCGCGGCTTACAATCAGGTTCTAAGCTTATTATGTTTTTTTAATAAAAGAAAATTTCATTGTTGCAGGAATTGCAGGGAGAAGATATTGGTAGCAGCAATAATAGGGGATTTTGTCGCCCTTTTTCCAAACTCTTAGGGACAATTTCAGGGGTAACTAACTATGCGGGGGGTAGTAGGTAGGGGCTTTTCTTTTTAGGGTGGCTTATTTTTCCTTTAACATCTGCTGCTGGCCACAATTTTCAACTCCAAACTACTCTCCTAGGCATGTTGTTGCCAAACACAATATCTAGCACATTAAAATGTCCAATAGGTGTGTGAGAAGTATTTACAGCATATAGAGTAAAGACAATAGCATTTCATATGACCGCTTAGTAAAGGAAGTATTTAGTCTGTGATGCCCACCTGTGAATCTGGCATGAGAAAGGTTTCTCCCAAGAAAAAAAACTGTTCAATACTCACACTGATATTACTATAAAATTAAGTTTTCTGTTGTATTCGCATTCTATGCTTTACAGTTCTTCAATTTTATTATGAATTGAGTTACCAAGAAGTCTCATGCGATTTTATTTAATAACCATATCATTAAAAATCACTGCACAATTGCCCTTTTAAAGTCCACTCTTCACTGCTTATCTGAAAAGGTTCAGACAGTCTCTGGGTTATGTTTATTAGACTCAGTCTGGCTCATTAACAAATGATTTGGCAATAAATCAGCACAGCCATAAAACCCCTGTGGTGGGCAGCTAAAAGTCCAGTTTCTTGCACTGGTCTTATTTACCTTGGACACAATTATTTTGTTATTGAAAACATTCAGACGTTTATTTTACAGGACCTATTATGCTGTAAACATCCGCTTTTAAATCAGCTAATTGAGTTTTCCACTCTTTGTCATTGAGAACTTCAGTCAGATATAATTAAACCCGAGCAGATGACAGGAGTGGCATTTGGAAGAATCATCCAGTGGTTCAAATAGCAGTTATGACAGAAATGTCAACCTGATAGCACCATTGCTTTCCCATTGCACCCTAGGAAAGAGAAGAAGGACTTTTATTATAAATGAATTGCAGATAACCTTTAGGAGGTCTGGAATACCAAATACTACAGATGAAATTTCATTATCTTAGAATGGCTCACAGCTGCTTACCTTGAATTCTGTTAGAGGAAAAAAAAAAGATTTTACATCCTTATTTTTTTGCAAAGCAATGATGAAAACTAAAATATCATTACAAGCCTCTGAACTTAGCAGCAAATAATGGAATAGTCTGATATATGGGTGTTTTACATGCATAGAAAGGCGAATGTGGTATTGCAGAATGCTTTGATGGTTCTTTTATATTATATTTACTGTCTTGGAAATACTGTGAATTTGTGTCTTTTTTCTTCCATATATCAAGGACATACTACAGTGCTCAGAAACAGTCAATAGTCTACCAAATTTCTGTTCCGAATAAAACTGGGGGAAGTGCTAAAAGTTTGTGTCACAAAATATAATAATTGGAAATCTTTGCAATATTTAACAACTATAACCTTTAAAGTGAATTATGGGTAGGATAGGCCTTAAGAATACAATAATTAAGATCTATGCTGATCTAGTACTGGGACTCATTATTTCTGTGCTGAAACAAATGCTTCTCTAAAAATTATGATATAATTGGTATCACTGAGACCTGGTGGGATGAAACATGTGACTGGATTGTGAATTTAAATGGTTACACCCTTTTTAGGAGGGACAGAGGGATTAAAAAGGGTGGAGGAGTGGGTTTGTATGTAAAGCCTGAATTAAAGCCATGCGCTAAAGAAATAAAAATAGCTGGCACTGGTGAGGGTGTAGAATCACTCTGGGTAGAGATTTCGACTGGGCAAAAGGTATCAAAAAGAATTATCATTGGTGTATGCTATAAACCACCTCGTATAAGTGTCGAGTATGAAGCCCAGCTACTCTTGCAGATACAAGCGGCTTCACAGCTGGGTCAAGTTGTTGCTATGGGTGACTTCAATTATCCAGACATTGACTGGGGTAATGGGGTTGCTAAGACAGAAAAAGCTAATAGGTTTGTAAATATGCTGAATGACAACTTTTTATTCCAGCTCGTTCAAGAACCTACTAGGAATAACTCTCTTTTGGACCTTGTAATAACTAACAATACTGAACTCATCTCTAACATTTGTGTGGGTGAGCATTTAGGGAATAGTGATCATAACATGGTCTCCTTTGAGATTCTGTTGCAGAAGCAATTCTATAAGGGAGTAACTAAAACACTAAATTTCAGACGTGCAAACTTTGACAGTATAAGGGCATCTCTGCAACATATTAAGTGGGAAATGCTTTTCACAGGGTTAAACACAGAACAAAAATGGGAAGTCTTTAAAATGCTGCTTAATAAATATACTTGTCAGTATATTCCACTTGTAAGCAAGGAACGTCGTTGCAAAGCAAAACCTTTTTGGTTCAATAGAAGCGTTGGTGTTGAGGTGGGTAAGAAAAGACGTGCTTTTAAGGCTTTCAAGTTAGCTGGTACAGCCGAAACATTTATAAGGTACAAGGAGGCCAATAAATCATGCAAAGAAGCTATAAGGCAAGCTAAAATTGCTATAGAAAAGGATATTGCAGCAAGCAGTAAAAAAAATCCCAAATTATTTTTTAAATATGTCAATAGTAAAAAAATGAAGCAGGAAGGGGTGGGACCCTTACTATCAGAGGGGGATCAGCTGGTTGATGAAAACAAAATAAAAGCGCAGATTCTGAACTCGTATTTTTCATCTGTTTACACAAATGAAGAACCAGTAAGTGAAGGTTTCCTTCTTAACACTCCCAATTCTAGTAATACAACTAATGATGCATGGTTCACACAAGAAGAAATTCAAAAGAGACTTGAACAGGTTAAGATTAACAAAGGTCCAGGGCCAGATGGTATTCATCCCAGGGTAATTAGCGAGCTTAGCTCTGTGATTGCCAAACCTCTTTACTTAATTTTTCAGGATTCATTGAGATCTGGTATTGTGCCAAGAGACTGGCGAATTGCTAATGTGGTGCCTCTATTCAAAAAAGGATCCCGTTCTCAGCCTCAAAACTATAGGCCAGTTAGTCTGACGTCAGTATTAGGAAAGCTTTTCGAAGGGTTAATAAAGGATAAGATACTGGACTTCATAGCAAATCATAATACTATGAGTTTGTGCCAGCATGGTTTTATGCGTAATAGATCTTGCCAGACTAACTTAATTTCTTTTTACGAGAATGTAAGTAGAGACCTCGATTCTGGGATGGCAGTGGATGTGATTTACTTAGACTTTGCTAAAGCATTTGATACAGTGCCACACAAAAGGTTACTGGTTAAATTAAGGAATGTTGGCCTGGAACATAGTATTTGTACCTGGATAGCGAACTGGCTAAAAGATAGACTACAAAGAGTGGTGGTAAATGGAACATTTTCTAATTGGACCAGTGTTGTTAGTGGAGTACCGCAGGGCTCTGTACTAGGTCCCTTGCTTTTCAACTTGTTTATTAATGACCTGGAGGTGGGCATTGAAAGTACTGTTTCTATTTTTGCAGATGATACTAAATTGTGCAGAACTATAGGTTCCATGCAGGATGCTGCCACTTTGCAAAGTGATCTGTCTAAACTGGAAAACTGGGCAGCAAACTGGAAAATGAGGTTCAATGTTGATAAATGCAAGGTTATGCACTTTGGCAAAAATAATATAAATGCAAGTTATACACTAAATGGCAATGTGTTGGGAGTTTCCTTAAATGAAAAGGATCTAGGGGTCTTTGTAGATAACACGTTGTCTAATTCTGGGCAGTGTCATTCTGTGGCTACTAAAGCAAATAAAGTTCTGTCTTGCATAAAAAAGGGCATTAACTCAAGGGATGAAAACATAATTATGCCTCTTTATAGGTCCCTGGTAAGGCCTCATCTGGAGTATGCAGTTCAGTTTTGGACTCCAGTCCTTAAGAGGGATATAAATGAGCTGGAGAGAGTGCAGAGACGTGCAACTAAATTGGTTAGAGGGACGGAAGACTTAAATTATGAGGGTAGACTGTCAAGGTTGGGGTTGTTTTCTCTGGAAAAAAGGCGCTTGCGAGGGGACATGATTACACTTTACAAGTACATTAGAGGACATTATAGACAAATGGCAGGGGACCTTTTTACCCATAAAGTGGATCACCGTACCAGAGGCCACCCCTTTAGACTAGAAGAAAAGAACTTTCATTTGAAGCAACGTATGGGGTTCTTCACAGTCAGGACAGTGAGGTTGTGGAATGCACTGCCGGGTGATGTTGTGATGGCTGATTCAGTTAATGCCTTTAAGAATGGCTTGGATGATTTTTTGGACAGACATAATATTAAAGGCTATTGTGATACTAAACTCTATAGTTAATATAGGTATGGGTATATAGAATTTTAATTAAAAGTAGGGAGGGGTGTGTGTATGGATGCTGGGTTTTCATTTGGAGGGGTTGAACTTGATGGACTTTGTCTTTTTTCAACCCAATTTAACTATGTAACTATGTAACTATGTAACTATGTATGTAACACTTTTCCCTGTCTACATTGTTTTCTCCAGTTTCATCCAGGCAGTATTATCTGACCCTTCACCAGCATATGGAAAAAGGAACAGAAGTAAGAAATATGTGAAGAAATCTGAAACCATGGTATAGATCCACGCTTTATGATTTGCTTCATGAAATCATCACAACTGCAAAATTCACAACTGTTACACAGCCTCATGCAGAAAGTAAACTGCCACAAGCCTGGAAATAGGCTATTAATATTTATATGCATATTTACCTTATCTTGACCTTTCCATCAAAATCATTAAAATAGTTTCAGTAATATGAAAGCACTCAGCTGTGTAGCAGCTCTTCTAGATCCACATACATAATAGGGAGTGAGTTGGCTTTTAAATGTTAAATTGAAATTTAGTATACAAATGTTGCCATATGAAATGTATTAAAATAAACCGGTGATATATGATTATAAATAATGGTCCATTAAAGAAAATGCATGTGGAATTTAGGGAATTGCTGTAATAAAGTATAAGAAAGTGTAAGAACTTAACAGGTCTTCACAGAGCCCTGGCCCGATCCTACACAAACCCATCTTTCCATAATTTGGATTTTCATACCTTAAAGGAGAACTAAACCCCCTTAGAGCCCCCCTTAACTACCTTCCTTTGGGCCCTCTCATCTCATCTCTATGTAAAAAAAAGTGCTCAGTTTGAAAACCTGAGCTAAAAATGCAGAGCAGCACAGAAGGAGTTCTCAGTTGCCATCTTCTGTCCATTACAATACTCTAAGGAGGTTAATTTTCTCACTTTTTCCTATAAACCATTCTGACCAAAGCCGCACTGACTTTCCCCCTATTTATTAATAAATTTTCATGATTTTTTTCTTGTGCAGAAAAACTCATGATAAAATCATAAAAAAATATGTATCCCACGAATTTTTTGGCTTTTGATCTTGAAATCTAAGATTTTTAAGTAAAATCCCCTGAAAACTTTTTTTGGAAACCCAGAGCAAAATCTTCCAGTTGTTAACAAGACTTTTACATTAACTTTTACATGTTTGCGGCAGGTCTGAGTTGGAATACTTTCTCCACCAGACTTTTAACACAATTGGACTTTAATAAATCCTTAAAAAATATAGGTTTTTTTCTCGGAAAAAAATTGTATTTTCCCCTTTAAAAGTCTGACCAGAAAAAGTCTGAGCTTTATAAATTACCCCCTAAGTGTCTCAGCGACAACAAACACACCCTGTATGCACATGCGCAATTGGAGCTAGTCAGGAAACCACTTCAACTGTGCATGCACCTGCAGGGTCCGTGTCAACAAAGAGACCCGAAGAGTATCTGAAAGGACAGAAAATGATGCCTGGAAACTCCTGTTATGTTTTGGTAGCCAAGGATGAGTAGAGTATAAAAATGCTTTATTAGCAGGCTCATGCAGTCATTACACAACAGTAAGCAACTCTAACACCACAAGCTGTATAGTAAGTATGCACAGTATAAGTCTTGAGCACAGTGACATCTACAGGCCATTTGTATAAACACCACAACTCCGCTGCCCTACTCTGCGTTTTTGCTCCACCTAAAGATCTAATTTTATACTGGGCAAAGAGGTTTCATGTTACTTTGCCATTATGGTAAAATGAATATGAGAGAAACAGTATGAGAACTGAATAGAGAGTGCCTAGTTCAGAAATGCGTTTGTTGAAGTAAGAAATACTTGTCGAAAGAACTGTCAGTACTGTAAAATACTTGACAAGAATACGGCTGGCAATGAATTATGACAATATGTAGTATGGGTGTAGGAGGGCCTCAGAAAATTTTTTTGAGGGGCCCAGCAACTCCCCCACAGACTCACTTGCTCATGTACACAGTAACTTTTCAGGTAGAAGTGAAACTTGGGACGGGACGCAACTGTTACCCTACTACAAAGGATCATTGCCAGGTTTTAATAAAAATTCACTGATGCCATATTTTGTTTTATCCCAACTCCTCTAATTACTTTCTTACTCCTTCAAGTTTGTGAAAAGGTATTTCCTGAAAAATTGCAAAAAAGACGAATGTTTTCCTTAAAAGGTTTAACTTTGATGGAATGGTCTTCCTCTATTTTGAATAACATTGAACTTACTTCATCAGCTCAATTTTCATTATTTCATGCAGGAGGCTGACTATCTTCTTTCTGGGAATATCAGAGAGTGATTCATCAAGACCTTAGCAGAGAATAAATAATTTAATTTAATTACATTTTAATACTTTGTAGACATTTCCATCACTTCTTTGACAATTGCTTCAACATTCCTCTGATGTCACCAAAAAATTCCTGAGCTTTAAACAATGCTATAATTAGACTAATATTATAATGATGGAAACTAGCAAGGGCACCAATGTACAGTAGTTAAATGAATAAAGATGAATTAAAGCATAAACATAGATCGTTGTTTTATGTTCGAAATATCCTGTGGTCATTTTAACCTGTATTACAACAGAATACATGGCAGGATAAATACAGTGCTAATTTCATATACAATGTCCCTATAACACAGGTAGCATAAAAAGGTGCTTGTTTCATGCACAATATACCTGAGGGGTCCTGGGGAAGCAACAGCCCTTAGTGCTCATTTCGTAAGCACTTGTGTCCCTTGGATGCTCCATTCTGCACTGTATGCCAGATGAAAAATCTGCCTTTACTGCACTCCATTAGCTCTTGTTGGCCTTCCTTCTACCTTTCGCATTTGGGAGTATTTATTAAAACTTGACTTTTTCTCACTATAGTTAAAAAATTATTTTACCATGCTACCAAAGCCGAATCCCCTTAAAGGAGAAGGAAAGGTTAAAACTAAGTAAGCCTTATCAGAAAGGTCCATCTAAATATACCAGTAAACCCCCAACGTTATGTTGCTCTGAGTCCCCTGTCAAAAGAAACCCTGCATTTCTTTCCTTCTATTGTGTACACATGGGCTTCTGTATCAGACTTCCTACCTTCAGCTTAAACCTCATTGCCCTGGGCAAGAGCATGCTCAGTTTGCTCCTCTTCCCCCACCCCTCCCTCTCTACTGTAATCTGAGCCCAGAGCAGGGAGAGACTCAGGCAGGAAGTGATGTCACACCACATTAATACTGCAGCTCCTATTCAAAACAAACAGAGAGTTTCTAGAGCTTTTTACTGGTAAAATATTCTACAGAATAAATATTGCATTCTAGCTTGCACTATTGCAGCTAATGTATTGGCAATAAAATGCCTCTGTAGCTTTCCTTCTCCTTTAATCTACCATTGAAACTGCCTGAAAAATCGGTGCAAGAAAAAGTTGCTTCAAGATAATCTGTCAATTCAAATTGTGCAACTTTTTCTAATTGATGCTCCAAAAACTCAACTTTATTGAGTTGCTGTCACAGGAACTCGAATTTATCGGCTTATTGAGTGAAAACAAGAGCAAAAAACATGAACCTGTAGAGAATCCTGAAGGTAAATAGCATGTTTCAATTGTTAAAGGGGCCATCTGCCATTGACTTCTACATGATTTCCATAGGTTTTAGCTGGAGTATTTTTGGAAATAGCAGCTTCAGAGCAGAATTTGAGTTTTTCCCTCATTATAAACTCGACCAGAAAAAATTGAGGTTTAAGAAATTAACCCCTTAATGTCAGTTTTATCTGTTTCTTTGTGTATTATGAGTTACTACTTATTGGATTTGTGTTACAATGGACCAAGTGGTAAAGGAACTTGCACCAAATTTAAATAGATGAAAATTTAATTGGACCTCATGCCATGGGTTGTGATTTGAAACGAATTTCGCAATACTGCCAGAATGGGAGAATTCTCAGTTGTGTTTCAATTGTGTGAATTTATATTGCCTATGTGAAACTAGATTGAGTTGATTTTTCGTTCAGGTTGAAATAAACAGTTTTAACAGCTTCTCCATTATTGAATCTGTTCCAGTAAACATATGTTATCCTTAGAGTTTACCCCTTTATCAGGAATTTATTTGATTAACCTGCTTTTCTCATTGTAAATAATGTGATGGACACTTGTAGTATCTTGCCCTTTTAGGTACTTGTTGTTATTTTCTACCTTTGCTTTGACCTTCATTAAAGAAGAGTGGATGAAAGCACAGCACTCCAGCTTAAATGGATATTTTACTCTGAAAGGTCCTTGAGACTCAATTGTAGTTTTTGTGGAAACCTCATGTTAAAATTACAATATTATGTCTTGTGGCTTTTATGTGGGTGAGGAAAAGGTCATTGCTCATCATCAGCCCTGGATCTCCACATCTTACAGTGTATTCTATTTATTTGTGTTTCAGGAAAGCACAGAAAAAAACTGTACAATAACAAGTAGCTGCTTGAAATGTTTTAATATCAAACAAAATAGATGCTCTGTTTCTGCTTACCAGCATCATATATGAATATTAAATATAATGGTTCCTGGAATAAAAATGGCCACTTGGACTACTACTTTTGTTGTATTCTAGCTCTAATAAACTTTTTTGTTCATGAGACATGGGCAAGTGTGACAGCAAGGACTGAAGGGGACCTCTGGTTTTATGTGGCTTCCACATACTGTAATTATGTATTTCATTAAGATATTCCAGGGTTCAATGCAATTGTTATGACATTTTTAATATCTTCCCTCTACTTTTCAGCCATCTGCTGTTTGGTCTTTCAACCTGCATTTCTCACCTTCCTATACTTCCTTTAAGGGGTTGACCTTTTCTGTGTTCCAAGAACAGCAGTTTAATCATATCTTGTTAATCTTTTGCCCCAAGTGTCACGATTGTGAAATTGAAATTTTTGTTTGCTGTAAAACAAAAATGAAAAAAAGTATCTTGTGGTGAAAGACATAAAACTGATGTAGAAATAGATGTAGGATAATTGTCTTAAAGCAATAATGTAAAAAAAACAATCTGTACTTAATATTTCAAAACAAAGCTCACCCAGTGATTATAAGCTATAATGTGATAAAAATAGTAATTCTTTTCTTTTTATGAGTAAGGAAAGTTTGTTTGTTATACCAAATATAACTTTAAGTAGGACATTTATTAAAGTAAGACTATACCCCACAAACAATGTAGGTCTCTATATAAATATATCACATAAAGCAGCTCATATGTAAAATCCTGCTTCATGTAAATAAACCATTTTTATATTGATATACTTTTTTTGTAGTATGTGCTATTGGGTAATCATAAATAGAAAATTGCCATTTTAAAAAATAAGGTCTGCCCCCTGGAACCCTATGATTCACAGTGCACACAAACAAACCATACATGTTAGGTCACATGACCTAACAGAAAGAGATCTGTCTTTTCCTGTTACAGTCAGGTGATCTCTGATGCAGCACAGAGACAGTCACAAAATGGTGGTTCAAGGCAAGAGATGTAAAAGGGCAATATTTACTTAAATTTATATTTAAACTGATATAAACTGTTGCTTAAGTATTCCTTTTTTTTTTTTTTGTAACTTAAATTTTATTTTTCATCAAAGAAAGATACAGCAATAACATGTCTGATACAATTCTGGCACAGATCATTGAAAAAATGATATGAGCTTCAAATAACATGTTGGGGTCCAGTGCATACATGCATGATACGTGTTATACATGTTACATCGTACATATAACAATGAGTATTGAAACATGTATATAAAGTCAAACATCATGAGAAAGGAGGAAAAAAGACAGATAGAGTTCAACTAAAGAGGGGGGGGTGGGAGTAGTAGAGGAAGGGGTCCTAAGTTCACTGAATGCTAACCGTATTACCATACCATGTGTGAGTAGGGATCACAGTTGGGTGGAGTCTGAGAAAAGCTCCCAAGGAGACCAGACCTTGAGATACAGGGGGGATTCTGTTTTGAAACCTTGCCAAATTGTACTTAAGTATTCCTTTAAACATTAATTTCCATATGATTAACTTGATTTTATTTGTCTATTAATATTCACTGGCTCATTTCTACTACTCTGCCTGAGATGGCAAATATGTCTAATCAAGCCATTACATAATGGTATTAATGATGACTGCAGAAACTATAAAAACACTCATATCATTTCTTACATTTGTAGCATAATAAGCATGTGATGCAAAACCACTATATTTCATCATGACGTTATAAACTTCTGAAAATACGTATTACTTATAAATAAATAAAGTCTTAGAGCACTGGCATGCATCAATTCCAGATGATCTAAAACTAAACTGCAGTAGGTTTAATTATAAGAAAAACTATAATTCAATTATAACTTCCATTAAAACAGGAAACTTGAGATATTCTTGGTATCCAATTAATTTGCATAGAGTTGATGACTTTACAAAGGTACAATATGACCACACAAAATCTCAGATAGTCATTTAGGTTTATACTGGCAAATAGCAGATCCTCTTTGGCAAACCACATTTTATGTTCATGCTCAGAATCCATAAAAAAAGGACTAATTGTACAGGAAAGTTGCTGGCCTTAGTCTCTATAATTTGTAGTCACACAAGGCCAAAGTAATTTATAGGATGTTGGGTGTGATAGCTTAACTTATCCTAAAATAATAGGCTTTGATAGAGACTCATTCTTGAAAATGATTTCATTATTATTATATTCAACCCATTTTTCTCTGAAGAACCCTTCTACTTACTGTTTGTTTTATTACTGGTATGGGATCTGTTATCTGGAAACCCGTTATCCAGAAAGTAATGAATTATGGGAAGGAAATCTCGCATAGACTCCATTTTAACCAAATAAATCTAATTTATAAACACGATTTCCTTTTTCTATGTAATAATAAAGCAGTACTTTGTACTTGATCCCAACTAAAATGTAATTAATCCTTATTGGTGGTAAAACCATTCTATTGGGTATATTTAATATTTGCATTTTAGACTTAAGGTATGGAAAATCTATATTACTGAAAGATTCCTTATCATGAACAAACCCTAGGCCCTGACCATTCTGGATTATAGGTCTCATATCTATATCAGAAGTGCTTGTACTAACAATAAATTATTGAATCCAAAAGAGCTAAAACTGAATGTCCATATTTTGTAAATGAATATGCTAAAAATGGTGGAAGGAGAAATTGTAGCCAAAGACCTTTAGATACTGTAAATTTTGTCCATGATATATTGTTTAAAATTGCAGTAAACAATTCCATGCTGGCCTACTGGACGCAACTGTAAGTAAAAAGACTGTGCAGCCTTAGTACCTATTTATAACTGTAAAACAATGGGCCGGTCAAGTATCTTTATTACAACTTCTGTGTAACATTGTGAGTTATTGACTTCCCCATAGAAGTAACTTTTATAAGTGGGAATAAAAGATAATTAACAGAGAGGTAGTCAGACTTCAACTAATTGGCAAAAATGCCCTTTGTAGTATATAATGTCTCCAACACAAACTTGAAAATGAGTGCCTTGGCAATAATTTACAGACAAGCAGTTCTTAATGGGAAAACATTTGAAATCTATGTGGACCTGAATGCTGATGATCCTATTAACTGGGTATAGCTTATTATTTTCACCATCTGCAATTAAATGAACAGTTTTTGTGTTCCATGAGCAGTTTTACACATCTAACCTATTAATGTCTGAATTTCAATTGTCCCCTGAGGATCTGTGAGGGAAAACTAGAGACAATCCACCTTAGTGACAGATGAAGGCACGTCATTCTATTTTATATTAAATGATATTATTGCATGCAAAGACATACTATTGCTGTTCACCTTGAAAGTGTGCTTTATTAAAATTAGCCTGACAATTCACTTTGCACCATATTGCTACCAATTTATTTACAATAGTGAGAAATGTTTGAAAGATGATGAAAAAACAAGAATTATAGTGTTAGAGAGTTAAAGTACATTCCTAAATATGTCTTTGTTTCACAGGAGCTCATCCAAACAAAACAATTTTGTGTTTCATGTTTTCCCTAAAGAAATAGGATTTTTTTACATTTGTTTTTGTTGCATATTGTACAGCAATCTAAGATTGTCCATTGTATAATCCAAGTGTCCCTTTAATTGTGTAGTAGTATTAAAAATAAAACACTTGTTAAAGTGATACTGACACTTAACATTTTTCTTTTCAATATTAATCTACATCAAAAGTTACATATAGGTCATGTTGATTGTTTTCCATTGATAGTTCTGCTTTTGTAAGTAATTGTTACTTAAAGTTCCTAAACCTGACTGTTTTGCCAACCTGACTGTCCCATCTCAGTCTGTCAGTTAGAGATTCTAATGTTAACGGACTCCTACTGCACAAATATATCAGCCCCCTCATACAGGAACATGGGGCATCAGACAGGTAATGTAAAAGCATTGTGCAAATACTTTTATGACAAAATTATAAATAGCATTCAAAGATAATGTTATGATAGATACTAAAAAGGTCATTTTCTGATGTCTGTATCTCTTTAAGTACAGTACAGGTAGTGCGCCAGTTTGGTAGGAGGTTTCTACAGTTCTGTCTGATTGGATGAGTGTGTATTTTAACTTTATCAATACCAGACATAGCGTCAGGGTGGGGAGGTTTTAAGGGAAAATATAGTTTATTGTACAGTGGAGTCTAGTGATGGGCGAATTTGCACCGTTTTGCTTCGCCGAAAAATTCGCAAATTTCGCACGTAATTCGCGAAAAGGCGAAAAAATTTTTTTGACGCCGGCGAATTTTTGCCGCAAATTTTCGCGGGCGTTTAGCGAATTTATTCGCTGGCGGCGAATCGCGCAAATTCGCCGCGAATTCGCGCCTGGCGAATAAATTCGCCCATCACTAGTGGAGTCACTGGGACTATTGCTATCTGATTCAGGCGATCAAACCATCAGTCTCCTGCTTACATCAACCTGCCAATCTATCTGACCAATCAGATTTTGCCATTCCATAGGGTATAGTCTAATGCAAATATAAAAACTGAGGGATCACCCTCTTATCTGAAAAGAGGTCAACCACCAACTATCACTATGAAGTAACTACTCAGCGGTGCATTGTGATGACAGGGTTTCCATATGACCATATAAAGGAACTCCCTAGTGACTTACCGTATATACTTGAGTATAAGCCGAGTTTTTCAGCATCCTAAATGTGCTGAAAAGTCTACCTCAGCTTATACTCGAGTCAACAGGCAGTAGCTGAGATTGCAGTCACTTTTAATCATTCCTATACCAACAGTTCACTTCGCTTTTATAAAAGTCACAGAACTCTGAGGTGACTTATTTTACAGTAAGGGATACATGATTCTATATATAAATTGCTTACCCTAAACAGAATGTCTGACTGTAACTCGACGAGCAATATTTAGGTATCTACAGGAGAATAGCCATGACTTTTCTGAATAGGAAACTATCAAAATGTTTTAGTAAAGAATGCCTTGTGGTGGCCAAGCTCTCCTAGAACAGCAGCTAAATTGCTAAGGCTTTGGATGCACTAACTTTTACACTAAGGGGCTGATTCATGAATGATTTAATTTTTTTAAGAAATACACTTACGGAAAAAAATCAAATCCTGCCTGTGTTGGGCTTTTGTTTTTTGAAAAACAACATGGATGCAAATAACACAAACAAGTTATATAAAACTCACCTGTGTTTTCTTCAACATTTTCAGCAGTTCAATGTTTCCCAAACTTATTGCATGCGGGGTTTAAGGAATTATTTTTTTCAAACTGGTATATACTGTGAATTGTAAAGTACAATAGGCTAGTTATTTAAAAAGGAACCTTTTATTATTATTATTATTATTATTATTATTAATAGTTGATAAAGAATGTGTTTGTAATTGCACTCTAGGTGCAGTGGCCCTAGACTTGGCATGTCCCTCTTCCTTTTCACCATATTATTGAATTATCTGCATTACACCAATCTTTTGGTGATTGAAAGGTTAACTTGTTGATTACTGTTAGCATGAAAATAAGAACTCTAGTATTTCTAGAATTTCAATACAATTAAGTGAATGACTGAAAAGGACATATTATGGGACTAATCTATGAGGTACTCCACTTAAATCATAATTGATTTCTTTTTTAGAAAAAGCTATTCAATTGATAACAACCCTTGATTTGTGCAAACCTCTTCTCTTATTACTAGTGCTCTAACTGTATAACTAATCTGGAATGAGGAGCAGCATCCAATCCAAGGACATACTAATCAGGGAAACAGACACTACTGCTGTTGGAGGGGCACAGCAATGTACAGGATCCTGTAAGGCCAAACAAATTTTCAGCTTTAAAATATGTTTAAAACAGGTTATCTAGATTACATTTTGCTGGCTCTGAAAATATTTTACTGGGATGCCCATTAACTTCTAGTTACAACATGAAAACAAGCAAATGTCTTTGGAAAGCCTAAAATATACCACAACTGTATTGTTATTAACCAGTTTCCTGCCACTGATACAACCAAAATAGTTGCTTTTCATGAAAATCCATTGATTGCCTGTAATCAGTGTAATGTCATCCTACATAGCCATTTTAACATTAATTTAGGAAGTATCTCTAATTATTGGTTTACTGGTCTAAGCTGCCCTGATTGTCTTTGCTTTGTACTCATCTTGTGGATGTAATATTGTGGCATGTATTTTTTCTTTTATTCTTTCTTTCCAACACGGCAGTACAAATGGCCAGTGGATTTTTGCTTGTATCCCTTGGATTTATATAGAATTTTGTCCGGTTTCACGTGGTAGACTTTTCATTAAAATTGGATATTTTTTCATTCATTTAAAAATGTAATTTTTAAAAACTCGCTCCTGAATGCTTTTTGAGATCACATTTTCAGTCTTGATTATTTCATGACAAGATACACTTCCATGCAAAATACAATTACACCAATATCAGTGACACCATCCACAGCACCAAAGCAGCTCCTAAACTAAAACCATACTGTTCAGGCCTCTGAAAAATACAACTGTTAAATTGAATGTTTTCTGGCTTTAACTAAAATATGTGTCACCTACAGAGTTTACTGCTATCTGATGCAATGCAGAGAACTGAGAAATAGTGATGGGCGAATAAATTCGGCAGGTGCAAATTCACGGCAAATGTTTGCGTGCACGTTAAAAAAAAATGTGGGCGCGTGTCCAAAAAAATTTGTCCCACGTAAAAATTGTTTGGATGCCCATTGACTTTATTGCATTTGGACAAAATAGGTGCACGTTTTAAAATTGTCAGGGACGTCAATATAATTCTGATGCCCATTGACTTTAATGAGTTTCATGAATTTTTTGTGGTTTCGTGAATTTCGTGGTAAATTTGTGAATTTTTCAGCAAACCAAAACTGGACAAATTCGCCCTTCGCTACTGACAAACAGCTTGGGAGAGATGTTTTACCGGGCAATGGCAGGAAACCAATAAATAAACTAAAGTGCTCTTAACCTAAACAGCCTGGGGAGAAAGAATGAGCCAAAATCACTCCCAAAGAGTATCCCCCAAAGACTGCAGAGACCTTGTAGCTATGCACACAGACTATTTTAGCTCTTTTTATTTTTTGGATTATTTCCCAAACATAAAACTACCGTATGTTACATTAAAAAAAGGATTTTGTGTATCAGTGCTTTAAAATAAAAATATCCCAAACAAGAAAATGTAATTGAAGAATGTGTTTTTCACTAAATTGAAAGAATTGATTAAAGGAGTGAATCCCTGTTTACATATAACTGAAATTGTTTTCAGGCACAAACCTTCCATAGGTTTTATTGCAGGTAAAAAAGAAACAGTTGGATTGGAAGTTACAGCATCACGTAATATTTCCATATCCCTAGCTAGAAAAATGAGTAATAGAATAATGCTGCAATGTAAACGTCTGTGTATTATCCCTGATTAAAGAGATACTGACACGTTCTTATAAAAATCATAGTGATGCTGCAAAAGGAATCGTTGCCCTCAAAGCCCCTGCAAAGCCGCCCCTGCCCCCTGCAAACCTGTGTTTACCCGAGCCTCCGACACTGCTAAATGATCTTCTGAGCCGTTTCAGATGGGGGTGGCACGATCCTTCTATAAGCTGTTACGAATGAAAACAGGAAGTCAGCCTATGGAAGGATTGCTCCGCCCCCAGCCCAGCGCCACTGAAGCAACCTGGAAGATCAGTAACTACTGTCAGAGAGTCAGCAGCACACAAGTTTGCGGGGGAGACTTTGCGGGGGGGATTTGAGGGAAACGATTCCTTGTGAAGCATTTACTTGATACTTACACGTTCCTATGATTTTTATAGAAACGTGACCGTATCGCTTTAAGAGATGACATTTTTTATTATTGATGAGCTATTAAATAAAAGGTCCCATACCTTCACTGAAAATTAAAACAACTATAAGGAAAAAAATATCAAATTGTGAAAAAGATGTATTAAGCATGTTTTCTAATAGTGACCCTAGTCTTTAAAATAACAAAAAAAAGAGTAATTGCTCTTTAAATCATAGTCTTAATATAGATTAGTTGTGTTTGTGTATAGATATTGCATACAATTGATATGTCACCAGCAGAAAACGAAACTGATGCCTTTTGTTCACAAGCTTTTTATCAATAGTTCATTAGAATGCATTTTCATAAATCTGAATAACTGTGTGATGGCAGTGAATTCTGCGCCTTTTGGGACTTTGGAATGAAAAAACTTTGTCTTGAAGTCCTATTTTAATTGTTCGTTATTATAAAAGTCTGGACATGGGAGTAAAGTTTTGAATAGGAAGGAGTAATGCAAAAACATGGGTTCATTTCTTCCCAAGTTTGTTATGAACAGGCTTGTTTTGAAGTTCTAAGGGAAACGTGGGGTTTAAATGGCTATAGGCTGGGAAGATTGACAGACAGAAAGGCCAGAGTTCTAGCAGTTGCAATCACCCATGAGAAATCTACACTGAAAAGCTGATCATCCCTTTTATCAGCCTAGAATGAAATTTATTGATGGAGAATTAATGCATTTTAGTAATATAAGCAGATCATATTCTTCTCTCTCAGATGGCTTCACGGAACAGAGGCAGAGCCATATCATACAGTATATGATTTTTTCCTTGAGTGTGATATGTTATGTACAATGTTTCTCTAATTTTTGGGGGATGTGGTTGCAAACTATGATCACGCACACCAGTGTGGATGGGTGGGCTATGCAAAACATAGCTTCAGCTTAGAGTGTACAAACAGATAATAGGGTTGCTTATTACACTTAACTATAATAGGGCTGACCTCAGCCTGTGTGTGTGACCGCACAAACAGTAGGAAAAACAATAGCCTATCTGAAAGTAGTTTCATTGTGAAGTGCTGGCTGAAATCAAAGGATCAAGCACCATGACCTGAGATGTCTGCCCACACACCAATATTACAGCTAAAAAATACATTTATTGGTTCAAGAAAAAAGATCATAACAGAATCCCTTTTAGTATCTCTTGAAAAATATATATATATATATTTTTTTGATAATAAAAATAATAATAAAGATTTGATTTTCAAATTTTCTTTTACAGTTGATTGATATTGAGTAGTGTGGATGAATATTGTGGGCCTTATACAAATAACAAGCCACTTTTAAGTTATGATTATTCATCCGATCTAATGATTTTTAGCACAGCACAAACCAGATGGATGTCAGTGTTATATTAGTTTTAAAACCAGAAAATCACAATGTTAAATTACTTTTCTAAATTATTAACTTTCAACTGTGCCAGCAAGGAAAATGCAGCTTCCCTTATTTAATAGCATCTCTTCTAAATACGGGCACTAGCATTCACTTTAGTATCTGGTGATCAGTTGTTGTTGCCCTTCTACTAGCAGAGTTCATAGAGGTGTGTTTCACTTAAAGGGATACTGTCATCGGAAAACATGTTTTTTTTCAAAACACATCAGTTAATAGGGCTACTCCAGCAGAATTCTGCACTGAAATCCATTTCTCAAAAGAGCAAACAGATTTTTTTATATTCAATTTTGAAATCTGACATGGGGCTAGACATTTTGTCAATTTCCCAGCTGAACCTGGTCATGTGACTTGTGCCTGCACTTTAGGAGAGAAATGCTTTCTGGCAGACTGCTGTTTTTCCTTCTCAATGTAACTGAATGTGTCTCAGTGAGACATGGTTTTTTACTATTGAGTGCTGTTCTTAGATCTACCAGGCAGCTGTTATCTTGTGTTAGGGAGCTGTTATCTGGTTACCTTCCCATTGTTCTTTTGTTTGGCTGCTGGGGGGGAAGGGAGGGTGGTGATATCACTCCAACTTGCAGTACAGCAGTAAAGAGTGATTGAAGTTTATCAGAGCACGTGACTTGGGGCAGCTGGGAAATCGACAATATGTCTAGCCCCAGATTTCAAAATTGAATATAAAAAATATGTTTGCTCTTTTGAGAAATGGATTTCAGCACAGAATTCTGCTGGAGCAGCACTATTAACTGATTCATTTTGTCATTTTTTTCCCCATGACAGTATCCCTTTAAGTATTATCCTGGCTTTCTTTGCAAAAAGGAAAAGATTCTTAATAACTGATTCAGTATTAGACAGTTGAAATGATCTTGTGCTTAAACAGTACATTTATACATCAAAAAACTAGTTTATATTTTGCAATGATGTGTTTAAAGGTGAAAAGGGTTATTAAAAATGACATAATGCTTTTCCTTTAAAGCATTGCAGCCATTTGGAATGTGCACTGGTTTCCAGATTTGTGTTTTGCATTACTATAGCTAATGTTCAGATGATGTTCATGAGCCAATATTTCTGGCAGATATGAGTGATTTGCTGCAAGTAACCTTTTTCAGCTTCACGTATATTTATTTTAGAGAATAATTTAGGAGCACGGATCACTTACAGGCAAATTGTGTGCTTCATTTTAATCAAATTGTGCTGCATTCATTTTAAACTTCGACCTATTTCTAAATATAGAATATATCATTTAGTTGAGATTTGGGATCCCATAACCTCAAGCCATCGCCTCAGGTTGTCTGAAATATTCTGTTGGCATACCATCCTTCATGCAAGATTACTCATAAAGAGAAGATGCTTCATTGTGGCTTATGGCAAAAACAATTAGCCCATTTGCTAAGAAATAGGGAAAGAACGATTCAGAGCACAGCATGCAGTCTATGTAAAATTACAAGACATATCATTTGTCAGTATCATTTTCTTGTTAATGACTTTTTACAAACTTTTATCAGCCTGCGGCAGGAATCGTATTTATGGTAATTATTTGCCCTCCTGGTGTTGCAATGCCTTCACCCTTTGCACAGTAACCTTTTTTTATCGGAATATCTCTGCCTAACCTCTTCCTGAGACCAGGCATTAATATGTTTCTTTGGGACATTGAACTTTGTTATTGCCATTATTGTAAAAATAACAGCACCAATATGTGTATATTTATTTGTGGTTGCTTTTGAATTAATGTTGTACAACACTGTATACTGATCAATCAAGGGGTCAATTAACATGAACCCAGATGCAAGTACTAAAACACTAATGGGTGCTGGATTAAAAATCAAGTGCAAGGTTCAGCGTGAATTGCAAGTGGGACTAAGGAGCGACAGGCCAAGCAAAATGAGTGACCAAGGCAAATGGCCCACCCCCTCCCCTCAGTGCGGAGGTACAAGCAGATTGTGGATGGAGGTGACATCATGCCAAACCCTCTTGCTGCTGGTAATTTGGAGAGTGTTTAATTCCTGCTACTTCTGCTATCTTCTTCTACAGTTAAAAAATATTTTGAACTACATGTAGGAAGGAGAATAGTTAGTGCCCCCCCTTCACCACTGCACCCTAGATATGTGTCTCTTCTGCCTACCCTAGGAGAAGGGAAGCTAAACACTAGTGGGACAGGGTGCAAAGGGCTAAAAACATTGTCTGTTTTTTACACCCTGCACACTAATGGTAAATGAGTGTACAGAGTGTAAAATTAGTGTGTTAGGCTATGGACACACACGTGGTCCGTGGATATGTGAAGCATTTTCGACGTGGTTCATTCCATGGCTGACCGCAGTGTAATTACGCATTTCCGAAGGTTAAAACCACTAGCTTATTTACACAGCAGTCGGCTCTTTTTAAAAACCGCGGCGCATACCTCTCCAAAAATGCTGCAAATATTCTCATGTGTGTCCATAGCCTTAATGTTATGTCACTTGGGCATTAAATATATATTTTCTAATATGTTGCTCAATGGAACATATCCAGGTGTAATAAAAATACCTTGTGGTCTAGTGGTACGGCGGCGTGGACGGCCGCCACGCTCCTTCTCCTTCCTCCTCCTGGCGCCATTAGAGTTCTTAGGGCGTGCGCGGCGCGCCTGAGTGCGCTTTGGCCCGAAAACGCATGTTCTTGGGCGTGGAATTCTTCCCCTATAAAAGGCCCATGCTGACTGATGCCCGTGATAGAACTTGTTTCTGGTGGTTCCTGAGCCTTGTGCATCCGATCTGTTCTGTATCTTGTCTGTTTGATTACCCGTGTTTGACCCAGCCTGTTCCTGACTATTCTGCATTCTGTATCCTGACCCTTGCCTGCCTACGACAACTCTTCCTGCTTAACCCCTTTATTGACACTACTTACACAGAAAAATATAAATATGAACAAGATTAACAAACCACCAGAAAAAGCTGTTTAGTCTCAAATGTCACATACTGTAAGTCATGACAGTGAGATGTTGAATAAAACCCTTTTCACCTACTGTATTTAAAGAGAATCTACATATGTGCGACAGGTTTAGTTACTGTGTTTATCTGTAAAATCCTGAACCTGGGATATTAACCTTGGCTTCATTCTCCTGACCTTTCTTGACCATTGCCTACCCCTGACATTTTGCTACACATTTTAAGTCTGCCTTCAGCTCTGGTACATTGCAAATATATTTCCATGTACTTTAAGTACATACTTAAGCCAACCTGTATTTGTTTTCAAGATTATTCATTTTAAAAACCCAATTTAAAGTGTGTGTGAGCCATCTTTAATGACTTCACCCTACAAGCAGAGAATGGAAGATAAGCCTAAGGAAAATATACTTTATTTGCCTGACCTTAAAGTTTACAGCTGCCCTAAGGGAGAATGCTAATTACTTTTCAAAAACAGTCTCTGGTGCTCTGGGTGCAAACAATATGGATCTTTTTCCAAGGGTACCTTTCCCACACTGTAAAAGATAATTAGTAATGAATTGCTCAGATGTGTGTCTATTTAAGCAATGGAATCACAGAATTGCCCTCCGTTTGGAAGTAGAAGTAGTTCCAGGAATCTACTCACCACTGGGCACTACTGCCTTGTCCCAAGCAAATTGGATGATGAAGCCATTATTAATGACATAAAAAGTGGCACCATTTGAATTCAGATCCTGTGGACAATTGCAATGATGGTCATTTGCTGTTGATTATTGCACAGGTGTAGACTGGCATGCGTTAATAAATGCTTGAAAAAAATCACTGGAGCACGAAGTAACACCATATAAAGATATTATTATTTAGTTACCCAATAAAACTTCTTTTTATTAATAATGTTTTGATTTGACCAAGCTAGTATTCCGTGTTTTTTTTTACAATAACCACAAGTTATGCATGCCAGATTGTTAGTTACCGTATATACTCGCGTATAAGCTGAGTTTTTCAGCACCCAAAACAAGCTGAAAAACGCTGCCTCGGCTTATACGCGGGTCAGTTACTGATGCGCTTCCGACCGGCAGCTTCTGACCTGCAGAACCCCGGAAGTATGCTTAAAGCGATTCTGACACGTTCCTATAAAAATCATAGGAACGTGTCAGTATGAAGAAAATGCTGCACATAAAATATTTCTGCAATATTATGCTGCACATACCGGTAAAATATTTCCTGCAAAGGCCCCCCCCGCAAATCCGCCCCCAGCCCTGCGCACCTTTCTCAGCCGAATTGGTTCCTGCACTGACTGATCTTCCGGGTTGCTTCACTGACGCAGGGCTGGGGGCGGAGCGATCCTTCCATAGGCTGAGCACATACCGGTAAAATATTTCCTGCAAAGGCCCCCCCCGCAGGGCTGGGGAGCGATCCTTCCATATAAGGATCGCTCCGCCCCCAGCCCTGCATCAGTGAAGCAACCCGGAAGATCAGTCAGTGCAGGAACCGATTCGGCTGAGAAAGGTGCGCAGGGCTGGGGGCGGATTTGCGGGGGGGGCCTTTGCAGGAAATATTTTACCGGTATGTGCAGCATAATATTGCAGAAATATTTTATGTGCAGCATTTTCTTCATACTGACACGTTCCTATGATTTTTATAGGAACGTGTCAGAATCGCTTTAAGCATACTTAAGCATACTTAAGGGAGCCGGCAGTGGAGTCCCTTACCTGTACCTCACCAACATGGAGATCTCTGTACAGGACCTGCAGGTGAGGAGGGGGAGGGGAGTCACGTGACTCTGAGAGCTGTCACTGAAGTGTTGTTTCAGTGAGCACAGCACACAGAAGTGAGACACAGAGAGTCTTTAGCTTTATTTCTCACCCTAGGCTTATACGCGAGTCAATAAGTTTTCCCAGTTTTTGTAGGTAAAATTAGGTACCTCGGCTTATACACGGGTCGGCTTATACACGAGTATATACGGTAATTTGTCATCTATCCATTCAACCATCAATGGACAGAATGCATGTTGATGAAATACAGGTACCTTATGCAAATTAATTAAATATTTTATGCAATGAGGAATCAACTCACATATCATATACTTTTTTGAAGAAAAACAGTGCATGCAAGCTTCTGTTAAGGCCAATTGAATATTATGGGGCAGATTTATCAAGGGTTGAATTTCAGATTTGAAAAACTCGGAAATTCAAATTCAAAAAGACCAACCGAAATTAAATTGAATGTTTTTTTTGGCCGAATAGGTCCGTTTTCAGACGAATTCGAATCGTATGAATCGAAGTAATAACACATTCAATGGAATTCGATTTGAAGTTTTTCCAGAGTCCACCAATTGACTCCAAGTAGCTTCTAGGAGGTCCCCCGTATGCTAAAACAGCAATTTTTAGATGGTTTTTGATGGCGAATGGTTGAAGTCAAATTTTTAAAGAGACAGTCCATGATAAATTTGAATATATTTGATATTCGAATTTTCAATTTTTTTTTAAATCCAAATTGAAATTGGACTATTCCCTATGTTTATAAATCATGTAGCATTACTTTGTTCAATTAGACAAATTAAATATTCATTGCTTTTTATTTCATTAGCTCATATATATATATATATATATATATATATATATATATATATATATATATATATATATATATATATATAAGCTAATGAAGTAAAAAGCAATGAATATTTAATTTGTCTAATTGAACAAAGTAATGCTACATGATTTATATATATTCTTTTAACATACACATTAATTAAATAGTACTGTACATCTACAGACCCCATAAGCTTCTACACGCTTTGAAGATTTGAATTGCCCCATTATTTATTTCAATAATAATTGTATTATGAAGCTTTTTCTGTCTCTTGATTATCAGAATCAGTACACCAGTGCACTAGCCATGACAGCAGAGAGCAACATTTCATGAGGCACCAAGGGTCTAAGGGTCCAGGGGTCATGGTCTTGCTCTCAGAAGAGATCTAGCACTTGCACCCCATGGAATATAAAATGTCACTGGAACGAGTGGCAAGAAAATGGAACAGCTGTACCACATGTGGCTGGGAACACAAACAAACACCCTGGGTCAAAATAATTTATAGGTTGAAACACATGTAAAATTGTGGGTTGGAGCAGTGGATGGAATGGCTATAGGGATTATTTACAAGTGTTTACTGCAGTGTTTTTTCAGTTTTGTGTGTTCATTCAAAATTATATGATTAAACTTCATTTTCTTGATGCTTTGTCAATGGCAAACTATGTATTTTGGCAGAAAAAAACGTTACCAAGCTGAAATTCTCTGTCCCCACCGCACATACATGCTAGACCAAAGTTTTTCTTGAGCCTAGAAAGAAAACCTACATGACCCTTCCTGGGTGAATTGAATTTGAGCCACCAACAGGAGCTTTGCCTTGGGGATACTAAGCATTCTGTAGAGACAGACTCCTTGACGATATATCAGCATAATTGCAGCCTCCAATCCCATATTTCTGTAGGTAACACAGCAATTCTGCATTTATAGAACATGTAAACCAATATAAATACCCAGAAAAAATAGTATAATTTATTCAGGACTTGTAACCACCTGAAATTTAGTGATTACACATACAGTACTTCTGAACAAAATTTGAAGGGATGCTTTTCCTGGATTAAATGTGTGCCAAACACTGATCTGTGTCTTTGTGGGAAAAAAACGCTGATGCCAATTTGCATCTTACTAAATAAGTGCTTTTGTCAGATCCAGCTGTGAACATTTGCTCATCCACAGTACATAGACAGCAGTATTCTCTCCTAAACCCACATCTGAAATTCATGTTCATCTGTATATTGGTCCAAATCCTGTTCACATCATATTTGGCTAGGATTCCTGCTGTTACACCTCTCCATATCAAGCACAGAACTTCCTGTTTTAATCTATAGAACACTCTTTGCATTGCAATCAAGTCATATCTAGAGCTTAGTTTTCCTTTCCTTCACTGAATGAACTGCCCTGAATTCAGCCTGCCCATTACAGCATTGGTGGGTCAGATCCTCAGTGTGTCTCAGTGGGTTCCTGTCATCGGCTCTGTTTGTTGTTTCACCAATCCTGTTTCCTGGAGGTTGCTCCTTAGCAATGGCTCAGCCTTGATTCTTCTATTGTGAGTGATCTCTATCAGCACCAATTGCATTTATTGTCTGCTTGGAAAAGACTGTTATTCTCTGAGCAATCATAGCACTGGTGAATTCTGTCTTGAACTGTTAACTAACCCCGGCAAGCTCAAACCAGCACTGTTTATGTGTATGTTGCAAGACTGTTTTCAAGTCCTCATCAGCTTAGTCACGAAGGTGCCATTAACCTTTGCTAGCTGTGCTACTTTTGTTTCGCTCCCCTGCAAGATTACTTATTCCTGCTAAAGACTGTGCTGTTAACCCTTGCTTGCATTCTGCTTGGCTCCTCGCCCGGCACGTTCCTGCCTCCAGCGTTCTCCAACTTCAGCCAATGTCCGTTTCTAGGAAGTCTAGCCGTAGCAACAGTTTCCAGCCATAGCTACCAGCTCTTCAAGCCACAGCAACAGCGTTTGTTATAGCCACAGTTTTCAGCCATAGCAACCAGCTCTTCATCCATGGCAACGGCTCTGCAGTCCTTTCTCTACTACTGAGTGAGTTACTAGTCTTATCTAAGCTAGTATAATTATTACCTGGCTCATTACGCTGAGGACTGTATACCTACCTGGCTCATTAATCTAAAGACTGTGTTGTTAACCCTTGCTTGCATCCAGCCTGGCTCATGTGCCGTGAAATCCTTGTTACCTCATTATTTGTTGCATGTTATAATCATGGATTTTTTGCTACCAATTCAAGGAAGTGGGGGTACGGGTTGTGCTCCCTTACTCTGGAAGGTAATGCTCATTAATGCTACCATGTTCCAGTATTATTTGAGGGATTATTCCTTTACAGACATCTGAGAATAAAGAGACTTTGTTTAATTTACAAGTGTGTACTTTCTTCTGCTGCATAATATAGGATTCACCTTGAAAACTACATTCAATTCCTAACACACCTACAGAAAGGAAATATCAGCATAAGAAGGGGAAAAGGATATAGTTTTTAAAAACTTTGATTATAATGAAATCTATGAGAGATGGCCCTCCTTTAATTCAATGTTTTCTGGATAACAGGTTTTCAGATAATTGATCCTATACTTGTACATTAAAGCCACATGCCTGGAGTGACCTCATTCTATGGAAATGATGTCCATTGCAAGTTGCCAAAATACATAATTTATTTCTATTCCTTGTAAAGCACTATGTACTTGGTATTCTCGGAATAAATAAATGCTATCCAAGAAGTATTTCCTGAAGGTATACTCAAAAAAAGACTCCTTTTCTGCTCGCATGATAAAAGGGTGAATATTCACTAAGAAATGAATATTCAGTTCTGGAAAGATATTTCAATTAAGAGAAATGTTTTCTTAGCTTGTGTTTAAGAGAAGAAATTTTGGACTATTATCCAGTTCACAAGGCGCTACCATCTGAGTCTGATGAAAACAAGAATATCTCAGCACCGGTTATATCTGCAATTAATATCAACTGTGAGGCAGTTACACCGCTTGAGGCAAAACCAAGGGTGGTTAACGAATGCATAGAATTCAGTACAACTTTAAAATGAGTGTATACTGTAAGTTCACATGTTTAGCAAAAACTCTTGTTGTGTTGTTTATTAGGCTGTTCATGCCTTCAGAGATTCACTGTGGCTTCAGATATTTTAGAATTCTTGGTCTTAAATATTAACTCAGTGCAAATATTACACAAAATGTATTGCTAAACAAATCAAATGCAACATGTTTTGCATATTAGTAATACTTTTCCACTGAGCTATTTAAGAGTTGTAGAAAATGTTCTTGACTGTTTTGATCAAAACATTCTCATTAAAATTCTCCATCCTGAATCTGGAATGCCCCTCTCTAGGCTTTGATCTGCTGATAGAATATCTTGATGTTTAGAGTGGCCACAACCTTTCATTTTCAAGTGAACTAGTTCCTTTCATCAATTTGCAAATATACATAAGACGTTCACATTTACTAGCTGAGCGAGTCAAAATGTGACAAAGGTTCATCTTATAAGGCTGTCTTATAAAGCTGTCATCAGCATGAGTGGCTGGGGAAATTATAAAAAAAAAAAACATTGTCATTAACTCCTTTGGCTGAGGAAATAGCTGGCGTTGCATTGTGTATCTGATGTTAAAATAAAGGATTTTGCAATTATTTCATAACACCTTAAAGTGCTACTTAATTTTACAATCCCAGATTTAATTTGAGTATTCAACAGATAAAGTTAACATATTTGATCAAAAGTGCCATTATGGAGGCTGTCGGTTAAGGCTAAACAGAAGCCCGTAGACTAGTTACTCAAGTGATGTAGCTAGTTACAGCTCTTTCTATTTAACTACAAGATTTGGTTGCTGAGGGGCTGACACGCTAGGCAATATATTACAGAAAGGCTTATAACAACAAGCTGTGTCACCATGTGCTGGTGTGATCAAGAACAGGTCTATTTGTACTTCATCCCTGGCCATATCAGCACCCAGATTTCACTTAGGGAACACTGCAGGGCATATATAGAAACTTACAAATGGCACTTAAACTTTGCTGAAATGTCTTCCAACTACCCCCAGGATGACAATTTATAATAAGGTTTTGTCTTCTATATTTAATAAAAGGTGTGGTAACCCTATAGCAACCAATGCTTTTAAACAGGTGACCAGTAGTGATTTTTTCACCTGGCATGGATTTGCTGAGAAATTCCACATTTTGCCATCTGCAAATTGTTTTCATGAAGCTGTGGCAGAATTGTGCTGCAAAAAAATTAGCTGCGACAAAAAAGTCACAGAGACATAAGAAAAAAAAAACGCCCATTGACTTTATTGCATTTGGACAAAAAGTTGCCAGACAAAAAAGTCACTGCAAAAGAAATAGCCATTGAGTTTAATGCATTTGGAGTGAGAAAAAAAGTTGTGGGAGTTCCCGGTCATGGCTCAGTCTTGTGCCTGTAGAAGCCGCCTTTGGCCTCAGGAGGAGCCCTCAGATGCCACCAGGTCTTAATATGAGATGAGCAAAGCGAGGAGTTCTGGACAAGCAAAACACTGAAGACATTTCAGATGCTGGATGCAAATCCCTGCCTGGAGATCATTTTTATTAGGTAATCATAGTCACTGACATTTTCAACACATCGCTAAGCCAGATGATCATCCCCACATGCTTCAAGTCCACCACCATCATTCCAGTGCCAAAGAAATCTTCAGTAACCTGCCTGAATGACTACCGCCCTGTTGCACTAACCCTGGTCATCATGAAATGCTTTGAGAGACTTGTGATGGCACATATCATATCTTCTGCTCTCCACCTCTCACTAACTCATCTGGACAAGAAAGACAGTTATGTGAGTATGCTGTTTATACTGTTTATAGACTTTAGCTCAGCATTCAATACCATCATCCCTCAAAAGCTGAGTGGGAAACTAAGCGAGCTGGGATTGAGTACATCTTTGTGCAATTGGATCTTGGACTTTCTGTCAGAGAGGCCTCAGTCTGTTCATATTGGCGACGTTTCTAGCACCATCAGATTGAGCACAGGAGCTCCTCAAGGATGTGTTCTCAGCCCGTTGTTGTACACATTGCTGACACATGACTGCATAGCTAGACACAGCTCAAACCACATCATCAAGTTTGCCGATGACACAACTGTGGTGGGGCTCATCAGCCACAATGACGAGTCGGCGTACAGAGATGAGGTTCAGCAGCTGGCAGTCTGCTGCAGTGAGAACAACCTGTCACTGAATGTGGATAAAATTAAAGAGATGATCGTCGACTTCAGGAGAACTCGCTCTGCTCACACACCACTCAACATCAATGGCTCCACAGTAGAGACAGTAAAGAACACCAAATTCTTGGGAGTCCACATCTCTGATGACCTCACCTGGACCACCAACACCGCCTCCATCACCAAAAAGGCTCAGCAGCGTCTTCACTTCCTAAGGCATCTGAAACCGGCCAGCCTTCTGCCTCCCACCCTCACAGTGTTCTACAGGGGCACCATAGAGAGCGCCCTGATGAGCTGCATCTCCAACTGGTACAGTAGTGCCAGCTCTGCTGAATGGAAAAGTCTACAGCCGACTGTCAGAGCAGCTGACAACATCATTGGAGCAGCTCTTCCATCACTGTAGGACATCTTCCACAAGCGCTGTCCAAGAAAGGCCTCTTGCATTGCACTGGACTCCACACACCCCTCACACGGACTGTACCTGCAGACGCCTTTGCAGAATTAAAGCCCGAACAACCAGGCTGCACGAAAGCTTTTTTCCGCAAGCTATCAGACTCCTCATCTCACTGCCTGTCCTCCCACTACATTCCAGACACACCTGAAATGTGAACTTAACTTTGTGAACTGTTAATTTATTTGCACAATTCTAAAGGTTTACAGATGTATATATCTAATTTCTGCCTATATATTGCACATTTCATGTTTACATATTTATTGTGTATTTTATTTTATGTGTATATTTTTTTAAGTGCCTTTTTGTGATATGTACTAGCTGGAGCCACGTCGTCTCGTCTCACTGTGTATTCGTATACTGCTGAGATGACAATAAAGTTTACTTTGACTTTGACTTTACCAGGTCGACAGCTCTGTTTTCATAACACCACTGGGATAATACTCTGGGATGTTCATACAGCATTTTCTGTATTTTGAAAAGTCAAGCTATTCAAAACTGGCTCATGAATTGATATATATTTTTAAGCATATTCACTACTTGGGACTCTTATTGGATCTAGATTACATGTTCTATTCATTTTTTATTTACTGATTCAATTTTTAACTTCCTAAATAGAAATTGCATCTTCCTGCCTGATGTTGCTTATGTATTTCATTCTGGCTCGTTGTTCCAAAAATTTAGTTAAACATTGGGTATACATCAACATTCTAAATGTAATGCTCGGAATTCAATCAAAGGCCTAAATTCTCAAGGAAGAAAAACTTGAATAAAAATGGATATTTCCTTAGTATTCAAATAACAACTGCTACTTTCAGTATAATGTAAAATTGTGAAAAGATCTAAAATTGCCTTATCTTCCAAACATAGGTCTATTTTGCATAGCTTTCATCATCATTTGACAGTAGATAAATTGAGTTTATTTGTAGTCCCACTGGTGAGACAATAACAGTATCGTTTTTGCAAGGAAGAGAAATAAATACATTCATACAAAGCTGCAGATATTTCAGGTGCTGGATGCAAATGTCTGCCTGGGGATCATTTTTAGTAGGTAATCATAGTTGGATGATGCTATTCAATCTGTGAATAGGCTTAATGAAAGGAGTGCTGATAAAATAAAATACCTTTTGTCATAGTGCTGTGCGCAAATGCACCATGAAATAACAAATATCTGCAACTGCTGTTAAATAGGGCCAGGATTTATGTCTGAAAGGTGAAATAGCTTGTATCCAAAAGATAGCTGTCCCAAAGGCTTGCTTTTCCGTAAAAAATTTTCTTTATTTAAATTATCATTAAAAATTTGGTTACATTCAGTCCCCCCAGGCCCACCTTACGCGTTTCGCACCCTCCGGCGCTTAGTCATAGGTGTATCTGATACACCTATGACTAAGCGCCAGAGGGTGCGAAACGCGTAAGGTGGGCCTGGGGGGACTGAATGTAACCAAATTTTTAATGATAATTTAAATAAAGAAATTTTTTTACGGAAAAGCAAGCCTTTGGGACAGCTATCTTTTGGATACAAGGAATTTTGATATATGTGTCGCCTGTGAACTGGGGCGAGTACCTAGGGCTTCACCAAATCTAAATCAGAGGCGGATTCCCAATTTTGATATATTGAAAGGTGAAATAGAACAGTTTTTTCCAGATTTTCATGCAAAAGACTATTTTACCTTCAGTTATGGTTTCCTTATTTATTAAGGGGGTAGATCACTTTTAAATTAACTTAATATGATGTAGATATTGATACTCTGAAACGATTTGCAGTTGGTCTTTATTTTTTAATTTTGGGGGGTTATTTACTAAAATCTAAAAATGTCTCACTATTTTCTTAAAACCACTTCGACCAAACTCCTGTGCACTTTTTTACTACCGGTATATTGATCAATAAATGTACTCGAAAAAATCTGGTGCGGGAAAAAAATCATATGATTTTTTCAGATTATCACCCGAAAACTCAGTTTTTTTTATGGTCACTCTTCGTACCTGTATTTCCAAATGAAACTTGCTCTTTTATTTGTTTAGTTTGTCTGTATTTTGCCTGGTATTTTGTTCTGTTCTGTGTTTTCTTCCATTTCTCATGTAAGAACTTGGACAATGTTATATACAGTTTTGCTAGTTCAACTGAACTAAATTTGCCCTATGTGTTACTCTTTATATAATCCTAAACACTTGGAATGCCGGGGAATTATACAGAAATACAGTTTACTCCTGGATAAATCTGGCCCCTATATAGTGTATTTTTTCATCCAAAACTATAAATATCTGAGAATAATAGATTCCATTAAACTACCATCATTACAAGGCATACACAAGGCTTAGGGTGCTTCAGTCACCCTGTACATTGAACCCTTCTGTTGATTGTTTAATAGGTAACAAAGCATTCCAAATTATTACATTCACTAACTTGATTTATATGTACAGGGCACAGATAAAATCCTGAGATAAGTATACTCAGTGTAATTATCACAAAGAAATTCTGACATTACAGTTAAATAATCACAAATACATAGGTCAAAAGATAAATTTATTGCCAGCATAGCACTTAGCCTTGCAGTGCACAAAAATGATGTCCACTATTAGTGTAATGGCAACATCAACTGTTAGTGCTAATGCGGGAAGCATAATGTTAAGGCAAACTGAGCAATCATTATAAATAACCAGTTGGTTGCTTTTACCTTGACAGACATAAGTCATTTTTCTTTTAAGTTCATAATTGTTTCCTGCATCTTTGAAGCTAATGGCCACATGTCCCTCCTATGGTAATAAATATTATTTCTGGATTACTTGCAATATTATTAATAGCTGGTATGTGCAGTTTATGTAGAAAACAACATATACATTTACAGTACATTACAACGTAATCATGTATCACAGCATATTAAATTACCCTGATATTTGCAATTAAATTAAGAATGTATACATATACACATTTATATTGTATGTTCTAAAAGATATTTCTCTATAGTATTCAGTCAGGCTGTTGTGCATGTCCACACAGAAAATCAGAGCTAACCTCTGGATATCAAGATCTAGGCTGGCACAGCAGAAATGTCAATATAGTGTCAGTGTCCTATTAATTGCAACCAGACTGCTAGAGGCAGATTTATTAAGGTTTGAATTGGAAATTCGAATTCAAATTTTCGAGTTGAATTTTTGGTCAAAACTCACAAATTCGAGTTGGGAATAATCCAAACTCGAATTTGAATTTTTTTTTTGAATATTTCTGCTTAGCACAATCGTGCAGTGCCATCAATGTAGGTAACTACGGACCTTACAGGGAACTTTTATGCATAGGCACCATTTTTTAGAAAACAGATATTAAAAGTTATTAGCAAATATTGTTTTTAGTTAATAATATAAATATATACAATAATTACTTCTATTAAATAAACATAAACTGAATGCACATATAAAGAAAATGAATTTCTCAAAAGTAGGATTCCACATGCCACCATCCACAAAATGGCACATATTATTCTGTATCTATATGGCAGCAACATATTTCACAGCACTTTCTAAATCTAAGGTTCTCATCAAGTTTATACACACTATAGCCAATTAGAGTTGCCATCCTGATATTTCATCAGTCTAGCCAGTAAAATATCAGATAGGGTCAGGGCTGCTATTGAATTTGTATGGTTTTCCTTTAATTGTGCAGCTTTCCACCCACAAACTTCTTACAAATAGGGCCCTGGATGGAAAGGTGTGTGTGTATGAAGGTCTAGTTGTAGCAGTCAGTGATAGGATTGTGAAGGGATATAGGTTTTATATTTTGAGTGTTCAAAATAAAGGGCACAAGCAGGTCCCGGAGAGAATCGTGAACTTTCCAGACATATGACCAGCAATACTTAGAAAGGGCTATGTATCTATTGAGGGTGCAAGACTTCACAAGTTACGGTGCTCTAACGCTGTTGTGCCTGCATTCTGTATGGTGATGATTCTTTAATACAGTACTACACTACTACTACCATGGCAAGATGTTAATTTGACTCTTAATTTGACTCTTGCCAGTGCCTGGTGCTAACCAATAACAGAATTAATAGTTCAGAGCCTGGGTGCAGGCCCCATCTCCTCTCTGGATGCAATTATTTGCCGGATTCACACCGGCCCAACTGTCCAGCGAGCCCCCAAGGGGTTGCAATCACACCCTCTGCATCCCCGATAAATCCTCCCCTGATGCTAACTCCGCCCCGTATGCTAACTAATTAAGCTTCTTTCCTATTATTGTGCTAGACAAGGCATGGGCTTCTTTTTATTTTAGGCTTAGACAGTCTCAGCTACTAACTCTCTCACAACCCCTAGAATGATCAGCCTTTTACACCTGATTTATAAGCTTAACCATCTATTTTATCCAGATGATGTGTGAGCCCTTGCAATAGTGTGGAGGCAGGGTGTTGTGCAACTACAACTATCATTGAGTGCCATTAGTTCTTACAATTTAACCATAGAATTATTTATTGAAGAACATAATCCATGTAGGAGTTTAATGAGAGATAAAGCAGGAACATAGAGCATCAGTGGATAGGCATATAATCAGAGCACCAGTGGTCAGTGTAAATCCTCACAGGGTAAGAGAGGTTAACAGTGGTACACCAAGATTTCAGCCTTTACCCTAAGCAGAGCCCCTAGGGTATAACTCTGGTCTAGACCCTAGCTCGGACAAGTGGAGGCTTATTTATTAAAGGTCAGGTTTAGTGGTTTTAGAGGTTTTTGAAACCACTACTAAACTCACAAACTCTACTATAATGAAACAACAAAATATTTGAGATTGTTTTAGCCAGTTTTTCTGCTTGCACAAAGGACTCGTTTCTTGTACTTACTGTAGTAGCTGCACCACCCTTCTTTCTGTCAAGCAGCAGTTCCTACATGTATTAGGACTGAGATTACAGCTGTCTTACTAAAGGTGACCATATATTGGCTGATAAAAGCTGCAGACTCTGTCTTTCCAGGACTAGCCGGCAGCTTATTGGCCATGTATGGTGCCAGCCAACAGGCCTGGACTCCAATATTGGAGGCAAAATTGGGCAGATATCGATTCAGCATCTTTAATTTATTCTGTCAAGGCACAGTTATAGTCCTCGAGCAGATAGCCTGCATATCGGCAATAATAGACCATTTGTGGGGTCGGTGGCCAAAATTCACATCAGCCTTATGTTGTCCAGTATTGGGCATATCGATAATTGATCCACTTAGTTTGTGACCTTGCCAGATGAGCAGATCTTATATTTATGGCTAGCTAAGTGCTGTGTTAAAATATTTTATGCCCAAACAGAAAGAGTGGCCAGTGACTTATTTACCTATATAGTACTGTGAATGATGTAGACATCTGCATTTTAAGACTATTTGCAATTATGTCTTCATTTTCTTTTTACATTTCTTTTGGATGAAATCTTAAAAAAAATTTATCATGCAATTCCCAGGCTTGGCATGACAAAAATGTGCAATGCATAAAGGAAGATTTCAGAGGACCCTTAAGGATCTGAAAGACAAGCACTCAAGGATAGAAATAACAATAAAATAAAACCTTCACAGTAGATCAGTGAAAATATTTGAATATTTTGGCATGTAATAAAATTCCAATTAAAAAAAATTACAGATCTAGAAATTTCCATAGATTTCTAGCATTCTCAAGTCCATTTAAACGCTGCAACCCTTCAACATACTCTACTGCACATTGCCTAAAAAAAGGGCAAAGTGGTTTCTTCCCACCAGTCCTTTATTTTTTTAGAAATGTTTTTCTGAGTATTATAACAGTTAGTATAACATAGTTTTGCATAGTTCAGCAAAGCATTGTACAGAATGAATGTTTTAAAACCAGTAATTGAGAAAAAGCTTGACTGTCATTTCCTGATGCAGGGAATTGAGATCATGTGAATATTGCTTTATAAATAAAGTTAAAAACATCTGAGAGTCATCCTGAGAACTCATTTCATACTGATCAGGTCAATGATTATACAAGAAAGCCTAAGGATTTTGCAACAGCATGAAGGAGAATTGTTCATATTTCACGTTATTGCAGAGCATGCTGAGGACTTTTCTGTGACCCATTGCCTGACTTTTCATGAAAGAATATTTCTACTGATGCTTGTCATCACAGGAGAGCACAGGCTGAGTTGTCTGAACTTCAGTACAGAGGACACCTTAGTTGTATAATCCTGTGTAGGAAGAGATGTCTCCTTCCCCTAGGTGAGAAGCATGGTCTGCACTGATAGCATTAAAGTGTCATAGTAGTTTACTTGCGCATAGTTTTGAACGTTATTAACTGAATAATCTAATGTGCATATATGTCTGTGTGTTTCTGCCCTTTATTAAAGGGTCATTATCATTCTTAAAAAATATTATTTATATCTAAAAAGTGAAAGCATTGGCTGATAAAAATGTATGATATTCATTGTTAAAGGGATATCATTACATTTTGTATTGCATTATGAATTTTATTTCTACTTTCTTCAAAGGATTTTAGATGTTTATATAGCAGACAATTAGGTATGATCCATAGTGCTTTTCTTAAGTGCTAACCAATAGAGCCTAGAAGGATAAGAGATAAATGAACAACACTATTATGACATAGTAACGGGTAATCTACATGGGTAATTTGCATGCAGGTTAACAGAACATACCCCAGCATCACCAACTTAAAGGAATTGTTCAGTGTAAAAATAAAACTGGGTGAATAGATAGTATGTGCAAAATCAAAGATGTTTCTAATATAGTTAGCAAAAAATTAAAGCTTATAAAGGCTGGAGTGACTGGATGTCTAATATAATAGCCAGAACACTACTTCCTGCTTTGCAGCTCTCTTGGTCTCCAACGATTGCTTACCAGGCAGTAACCAATCATAGACTTGAGGGAGGCACATGGGCCATAACTATTGCTTTTATATCTGAGCTGCATGCTAAGGTTCAATTGTAAATCCAGTTATGTCCCATGTGACCCCTTCAAGTCTGTTCTGTTATGTTAGGTATCCAGGCACTCCAGCCTTTCTAAATTCTATTTTTGGCTAACTATATTGAAAACATTTTTTTTATTTTGCACAGCATCTATTTAACCTGTTTTTATGTTTACACTGAACTGTTCCTTTAAATGGTAGCAGTGGTAGCACCTCATAAATATGAGCTAGTCAGGGTCATTTACAGCAAGCAATGTAGTTTGAGTTAAGTGCAAAAAAAACCTGCAATGGACATTTTTTGTGGTCTTCCTCTGATGCTGAATTGCAGCAGGTTTCTCTCCTTTGTTTTAGAGGATAGAAACCTGCAGAATACATCACTGTCTGCATTTGGTAGCTCTGTATTCATGAGGGACAGGTGGCACATAGGCTTCCATCTCTGCTGCAGAGGATGCAGTCCAAACCAGTCCTTACTTGTCTGCTTTATGAGCAGGTCAATGAACTCCGAGGTGACTTCTAATATCCTCTTATTTTACAACAGGGAGTACTTTATTTACTTATACTTTATTATAATTCTATACAGGCAGCTAGAGTCCTATGACTAGAAGGCAATGTAATTATAGTATTTTATAAAGACTAGAAAAAAAACAGCTGAAATCTTTTTTTTTAATAATATAAATGAGATTTTCAGTTCTAACTAGTCATTAAACTTTTTTTATGATAGCGAATCTTGAAGAGCCACTTACTCTAATTGTTATGGTTCCCCTTTAAGTGCTTGCATTTGTGATTCCTAATAAACCTTTCTACATGGTCACCTTTCTGACTTGCTCCTGTGAACTCTCTTTTAATTAGAAACGGCTTTAATATACTGCAAGGTATTGATCGGATATACTGTATTGCTTTTAGAGTAAGTCAAACTGTAATTCCTGACACCTTTTAAAGAACTAAAATAATTGCTCTTTAAAGACACACATATTTAGTAGGTTCTGGGTTCAAATGTGGTTTGATAGTTTGGGTACTTTTTTTATACACCAAAACATACATTTTGTATTTGCACTGCAATTTAAAAAACTATGGATAAATAGTTGATTTTCATTGAAAACAGTAGGCATAATTTACTGAAAAAAACCTGAATCCCACGGCAAGAGATTGGTCTGCTCTGTTTCTATGTTTTTCACTATAACTGCATATCATTATTCTAATGCTGATGCTCCATTTATCAAAAGCAATGGCTACCTTTTTCAGTCCAAAAATATCATACCATGCTGAGATCTCTGAAAAAGAGAGAGAAGACTGAAAAGATGCAGCTGTTCTGCTAGGGAAAATGAGAATGGATCTGGTCGTCTAGTGAATTGCGTTACAAGCAATATTAGCAATATTAGACCATGACTTCACTGCAAAAGTGGCAGGTTGAAACCTAAGGATTAAAAAATGCAAATTAGGGGAGGGTTGGTAAGGGGAATACAGTCAGTAAACTACAAAAAAAAATATAGAAGGTGAATGAATTCCTTGTATCCTGCTTTATTATTCTGTGCCCAAAAGCCTTATCTTCTTAAAGATAAGATTAGCTGTAATTATTTATAAAAATCAGCCAAACAAATCCTCCTTATTAGCAGGGAGCATAGTGCATAACGTAAAACATATCTCCTTTTCAGCATTTTATAAATGTTTTCTTCACTAGACATTTTTTTTGATTTTATGTGTAAAAGGACATAATGCAACATTAAATACAAGGGATAGAATCTGAACCAAACTATTATTTCTTGTTTCTTTAATAAAGTATTGTTGATGCAGGGTACAATTTGCCCTGAAACCATATGCTAAAGCAAAACAGGGTATAATTCACAGGGTATAGCAATATTGCAAAATAAATACTAAACAAAAGTGAAAAATGAAAGTGCCCATTGACTATACAAACCTGCACTAAATACAATTACAATAAATCATGTACTGAAATATGTGGCAGGTCAGTTATAAATGCTTAAGACGACAGATTCCCGCATAGGTCTATGATTAGCTGCCAGACCCTACAATAAATTGCATAAGTATTTTTAGCCAGACCAATGTTTTATATTGTATAGTTTAGGTACTGGGTCATAGATGTTATCTCATGTAATTTGCTAATGAAATGGGTAAAGATGCATAATTCATATAGAATCAAAAATATCAGTGGTATTGGGGTATTAATCGTTCTATTTATTAACATAAAAATATAAATACAATGTGACTGGCCAGTATATTACTCAAAAACACAATAAGAATCTCCAGATATAAAAAAAAACACATCTAAAAATGTAAAGGTTGTTTCTTCAATAAGGTGAGATAAGGTGTATAAAGTTGGTGTAAATAACTTCATATACTTCATATACAGTACAAAGAATTTTACAAGTCATTTATGAATCGGCTTGTAGCAACAAGTAGGTGTTTTGCTTGGCAACAGTTGAATTTCCCTTATGACTAAACTACAGCATTAAACGGAATATATCTTATTTGCCAAAAATGTTTGAACAAAACACACAGGAAAATGGCAAGAAATTGCTGATTCTCCCCATTTTTTATTGTTGGACATGTGTCCATAGAACTTCATACCTTAATACATTAATTATATACATTAAATAAACCAAATAGACTGTTGTGCTTCCAATAAGGATTAATGATATCTTAGTTTGAATCAAGTACAAAGTACCTGCATAAAACTTGCAGTTTTGCACAATTTAGGGTCATCAGCAAAAATAGAAACAGCATTAACAATGCCCACCTCCAGGTCCATAAAAAATTAATTAAAAAGCAAAGGGCCAAGGACAGACACCTATGGTACACCTATGGTACAATTAGAAAATGTTCTATTTACCACCACCTTCTGTAACCTACAGTATCTATCAACTACGTCTCGATGCAAGCAGCAATATCATGTTCCAGGCCAATATTCCTAATCAGTAACCTTTTGTGTGATACTGTATCAAATGCTTTAACAAAGTAAATAACATCCACTGCCATACCAGAGTTTAGCTTCCTGCTCACATAAAAGACAAATAAATTAGTCTGTCTGGATCTATTACACATAAACCATGCTGACACCAACTCATAGTATTGTGATTTTTAATGGATTGAAGTATCTTATCCCTTATTAAAATTAAGTAAAGAGGTTTGGCAATCACAGATATAAGCTCATTTAGTACCCTGGAATGAATACCACCTGATCCTGGATCTTTATTTACCATTACATGTTGTAGCCTCTTTTGAGTTTTCTCCTAAATAGCCCATGCATCAATCTTATATTACTTATGTTATGAATGAGCTTATGCATTATTGAACATTTCAGCATTCAGAGTTAAAATAATTTTCCATCTGAATATTAAATTTGATGTGTTTCATTTAGGCAGTTTCCAGCATACATCATTGGACTAATAAAGAGAATGACAAGATTACTAACTGACATTATGTTCCTGTATTGCTTTTAATAACACGTGGCATTTTCCGCAATCAATGTAATGTACATGTATGAATTTATTTGCATGTTTCAGCTCATCTTATTAAATGTTGACACATCAAAGGGGGAATTGTTCATAGTTTATCAAGTGCCATTTTTAAAATTGTTCTTAAGAGAAAAAATGGCCAGTATATTGCTAAGTAGTTTTTCTTCAAATAAATAATTATGGTACAGGAATAGGATCACTTATCCGGAAACCCAATATGCAGAAAGCTCTGAATTACGGAATGACTGTCTCCCATAGACTCCATTTTATCCAAATAATCCAAATTTTTAAAAATTATTTCCTTTTTCTCTGTAATAATAAAACAGTAGCTTGTACTTGATCCCAACTAAGATTTTATTAATCCTTATTGGAAGCAAAACCAGCCTATTGGGTTTATGTTGGGGCAAATTCATCAAGGGTCGAATATTGAGGGTTAATTAACCCTCGATATTCGACTGGGGAATGAAAATCCTTCGACTTCGAATATCGAAGTCGAAGGATTTTGTGCAAATACTTCGATCGAACGATCAAAGGAATAATCGTTCGAACAATTAAATCCTTCGAATCAAACGATTCGCAGGATTTTAATCCAACGATTGAAGGATTATCCTTCGACCAAAAAAAGTTAGGCAAGCCTATGGGGACCTTCCCCATAGGCTAACATTGGGTTTGGTAGCTTTTAGGTGGCGACCTAGGGGGTCGAAGTTTTTTCTTAAAGAGACAGTACTTATATATATATATTGCTTAATATTAATTCCATTGATGTGATGAGCTATTGATAATAGCTAGCATGGGTCCAGGTCAAAGATCATATGGTCTATCCAGAAAAGAGGTTGAAGGTCATTGTTCCGGCTTGAGAAGTTTGCCCTGGTTTCAGATCCGATGTTAGCTTGAATGGATGCATGATTTGTGAAAGCCTACAAATATTCTATTATTGCATGTGAGAGGGTATGTTATTGGTAAGATTCCCATAGGAAATCTTATAAAACTCATGACATGTCAAGGTTATAATATACAAGGTTGCTTTAGGGTGCCAGTGGGCACTGGGCAAAGTTGACACTGATGGGCCCCCTCAGCAGTGCCAACAAATGTGTAATAGGATTACCCTCAAACAGGTGAAAGTAAATATAATAAAGCACTAAGAATGCAATCAAGGTACCCAACCCTAGACCAATAGCCATGAGAACAGATAAAGTGCAGATAAATTGTAACCACAAATACAAGCTTTTTATTAGTAAGATCCAATTGGGTTTTTTTCTAAAAGAAAGCTCAAGTAAACAGAAAAAAATGACAATGATTACGTTGTCATTCAAGCTGATTTAAATGGAAAGATAGGGAAGATGTTAAGTCATTGATAGTTAACAGGACCTGGGCCAAAAGTAACATGGTGATGACTAAATTTGTAAGAGTGAAAGATGGTATATCAATCAGACACAGACTACTAAGGGTGATAAGCCACATAAAAATTAATATTTTTAATTTTGCAGAAGGGGTGTAAGTGTGTAAAGAGGCCTGCTGGTTTGCAAATGTAAAGTATCACATACTGTGGTGGGTACCTGGTAATGGAGATAGAGTTTTTGGAATGCCAAGTTCACACAACTTATTGAGTGGTTTTGAGTCCCCTCTCTAAGAAGATGAGTCACTGGGAGGTGGCGCATTATATATGTATTTTGTTATGCAACACTGCATAATGTTGGAGGATAAAATGTCTGGAGGCCTGGTACCCTTGTCATTCACTTATTTTGGCCCTATGAGGAGCTCCCTGGTCTGGAACCAGAGCCCTGCTGTCTACTGGCCACAGCTCCCTTTTGTTAAGTTGCTGGAGGCCTCATGCTTTTGGTGCTGCCATTAGAGTCAATTACTTTTCCCCTGTCCACTTTACCTGGATGACTCTGCCTATGATCCAGCTGCAGACAACAGTCCAAATAAAGGGCTATTTAAGCCTGTCACCTTCAATAATATGTACTGGATCATATATGTTGTGACTAAGCCATCTGTTACTAGCTCCTAAGTTCCTGTGTTACTGTATTCTGAAAACCTTGCCCTTGTATACCGCATTTGTTTCTAATTTTGACCTTGGTTATTTTGACTTATTTGCTGCCTGCCCTAACTCTGTGGCTGTTTTTAGACTTGTTTGATTCCAACTTGCCATGATCACCTGCCTGAACTGGGACTTTATTTTCTGTCTAATCCTTTACAGAGGTTTATATTGTTCAGTTTAACATTATAAAGTCCATACCGGAATGCTTGGGACCTGGGATCTTTCCAAAATTTGGGTTACTCATGCCATAAATTTGCTAAAAATCATTTAAACCCTAAATAAACCCAACAGAATTATTTTGTCACCAATATGGATTTATGTAGTCTAGTTACCATCAAGTACTAGTATAATTCTATTATCACAGAGAAAAATTAAATCATTGCTAACAATTTTAATTATTTGCTTAAAATGTGACCTTTATAATAATAATAATATAATTCAAAGCTTTCTAGATAATGTGTTTTCAGATATATTTCATCCTATAACCATATTGTTGTTAATAATGTTATTATACACCTGTTTTTTACAAGTTGCAGTTAAGTGATTTCCTCTTGTCATTTAATAAAGCCATGGATATTAGTAATTTTCAGCAGAAGCCAGCGGTATACATTGTCAGTAATTTATAGGCCATTACATAATTGGATGAAAGGTGAGGCAAGTAATTGTCCCTACAGACAAATACAAGAGGTCCTCTGCACTCATTATCTATATAGTTAAATAATTACATAGTAAGTTAGATTGAAAAAAGAAGCCTCTCCCACTTACCTCAGGTGGGGGGAAAATTCCTTCCTGACTCCAAGATGGCTAGTCCATGGATCAACTTGCACTGTGAGCTATCTTCCTGTATTGCCTCACTTGATAAAAAGCCATGTATCAACCTGTACTACTGATTCAGGAGGGGAATTCCACATCTTCACAGCTCTCAATGTAAAAAAACCCTTTAGAATATTTAGATGGAACTGTCTTTCTTCTAATTGGAATGGAAAGACCTACTGGTAAATAAAGCATTATAGAGATTATTAAATATAAATATATTAAGAAATATATTTCGGACATTGGGACATTTTGGTGTCTTAAGATACCAAAAAATGCTATCCCCTTTAAACAAAACAGGGATTGTTTGTCCATATATTTAAATAAAATAATATAACAAACAAGGGAAAGTTGTGCTCACCAACCATTTTATTAAACCATTTAGCAGGAGTGCGATAAGGCTGTGACCACAAAATTTGTCTGTATGAATTTTGTGGTCCTCATTGCAGCCCCGCTTCATGGTTTAATGACCAGGGATGACTTTGATGTAGTTGGCCAGCTTAAATATATTGATAGGCAAACAAATTTGCCAGGCATGGATTTGCTGTGAATTTCCACGTTTTGCCGCCCACGAATGTTTTCACGAAACTGCGTAGAAAACTAGCCTGAGAAAAATCCACCGCAACAACAACATTGTCACGTGTCAAATTTGCTGCATGCATTAAAAATTGACAAGCGTCAAAGCTATTCAGACACCCATTGACTTTAATGCATTTGGACAAAATAGTCGCGCGTATAAAAATTGTTGACCAGGTCAAAAATTGTCTTCAATGCGTTTCACAAATTTTCACTGTTTTGCAAATTTTTTCGCCAATTCACAAATTATTCAGCAAAGAGAAATTGGACAGATTCACCCATCACTATCATCTATGAATATTAGTACGTTTATTACAGATAAAATTTGTCATTCACAGTCAAATAAGAAAGGGACAGGAGGGTTTATTTTGATAAAGACCAACTTTTTATTATATTTTGTTATTTTTATGTTTTTTAAATTCTGCATGAGATTTTTTTCAAATATAACCCATACCACTGGAGCATTGGTTTATCTATGTATCAATGGGAACACTAAAGCCAATCTAGAAATGGTAATTAAAAAAACTGCATGTTTTGATAAAATTAGGATTTATATTATCAGTAAGCAGTTTCATATTGTTCTCAATAAACTCTGCTGTGCAGTTTTTCCTCCTAGGCAAATCAATAGCTTTATTTTGAAGGGGGTATATGATGAAATGTAACTTGTCTGCTTTTTAATAAAGGCATTGATGCTCTTTCTGGAGCCAGTTTTAAGGCTTAAGGCTCTCCAGACACATTTAGTTTATTATAAAGCCACAGTCAGACGGGGCCAATGTCAGACAAACATGATTCTGAGCCAAAAAAAAATCTAATGAAACACTGAAAAGTTCTGTTGAAAATGTACATTGATTATTTTCCCTTAATTTTATTCAATAGTAGCAAAAGTGTTCATCACATGAGATGGCAATGCTTGAAATGGATTACAATCTAAATAAAAATGACATCTAAAAGTACAAAACGGATTTGTGTATTAATTTCTGTCTTTCTTAATTATTCAGGGCATACATTACCAGCTTTTTATAGATTTTTTTTTTTTTGCAGAGGGTGTATACTGTATTTATCTGTGTAAACCTTTATATTAATTCCTTAAGGCAGTTCAGCAATTTATACAGTATTTCTATTATTGGCATAATATTTTTTGGAAATCATTTTGTATTTAAAATAACCTAAACTTGTTGAATATTTAGAAAAAATTACTATGATTTGTACTACATCAAAACTGAAAACTGCTGCATGAGATCCATGATTATTCATTTAACCTTATGTTACATGAATTAAAATATGTTATTCAACTACATTAAGTCTGCAGGCGCGCGTTGGTATGATTAACGGGATGCATATTTCATTCTAACCTTTGCAGACAAAATCTGATTTCTATAAATATGGGCAACTGCTTTATATGTGCATTTATTGACACAACTGTAAAATGTTTTTTTATACAGGCAGTCCATGAATTTATTTTCTACTTTTTTCTGCTGGGTAACCTATAACTTTCCAAACTTCGTATAACCAAAGTTTACAGTAAACGTGTTATGGTTATTTTCATTTATTTCAATTTAAGGGCAGATTTAATCACTGATTATTATCAGTGTTTTATTATTTTTGGAGAATGAGATTTTCAAATGACTGTATGCTTTTTAGAGTTTTAAAACTCAAATGGAGATTATATAAAAACTTTGGAAACAGGAATGAAATACTCTACAACCTAAAACTTGATGCCTTAGAGGTCAATAGAAAGTACTGTATATCTTTATATTGGTATTTGAGTATTTTTCTGAGCTGGGGTATGACAAATAACCAACAACAATGCTGTATAATAGAAAAATAAAGGCTATACTAAACTATAGAAACACAATATTGTGCTTGCTATGGGTTGTGTTAGTGTACCCCATGTTTGAAAAAAATGAGCACAATTGATTGTAGAAAAAGCGGAGGGTGGCCTTTAACCTTAGCTTGGTCTTTCTCTGTGCATCATTGCTTCTTTATATTTCTGGAAGCAAAGGGTAACCAATAGTTTGAATCCATTTTCAAATAAAGGAGTAGAAGGTCTGGAAGAGACCATTTTAATCACACCATTCTATAATTGAATTTGCAACCACATCTGCCACTCTTAGGGGAAACTGAAACTCCAACTAATTCAAGATATAGAGCCTCTGACTACAATATAAATATACATTCCACTTAAAGATGTCTGAGATGTCTAGGATTAGTGCCTTCTTGGGTGACTCCCAGGTAACTGCAATTATTGCACTTGTCCTGTACTATCTATGCAATATAGATATACTTTACAATATATTCTATGTATGGGGGTCAAACATGGCTTCCTTTAATAATACCAAACTTCTGAAAAGGACAGAAGAGGGACAATTTACGTACACAAGCCTTCATTTTTTTTTTTTTTTTTAATTATTTGCCTTTTTCTTCCGACTCATTACAGCTTTCAAATGGAGGTCACTGACTCCCAATATAAAACAAATGCTCTGTAAGGCTACAAATGTATAGTTATCATTACTTTTTATTACTCATATTTCCTTTCAAGGTCTCTCCTATTCATATTTCAGTATCTTAGTCAGTGTATGGTTTTTATGGTAATCTGGCTACCAATTTGCTGAAATTGCATAGTGGAGAAATGCTGAATAAAAAGCTAAATGACTCAAAAACCTCAAATAATAAAACATGAAACCCAACTGCAAATTGTCTCAGAACATCACTTTCTACATCATACTAAAAGTTAATTTGATGGTGAGAAACCCCTTTAATAATAATAGAGGAATCATTCCTTTCCTACCACTATAAATTCTTTACAGCCTGGAATGGTCAGTTGGGATGTGGGGGTTGGGAGATGTAGCCAAGTGTCACACAATTAAAATTTGCTATGAACCCTCTTGAAAGCACTGCACATACTGGACATTATCAGCCTATTGGAATTTCTAATAGATCAACTTGTTTCATATGGGGAAATGAAACAGCTCCCTGCAACAACCAGTTTTTATACCAGTTGTGTCATTTTTAGACATGTACATTTAGATTTTATACAGAAAAATGAAAGTGCCTCTTTGTCCTTACCAATATCCAGCAGTACGCTTAGGCAGTGAAATTAAATAGAATGTAATAATATACCCACAGTGAATGTGCTGAATTAAAATTAACTCAGAAGTCACTCCTCATAATTCAAAATTCAAATACCCAATATTATTAGGCTTTAGTAAGAAATGGTAAATAATATCCTGTAGGAAATGAGTAGTCACTGGTGATGCGGCAGCAAATCCATGATTCTTAATATATGTCATTTTCCAGCAAATACCCTTCTATAGCTGTATAGTGGGATTCAACAGATATTCTGCTGATAGAAAAATAATATGACATGATAAGGGAATAAAAAGTGATAATGTAGCAGAAAGCCAAATGGATAAGGCTGATTACTTTTTATAACACCAGAAATTACTTAATAAAGACAGACAATGTTAAACAGTCAGGCAAACAACAGCCGTACAGTATCAGTGCTGCTTATCTAGGATATCATATTATGATTTACAAATCTGCAGGAAAAATATAGTTTACATGGCAAACTGAATGACCTCAATGAAAATATTGTTCTGTCTTAAAAATAGGGATACTCTGATCAGTGGTTTTATTTCCCAACACAGAACCATCACAAAAGAAATGTAGATAATTCTTTTATAGACTCAAAATAGCTCCTCATGGCTAGAGATGTCGCGAACTGTTCGCCGGCGAACTTGTTCGCGCGAACATCGGGTGTTCGCGCTCGCCGGAAGTTCGCGAACGTCGCGCGACGTTCGCCATTTTGGGTTCGCCATTGTTGGCGCTTTTTTTTGCCCTCTCACCCCAGACCAGCAGGTACATGGCAGCCAATCAGGAAGCTCTCCCCTGGACCACTCCCCTTCCCTATAAAAACCGAAGCCCTGCAGCGTTTTTTCACTCTGCCTGTGTGTGCTGAAGAGATAGTGTAGGGAGAGAGCTGCTGCCTGTTAGTGATTTCAGGGACAGTTGAAAGTTTGCTGGCTAGTAATCGTTTTGATACTGCTCTGTTATTGGAGGGACAGAAGTCTGCAGGGGTTTGAGGGACATTTAAGCTTAGGTAGCTTTGCTGGCTAGTAATCTACCTTCTACTGCAGTGCTCTGTATGTAGCTGCAGTGGGCAGCTGTCCTGCTTCTGATCTCATCTGCTGACTGCTGCAATAACAGTAGTCCTTGTAAGGACTGCTTTTATTTATTTTTTGTTGTTTTACTACTACTACTACTACTACTACTATAAGAGCCCAGTGCTATTAGTCTAGCAGTGTTGGGGAGTGGGACTGGTGTGCTAATCTGCTGCTCCTAGTAGTTCAGCAGCACCAACTTTAATTTTTTTTTTTTAATATTCATTTTTTTTTTATTTTACTTTTTTTATTTTACTACCGCTGTAGTAGTGTATAAGTTGACCTTTTAGGCATTATTTGCCCTGTAGGCATTATTTGCACACTGTTTTCTTCAACCCGCCATCGAGCTGTGTGACCTTGTTCACATTCTGTCTAAATATCCATAATATTACCGTCTCCAGAAAAAACACCGGAGTCACTTTTTTCAAGCAGCCATAATATATTTTACGTAATCCGTATCCACCGCTGTAGTAGTGTATACGTTGGCCTTGTAGGCATTATTTGCACACTGTTTTCTTCAACCCGCCATCGAGCTGTGTGACCTTGTTCACATTCTGTCTAAATATCCATAATATTACCGTCTCCAGAAAAAACACCGGAGTCACTTTTTTCAAGCAGCATTCATATATTTTACGTAATCCGTATCCACCGCTGTAGTAGTGTATACGTTGGCCTTGTAGGCATTATTTGCACACTGTTTTCTTCAACCCGCCATCGAGCTGTGTGACCTTGTTCACATTCTGTCTAAATATCCATAATATTACCGTCTCCAGAAAAAACACCGGAGTCACTTTTTTCAAGCAGCCATAATATATTTTACGTAATCCGTATCCACCGCTGTAGTAGTGTATACGTTGACCTTGTAGGCATTATTTGCACACTGTTTTCTTCAACCCGCCATCGAGCTGTGTGACCTTGTTCACATTTTGTCTAAATATTGATAATATTATCGTCTCTAGAAAAACCACTTGAGTTACTTTTTTTCAAGCAGCATTCATATATTTTACGTAATCCGTATCCACCGCTGTAGTAGTGTATACGTTGACCTTGTAGGCATTATTTGCACACTGTTTTCTTCAACCCGCCATCGAGCTGTGTGAGCTTGTTCACATTTTGTCTAAATATTGATAATATTATCGTCTCTAGAAAAACCACTTGAGTTACTTTTTTTCAAGCAGCATTCATATATTTTACGTAATCCGTATCCACCGCTGTAGTAGTGTATACGTTGACCTTGTAGGCATTATTTGCACAGTGTTTTCTTCAACCCGCCATCGAGCTGTGTGAGCTTGTTCACATTTTGTCTAAATATTGATAATATTATCGTCTCTAGAAAAACCACTTGAGTTACTTTTTTTCAAGCAGCATTCATATATTTTACGTAATCCGTATCCACCGCTGTAGTAGTGTATACGTTGACCTTGTAGGCATTATTTGCACACTGTTTTCTTCAACCCGCCATCGAGCTGTGTGACCTTGTTCACATTTTGTCTAAATATTGATAATATTATCGTCTCTAGAAAAACCACTTGAGTTACTTTTTTTCAAGCAGCATTCATATATTTTACGTAATCCGTATCCACCGCTGTAGTAGTGTATACGTTGACTTTGTAGGCATTATTTGCACAGTGTTTTCTTCAACCCGCCATCTAGCTGTGTGTATTATCGTTTCCAGAAAAACCAACTGAGTTTTTGTTGTTGTTGTTGTTTTTTTAAAAATAATGCCAGGCAAAGGCAGGCCGCCACGCAGAGGCCGTGCTAGGGGCCGTGCTGCTATGCAATCCTGTGGCCCTAGCAAATTGCCCAGTTTTAAAAAGCCAATGACCCTGAACTCCCAAAATGCTGAAGAGGTAGTTGACTGGCTTACACAGCACACCCCATCCTCTACCGTTTCTAACTTTACCACAACATCCTCCTCATCCTCCACTGCTATGGCCACCCCACGTAACACTTCCTCCACCACCGGTGCCCCTTCTTCACTGGGGTCAGAGGAGTTATTTTCCCATGAGTTTCTTGAACTGAGTAATGCGCAACCATTATTGCCAGAAGAAGATGAAGGAGATGAGGACCTTACACCAGATTTAATTCTGGCAGAGAACACGATAGAGATGGACATAATGAGTGATGAGGAGGAGGTCCCCGCTGCTGCTTCCTTCTGTGATGTGTCAGAAGAAATTGATGCATCTGAGGAGAATGATGATGAGGAGATTGATGTTTTGTGGGTGCCTAGTAGAAGAGAGCAAGAGGAGGGTAGTTCAGATGGAGAGACGGAGAGTCAGAGAGGCAGTAGGAGAATAAGACTTAGAAGAAGCAGGGAGGACAGCCCGCAGGGATCAGTAGGGCAACAACATGTATCGGCACCTGTGTTCAGCCGGCCAACGCACCCGCCATTGCCGCCAATACCGCCAACTCCGCCAACTTCTACTGTTACCGCCAGATCGCACACTTCCAAAAAGTCAGCAGTGTGGGATTTTTTTAATGTGTGTGCCTCTGACAAAAGCATTGTAATTTGCAATGAGTGCAGTCAGAAACTGAGCCTTGGTAAGCCCAACAGCCACATAGGTACAACTTCTATGCGAAGGCACATGAGCGGCAAGCACAAAGCACTTTGGGAGCAACACCTCAAAGGCAACAGGCAAACTAAAAGCCACACTCCTTCTGGTCCAGCATCTTACTGCTCTACCTCTGCTCTCCTTGACCCGTCTGAACCACCCTCCACTCCGCCTTCCACCTTGACCACCTGTTCCCATTCCCAGTCATCTGCCACCAGCCAAGTTTCTGTGAAGGCCATGTTTGAGCGTAAGAAGCCAATGTCTGACTGTCACCCCCTTGCCCGGCGTCTGACAGCTGGCTTGTCTGCACTCTTAGCCCGCCAGCTTTTACCATACCAGCTGGTGGACTCTGAGGCCTTCCGCAAATTTGTAGCAATTGGGACACCGCAGTGGAAGGTACCCAGCCGCAATTTTTTTTTCTAAAAAGGGAATACCACACCTGTACCAACATGTGCAGAGCCAAGTTACCGCATCTCTGTCACTTAGTGTTGGGCCAAAGGTCCATATGACTACTGACGCATGGTCCTCCAAGCATGGTCAGGGCAGGTATGTCACCTACACTGCCCACTGGGTGAACTTGGTAATGGCTGGGAAGCAGGGAATGGGTAGCTCAACAACAACAGTGGAGTTGGTGTCACCGCCACGGATTGCACGCGGTTCTGCCACCACCTCTACTCCTCCATCGCTCTCTACCTCGTCTTCTTCTTCTTCTTACTCTGCTGCTGGGTCCTCCTTCTCCTCCTCCACACCTGTGCACCCCCAGCTCCCCCTAGGCTATTCGACGTGCCAGGTACGCCGTTGTCACGCTGTCTTGGGGATGACGTGCCTGGAAAGCAAAAACCATACCGGATCTGTACTCCTGTCATCTCTGCAGTCACAGGCCGATCGGTGGCTGACCCCACACCAACTGCAGATCGGAAAAGTGGTGTGTGACAATGGAAGCAATCTGTTGGCAGCGTTGAGACTAGGCAATTTAACACATGTGCCCTGCATGGCACATGTGTTAAATTTAATAGTCCAACGTTTTGTCTCCAAGTACCCAGGATTCCAGGACGTTCTCACCCAGTCCAGAAAGGTGTCGGCCCATTTCAGACGTTCCTACACAGCCATGGCACGCCTTGCTGACATTCAGCAGCGCTACAACATGCCAGTCAGGCGTTTGATTTCTGACAGCCAGACTCGCTGGAATTCAACGCTCCTTATGTTGGAACGTCTGCTGCAACAACAAAGGGCCGTCAACGAGTACCTTTTTGAACTGGGTGGTAGGACTGGATCTGCACAGCTGGGGATTTTTTTCCCCCGTTACTGGGTGCTTATGCGCGATGCCTGCAGGCTCATGCGACCTTTTGAAGAGGTGACAAATATGGTCAGTCGCACCGAAGGCACCATCAGCGACCTAATACCCTTCGCTTTATTCCTGGAGCGTGCCGTGCGACGAGTGACAGATGAGGCTGTAGACCAGCGTGACGAGGAGCTGGAAGCGCACGATTTCTGGTCGGAATCACCAGAACGAACCCAGGCACATGCTGCAACGCAGGGAGAGGTGCCAGAAGTGGAGTCAGAGGAGGAAGGTGGCTTTGTGGAGGAGGAGGAGGAGGACCAACAGGAGCAGGCTTCCCAGGGGGCTAGTGGTGACCTTTTGGGGACCCCTGGTCTTGTACGTGGCTGGGGGGAGGAGACCGTGGATGATGCAGTCCTTGATAATGAGGAAGCGGAGATGGATAGCTCTGCATCCAACCTTGTGAGAATGGGGTCTTTCATGCTGTCATGCCTGTTGAAGGACCCCCGTATCAAGAGGCTTAAGGAGAAGGACCTGTACTGGGTCGCAACGCTACTAGACCCTCGGTACAAGCATAAAGTGTCAGAAATGTTACCAACATACCACAAGTCCGAAAAGATGCGGCATTTACAAACCAGCCTGCAAAACATGTTGTACAATGCTTTTAAGGGTGATGTCACTTCAGGAACTCATCAACATTCCAGGGGCAGAGGTGCCAGTAATCCTGCCACGAGCACACCTGCAAGGACAAAGCCCTTTGGCCAGTCTGTAACGTCAGACATGCAAATGTTTTTCTGTCCAAGGCAGCGCCACAACCCTTCTGGATCCACCCTCAAAGAACGCCTCGACCGGCAGGTAGCGGACTACCTGGCATTAACTGCAGATATCGACACTCTGAGGAGCGATGAACCCCTGGACTACTGGGTGCGCAGGCTTGATCTGTGGCCAGAGCTGTCACAATTTGCCATGAACCTCTTGTCTTGCCCAGCCTCAAGTGTGCTCTCAGAAAGGACCTTCAGTGCAGCAGGAGGGATTGTAACTGAGAAGAGAACTCGCCTAGGTCACAAAAGTGTCGATTACCTGACCTTTATTAAAATGAATGAGGGGTGGATCTCGGAGGGTTACTGCACGCCGGAAGACTTGTTCTGACTTCTATGCAGCTGTCCTTCTCTTCAAGCCTCATGACTCCACACACAGCTGTCCTTTAGCGTCCTCCTCCTCCCTCCGCCACCGTTACAAACTAGGGTGCAAACCCTACTGGTTTAATTTTTTCTGGCCTCTGTGCTTCAGTGGCTGCGACCAAAAAAATGCCTATTTTCTGCATTTATATGACATAATTTTTCTGGCCTCTGTGCTTCAGTGGCTGCAACCAAAAAAATTTATATTTTCAGCATTTATATGGCATAATTTTTCTGTCAACTGTGCTTCAGTGGCTGCGACCAAAAAAATGCATATTTTCTGCATTTATATGGCATAATTTTTCTGGCCTCTGTGCTTCAGTGGCTGCAACCAAAAAAATTACTATTTTCAGCATTTATATGGCATAATTTTTCTGGCAACTGTGCTTCAGTGGCTGCGACCAAAAAAATGCATATTTTCTGCATTTATATGGCATAATTTTTCTGGCCTCTGTGCTTCAGTGGCTGCAACCAAAAAAATTTATATTTTCAGCATTTATATGGCATAATTTTTCTGTCAACTGTGCTTCAGTGGCTGCGACCAAAAAAATGCATATTTTCTGCATTTATATGGCATAATTTTTCTGGCCTCTGTGCTTCAGTGGCTGCAACCAAAAAAATTACTATTTTCAGCATTTATATGGCATAATTTTTCTGGCAACTGTGCTTCAGTGGCTGCGACCAAAAAAATGCATATTTTCTGCATTTATATGGCATAATTTTTCTGGCCTCTGTGCTTCAGTGGCTGCAACCAAAAAAATTTATATTTTCAGCATTTATATGGCATAATTTTTCTGTCAACTGTGCTTCAGTGGCTGCGACCAAAAAAATGCATATTTTCTGCATTTATATGGCATAATTTTTCTGGCCTCTGTGCTTCAGTGGCTGCAACCAAAAAAATTTATATTTTCAGCATTTATATGGCATAATTTTTCTGGCAACTGTGCTTCAGTGGCTGCGACCAAAAAAATGACTATTTTCAGCATTTATATGGCATATTTTTTCTGGCCTCTGTGCTTCAGTGGCTGTGGCCAAAAAAACTGGGTAAACAATGCCTACAAGGTCAACGACGTTGACCTTGTAGGCATTGTTTGCCCAGTTTTTTTGGCCACAGCCACTGAAGCACAGAGGCCAGAAAAAATATGCCATATAAATGCTGAAAATAGTCATTTTTTGCCATACGTTGACTCAACGTATATGGCAAAAAATGACTATTTTCAGCATTTATGTGGCATATTTTTTCTGGCAACTGTGCTTCAGTGGCTGCAACCAAAAAAACTGGGCAAACAATGTCTACAAGGTCAACGTATGGCGAAAAATTACTATTTTCAGTATTTATATGGCATATTTTTTCTGGCAACTGTGCTTCAGTGGCTGCGTCCAAAAAAACTGGGCAAACAATGTCTACAAGGTCAACGTATGGCGAAAAATGACTATTTTCAGCATTTATATGGCATATTTTTTCTGGCAACTGTGCTTCAGTGGCTGCGTCCAAAAAAACTGGGCAAACAATGCCTACAAGGTCAACGTATGGCAGTTGTTTAAAGAGAACAGTAGATTACTAGCCAGCAAAGCTACCTAAGCTAAAATGTCCCTCAAATCCCTGCAGACTTCTGTCCCTCCAATACAGAGCAGTATCAAGCAGATTACTAGCCAGCAAACTTACTATCATCTGTCCCTGAAATCACTAACAGCTCTCCCCCTACACTATCTCTTCCAAGCACACACAGGCAGATTTTTCAGATACATTTTTGCCCTTGATCCCCCTCTGGCATGCCACTGTCCAGGTCGTTGCACCCTTTAAACAACTTTAAAATCATTTTTCTGGCCAGAAATGTCTTTTCTAGATGTTAAAGTTCGCCTTCCCATTGAAGTCTATGGGGTTCGCGAACCGTTCGCGAACCGCTCGCATTTTTGCGCAAGTTCGCGAATATGTTCGCGAACTTTTTTTCCGACGTTCGCTACATCCCTACTCATGGCCCCTACGTTTAAGGGGTGTTTCACCTTTAAGGTAACTTTTATTTTGTTACAGAGTGGCTAATTCTAAGCAAATTTTCAATTGGTTTCATTATTTATTATTTATTTTTTATAGTTTTATAATCATTTTCCATTTTCTTCTGACTCTTTGCAGCTTTCAAATGGGCGTTGCTGACCCTTTCTAAAAAACAAATACTCTGTAAGGCTACACATTTATTGTTATTGCTACTTTTTATTACTGATGCTTCTATTCAGGCCTCTCCTATTCATATTCCAGTATCTTATTTAAATCAATGCATGGTTGCTAGGGGAATTTAGACCCTAGCAACCAGATGGCTGAAATTGCCACCTGTAGAGCTGCCAAATAAAAAGTTAATAACTCAAAAACATTCAATAATAAAAAATGAAAACAAATTGTAAATTGTCTCAGAATATCCCTCTCTACATAATACTAACAGTTAACTCAAAGGTGAACAACCCCTTTAAGACTGGAGGTCTAATTTGCAACAGCAAGTGCCAGTCTTAGTCTGGGATGTAAATGAGATCATTTAGTTGTATGCTAAAATGTACATGAGTCGATTTGTTCTCACAACCTGCAGAAACATGAAAACCAAAAGTAGAGAATTCGACTCTATTTTGTTTTATAATCCACCAGTGGTGTAACTACCGGGGGAGCAGAGGGTGCGATTGGTCCAGGGCCCGCACCCCCTCAGGGCCCCCCGGCAGCTCGCGCGCCACTGAGTTCTGCGGCCGTTTCTGGCCGTACGGAGGGGGGCGGGCCCAGGCCCGCCCCCTCTAGTTACGTCTCTGTAACCAACTGTCTCAAACTTCAGCTGGACCCTACTCTATTCTTCTAAATAATCCCACCAATGGATGCTAGAGCACATTTTTCAAATAACAAATAGAATTATTAGAAATTGCAACCACTTAGCAAATACAGATGGACAATGTCAATGACAAGGATCTTGGATCTGTCTTAATTGTTTAATTTAGATCGTACCAGTGGCTTATTTTGTTAGCTTTTTTGCAATCAAATATCAATCAAAAAATCAAATGTATAGCTGGGCTGTCAAAGAATTTAATCACTAATGACCTTAATTCTCACAATTTCCCAACTTCATAAAAAAATTCTACCCTATGCATTTCTGTGCAACATCTAGAAATTAAAATGACGGTTTAATGTTTCTACATTTACACACAAAAGCCAAAATGGGCCAACTATACTGTACTTATGTAGAACTACAAAAATTGTTAATGCTAACATAGTGGTCTTAACTAGTGATGGGCGAATAAATTCGCCTGGCAGGAATTCGCTGCGAATTTCTGCGTCAATTTCAGATTTTCATGATTTTTGTGTGAAACTGGTCAACTTTCACGATTTTTATGTGAAAACGTTCTAATTTCACAAATTTTTAGTGAAACCGTTTGAATTTCACGAAGAAATTCAACCATAACTAGTCTTAACAAGTGATTAAACAGAACCTATGGCATACTCTATGCTTATAACAGTGACCTGGAAACCATAAAATGCAGTATTTCTTTATGAAATACAAGTGCAACTCAGTATTAAAAATCCCACCATTACATCTGAAGGAAACATTTCATCCAGAAAACAACCAAAAATGTAAAACTTCTAAAATAAGCAATCTCTTATTATTAACAAAAATTAGAAAGCTTTTTCCAAGTAATAACTGCACATATTTTTAAATTAACTATTCTTGTCAATCAGTCTGTCTGTCCTTGTGCAATTAAGTCATAGTTTGCCATTTTGAAGCCTATGGAATAACACTATTTTTTTAGAATACTGTATTCTGCAATATAACAACAATTTACCATCTATAACATGCAAGTTTGCTTTTTCTTTACCTGCCACCTCATTAGAAATTTAAATTAAATATTGTAATTGTAAATAATTAAAAACAAAGCAAACAGTATAATCCTATATTATTAAAAAATCCCACAGCAGTTGCAAAGATTACATATATACTTCACAATTAAAATTTAATAAAGTTGCTGTCAACAATAATAAATGGAACAGGCAGGGTAAAAAAAAGAAGCAATTATTGTAAAATTTAGTTTATTAAGCTCAAATAAAGTTTTTTTGCTTCATACAAATATAATAAGCAATTCATACATTCATGTATAGGGGCCTGTTTTTCTTTAGAAGATTTGCATAAAAATGTATTATGGCTGTATACGTACTGAATTTTTTACTTACTTGAATCATTGTTTGCTGTAAGCTCAGTTATGTTTTTTTCATTTCCCACTTTTTTATTTTACCATTTTTTTTCACTTCAACTGCCAATTTATACAATTTGCCGCAGAAATAAACTGTAAAATGTATATATGGAAATTTTGAGATGATAGTAATCCTTTACACAAAAAGTGCTCCTGACACAATATTAAAAAAAGGTGTATTAAATGTGCACTGTTTTTTCTGTTTTTTTCTGTGCTGATTTTTTTTTTTTGTAACTTAAATTTTATTGAAATGTTTTTCACAAATAAAGATATACAAACACAAATAAAGCGAATAAGTAAAAAAAAATGCAAAGATAGAAAAATAAATCATATGTCAAGCTAGAAAAGGCTCATATGATGTCTATGAATAAAATAAATGAGTACAACTATGAAAGGCTCCACATAGATCCAATCCTTTCTGTGCTGATTTTAACACAGTTAATTTTTTTTCTGGAAATATACAAATTCTTTAATTATTACATTAGTTATTTAAGGCTTTAATACCTATATATAAATAATATAATTCTCAAACAGGACAGAAGGCTAGCAATATTTCTGGGAAGCAGGGCAAAAAGGGGGGATCATAAAAGGTAAAAGGAACAGAATGCTTCTTCTGAGGATAAAATAAAATAAACAAGATTTAAACAATAGTTGATTTATTACATATTGAGGCCCATTTATCAAAATTCATATACGTTTTTGAAACCGTGGAAAAGTAAACTTCTCTAAAACCACAAATGTCATCAAATGTATAAAAAGCATGAATGAAAAACATGTTGAACGATCCAAAGAAGAATACAAAAGCATTCACATTTCATTGGCATACGACTAAAGCATACTTTTGTATTTGTATTTTTTGGTTCTTACACTTAATAAACGACAATAAAATTTTGGATTTGAGAAATATGAGAATAATACAATTTTTAGTGCTAAAAATACAATTCATGTAAACTAACAAAATATTTTACTATCGAAACATTAATAAGTCTACCTCTTCATTTTTCATTTCCACCTGTAATTTAATGCAGACAAGCTGCTCTGACCCATTAGAAGATAGTGGTTACCCAACAACAAAACATTAGAAATACTTGGGGTGCATTTACTTTGGGCAGTAAAGCAACTGCTGAAGTGTTTAGGAGTGTTAGGTAGTACACAATTGTCCCCTTAGATCCCATATGAGAAGCATTCATAGATGCAATACCCTAAACAGGTGTTGTGTATAGGGCAACAGATCACCTTGCATCCCCTAGCACACCTTCCTTGCATATTATGTTCTATATACAGAGACATTACCAGCTCTTTCATTCCATTTAGGAATCACAAAACTGGTCTGTTAGCAGCAGATGCAACTCCCAGGGGTCCAGGTGCACACTGACAGGTCAATGCTTATGTTATTGGCCGTTTATATAGGATGATATACCTTTTTAGAACCATATTCAGCATGGTAGAAAATTTACAACTATTTGCAACTGAGCAAGTCTATTATCTGCAGTGAACAAGTAATGGATCTTACAATCAGCTTACCACAATATCAATCCTCATGGTGTCCTTTTTCAGTTGTATAATTTGTTGTTTTTTTTAATTTATAGTGAGAACACAGGCAGCATTTAGAACTAGCTAAGTAAGAAGTGTGGTAAGAATACAGAAAGGTCAATACAGAAAAGTTTTAGCAATGACCCTACCTTCCATTGTCTTCATTTCTGCCATAGAGTGACCCCACAATATAAGGGTTACAATTTCAAGTAGACTCCAGATCTGCTATGGACCCCTTAGGAGGAAGAGATAAAGAAATGAGTGCACTTGAATGTGTGAAGAGGCCTGCAGAAGCATGCATGACATTTATTTATATAGCGCAAGCATATTTTGCAGAGCTGTAAAGTAAATGTGTTTATACAATTAAATCACATTAATTACATACATAGAACATATGGAGTTACATACATCACAACCAATACTGTAGAAAAGGTGAGGAAGGCACTGTGCAAAAGAGCTAAGTAAGTGAGAGATGTAGTACTGTATGTGGTATTGTATTCTGTATTTAAGCAGAGTGAGGGTAGGCTTCTCTAAAGAAGTGCGTTTTGATCTTTTGAAAGCAGAAGAATGTGTTTATTTAGAAAGTTGTTTGGCGTTGGACGTTTCTTTCAATAATACATTAAATTAGTCTTGGTAGGCAACTTTAAAAATCTCACACATGGGGAACAAGAACCTCTTAACATTACAAATTATATTTAGGATCCTTAATTCGTCCTGAATCACCATGAGTTCTAAAAGATAACACACTATAAACTAAATCTATGTGCTGCAATTTTGGCCATCTAACGCCATCTGTTATATAAACATTTTTAGAACTCATGGTGATTCAGGACGAATTAAGGATCCTAAATATAATTTCTCCATCTTCCCTATTACTTTGTGAAATAATGGAGAGAAAACACAAGACAGCTCATGAAATACCTTCAATAAATTGGTCAATCTATTGTTGGTGTAACTTTATTTTTTTTTTCAATAGTTCTGTAGGAATCTTACTGGCCCATCACTCTCTGTCCCATTCGCGTCTAGACTACTGTAACTCTCTTTTAATTGGCCTCCCCCTCCAGAGACTGTCACCTCTCCAGTCCATAATGAACACTGCTGCAAGGCTCATACACCTCAGCAACCGCTCATCCTCTGCCTCGCCATTCTGTCAATCCCTGCACTGGCTTCCGTTACCTTTCAGAATCAAATTCAAATTAATGACACTGACTTTCAAAGCACTTCACAACTCTGCTCCACCCTACATCTCTGAACTCATCTCTATATACTCACCCACTCGCTTACTACGCTCCTCTACTGACCTGCTACTCAACTCTTCTCTCATTACCTCCTCACATGCTCGCATTCAAGACTTTGGAAGGGCTGCACCCCTCCTCTGGAACGCTCTCCCACGATCTCTCCGACTTTCTCCCAACCTTTCTGCTTTCAAAAAATCTCTGAAAACGCACTTCTTTCGAGAAGCCTACCCTCACTCTGCTTAACTACCAAACGCAACACCACATACAACACCACATTTCTCACCCACTTACTTCGATCTTGCCCACTCCCACACCTTGTGTATTACTCCCTTCCCTTTAGACTGTATGCCTATGCATAGGGCCTTCCTCACCTCTTTGTACCTGTATTGATTGTGATGTTTGTTACTCCATATATTCTATGTATGTAATTCATGTGATGTAGTTGTATAATCACAGTTACTTTACAGTGCTACGCAATATGTTGGCGCTATATAAATACATGTTAATAATAATAATAAATTCAGGGAAGAGTCTGTCATTGAACCCTTAGTCTGATTCTCCTCTGACCTTGGTCAAGTCCAATTCATGAGTTACACTTGCCTGTTATGCATATTTTGCCTACCCAGATTTCACATCAAATTGACAACTTCCTATGCTAGTACTATTTTTGGTCTTGTCAGTCTCCCACCACCCCACTTGTTCCATGTTCTAACCTCAGATGTGCATTGTGCTGGTGTGGGGCACTTGTAGGTTCCTTTTTCTATGCTTGATGCAAGAACAAGCCTGACTGGTGTTGTCTGATCCATAAAGTTATAATATGGGTTGATTCATTCTTGGAAACAGGGTTATTTCTCTTAGGGAACTGATAGGATGAGTATTGTTTATTGTAACAAACAATCAATCCCCCTATTATAATTCACCCATGCATTTACCTTGTTCATCCTATAATACAATCTAGAGAACAAGTGGCTTATTTTTCAATGCAGAAGAAACCCTATTCCTACTCTTTTTAGAAAAGAAAGATCTTCTTCTTCAAAGAAAAAAAACATTCAGTTGTATGCATTAAACCTAGCAATGATGGGGTTGTATTTCTGCTGGGTTTGTGAAGGATGATAAAACAGTGAAACAATAACTTAATTGTTGCTTGCAAGCTGTAGCTTCCAGCATAATTGAGGTTGGACAAAGGCATTAACCAACACGCACATGCAAAGTCAAAAGAGTCCAGCAGCCTGGCGTTGATAAACAGGATTTCTAAACATCTCATAAACATTTATCACTTGCTTTTCCTTTGAAAGATTTACAGACTTTTTTCCCCTTGCCATCCTGCAACAATGGCTTGCAATAAATGTTACATTCAGACATAAATGAAAATTAATGTTAAATTAAAAGTTAAAATGTTTGTGGAAATCGAGATGAATGTCAAAGAATAAATGTGGTTTTAGAAAAAATAAAAATGATTTATTTCCATAATTTTTCACAATGGCTCATATTTTACAAACAGTTTAAAATAAGATTTTAGCATTAGCATTTGCTTCAGCTTGAGGGATTTTCCTTGAGGCAAATTATTTCACCGAGTTAGACTTGTGTTTACAGGCCTTTGTTTCAGAACAGATTTTTCATTGTAATAAATAGACCAATATGAGGGCATGCATTATGGCAGTAAACAAGATCAGATTTATTAAGAGATCTGGAAGCTCTACGTCTAGCTACAATAAAGATTCCTTGTGGTTATGAATGTTTAAACTTTACATTGCATTGCTTAAACTTAGAGGCACTGTTCTGTCCTTACTACATGTTACCCTGGGTAATGTGTAGCTCGACATACAACTCAATTCCTTCCTTCATCAATCCACTGAGACAGATTAGTGAGCTTCCATTTTATTAACAGGGGGAAAGTGTGAAACTGGAAGACAGAAAAAATAACAGTGCTTACTATACGGCAAAACATAGCATAGCAAAGTACAATGAAACACTGTGGAAAGTATACTTAAACAATATGTATAATGTGTAAACAATGAGAGAGGCATCTGTGTAAGAGCAAGGGCTAGATGCAGTGCAATGAGGTGACGGCACATATTTAGTTATAAACTTGTATCAGAAACATGAGAAACCAGGAAAATAATGATCTGCATTTAAAAACCAGGGTTGGAAATTATTTATACCTACCAAAGATGCTACCATGAGGCTAGATGGGGTAGGAGTACTGCAGATGATGTTCTTTAGCTGTGAACAGTATAAGGATGGCAGCTAGACTAATCATTACCTGGGTTAGACATGGTCACATGGTAAAGTATAGTAACCTAAGAAAGACATTTTTATAACAATACAGATAAACCATCGGCTGAACCACTAGGTGGCACAATACAAACAATAAAGCAATGCTGGAGGTATAACACTGATATCGTAAGATATCACCCATTTTCAAGTTCTCTGAAAGAGAATAAAGTTATTAGTTCAGAAACTGGTCTGAGATAAAGTTCAGTCTCATGTTGCCTTGAGACCTTACTTTTAATAGTCCATGTTGGTCAACAAATGGGTCAAGCTTCCTCAGGACACTGTCTCTGGAAACAAGTTTTTTGCTTGTGATGTGTTCAAGCTCTTTAACATATCTTTTATGCTGTACATTGAGAATAACAATGTATCTGTCTTACTTAAGTTCTTCTACTGTATATGACTTTTGACAGTAGTGCCCAACCTATGCAGCTGTTAAGAGGTTGAAGGTAAGTCTTTTTTGAAGAGCTTCACTATGCGAAGTAGACAAGTGCTTAATCTGACAAGAGACTTGCAAGTAGAAAATCTTTTGAAGTGGTGGGATCCAAGGTGCATAGTTGAGGCATTAGTGCAAAGAGTAGACACTTGGGGGAACTCTCTGGGTCACGTGTTGTATCAACTAGCACATCCATATCCTCATGGTAACTCTGTTCAGAGGTATACAGGTCATGTAGTACTTGTAAACCAGGAGGTTTGTCTTAAACAAGTTGCAGGTACTGCTCTTGTTGCATGATCTGTTGGGTTTAGGTCTGAAGGTACATAGTGCCATTGTTTGGGTGGGCACTTAATTCTATTGCTGACATATACATAGAAGTCTCTAGTCTCATTACAGATGTCTCCAATACTACCTTGCTGTCTGTGTAGAATTTAGTTTCACTTAGTTTAAGATCTATTTTTGAAGTGATGAGGTCCGCCATTTCCACTGCTAATGCAGTTGCACAAAGCTCTAGCCTGGACATAATGTGTTCGGGCCATGGAGCTAGTTTTGCTTTGCCCATAACATATCCTATATGCCACTGACCTTTGTAGTGAACAGTCTTAAGATAAGCAACAGTGGCTATTACCTTGGTTGAAGTATCAGAGAATATGCAGAGTTTCCTCTCTTTTATTCCTGCAGGAGGAGTATAAGTGTATTGCCTTGGAATTTGTATGGTAGACTGTGCAGACCGTCTGAGCCCCACTGAAGGGGAAGGACTGTTTCCAAACACATGAACTTTCATGCAGTACTCTAAGATACCTTTGGCTGGATAATTGTCTTTGAACCAGAAGCATATCAGGATGTTCAAATGATCTTCTCTCACAAGAAAGCTATGAAACATTTGCTGAATATCTGTTATGAAGGCAATGGGATCTTTGCGGAAGCATACTAGTACTCCCAGAAGTTTGTTGTTGAAGTCTGGACCTGTTAAAAGTACATCATAATAATAATAGGGAAAGTCTGTTTTTTTAATGAGTAAGGAATGCTTGGGCTCTTGATATTTAATACATCAAAGAAGGCTGGGCAGGCTAGAAAACTGTTGCTCTGATCACCCATGGCTGCATAAAGCTTAATGGCATTATCCCTTGGGCCTCTGGGATGTATTGACTAGGCAAATTTTGGAACAGAATCTGCCTCCTATGGCTCCTTTGCAGATTTCTGTGCATTGTGAAGTGACCTCTGGTGTAGTTGTAGCAGTGTCACCTTCCTCCCAGCCATGCTCGCTAATTTGGTGTGAGGCAGAGTCAATGGCGCTGGCCTGGAGTGTAAAGTTCTGTTGTGATGCTGTCAAATTCTGTGCATTTAACACTAACATTACAACCTTGGTGAGGTGAGATGTTCACGAGCATCACTTGTAATAAACAATGTTTTCCTTTATGATGGCTTTATTGTCCTCTATCGGTTTTTCTCTGAAGGCTCTGCAAGAGGTAGGGTACACTTCTTATCAGAGTCTTTCTTCTTTGTCTCCACATGTTACCTGCGAGAAGAATCTGAAAAGAAAGCATTCATTTTGTGAACTGTTACTGCTGCTTTGTGAGTGTTAGGAACTACTGGGAATCGAACACTGAACTGTTTAATTACAAGTGCCTGTAGTTATCCTGTGAGCCACTGTGGGCTTTTAGAGAAAAATAACCAAGCAAAATCATTTACAGTTGCATAAAGCCTGTCCATAAAAACGAGGGAATGGTACTATATACAGTCAAAAAAAAGAAAGATCAATAGAGTATTTTTAAACAAAGGGAAAGTTGAGTTCACCACTAAATTTTAAACCATTAGGCGGGGGCAATGAAGCTGTGACCACATAATTTATATAGACAAAGACAAGAGGTCCTCTTCACTCAACCCATTATCAATATATTAAGGACAATGAAACATTTGTGCATTAACCTACTAAAAATGCCTTCCCCTTTAAACAAAGCAGGAATTGTTTGTCCATATATTGCAATATATTCAATGGCCATCTACAACAATGTCATTCCTGGACCAACAGTCCAGAGATGGTGATCTCAGCAAAAAAAGATACTGGACTTTACTAATGGCCTAGGTAAATGTGCTAGAGCAGTAAGGGGCACATAATTTTACCCTTTGCTCATTCAGAAATCACTGGGGCAGTGCTGTATTTATGGGGGAGCACAGATCCTCCATTTTGTCCTCCATTTAAGAGCACACATACTTGTGCCTGAGGGGAGGGAGAGTGACAGAGTGTAGCAAACATGGTCTAGGGGTAGGCAGAAGACACTAAACATGTACTACCCCTAGTTCCAGCCCTGAACCTGCCAGCTCTACTCAGTAAGCATTGTGTGTGTTTAGTCTTCATGTTTCCTAGGACCATTTAGGCACTATTCCTTTTTATGCAATTTATATTGAGGTGTAGGGTTTGTAAAAAAAAAAAAAAAACTATCGTGCTTGGTATGTGAACAGTTTCTGTCCAAGCCACAATACCTGTGACACATCATGGACATTCTGGAGATTAGGATGAACCATCACAAGTTAATCAGATATATAATACCAGGCAAAGAAAGTAATTACTGAGGCTAAAAATGACACCCTGCTATCAAATTCAGTTGTTCATTTTAATAATTTCAATGTCTGAAAACATCTCTAGTGTGCTTCAATTGGGTAAAGAAGTGGTAAAGAATCTCTTGCTGATTCCAAACTGCCAGTCTCACCCATCCCTATCTGAACATACGGCAAAATAAATTAACATATTTATTGAGGCTGAAATGGAAGTACACTGCAATTGTGTTCAAATGCTGTTTGCTATGACCTTATTCTAAAATATGTCTGTAATGAGAGTAATGTATTTATATCCATATGTATGTCTTCAATTCAATAGCACCAGAACTTCCTGAAGTAATAAATCTTCATGCTAACTATGGTGGAGATCAATTTCTGACTAATTTAGTTCTTGTAATGCATTTTAAAGTGTTCTGTAGGTAGAGAATAATTCATTCAGTCTTAATGTATTAAATCAATATCCCTTTTCTTTGACAAATGTAACTTTAAAAAGACAACATTCAAAAAGTTTTCTGTCTTGCTTTCAAGCGTGAAGCCTTTTGGCCGCAAAGGAAGTGCACACCCTTTGCCAAATACATCATAAATAAATGCAGGGATTCAAAAAGGTAAATTATATGAATAAAAGTCAGAATCCAAGATGTTATTCCCTTGAAAAACACAGGACAAAGAGTTCCTCCACAAAAATGTGTGCAATCTTTGTGCCTCTGTCCTTTTTTAATGCACACCAATCCTTCATTATAAATGTTACAGTATATGCAAAGCACACCTGTTTTAATGGATTTTTTCCTAACAAAATGTTAATGGCATATGATCATCCCATGGTGAACTTGCACTCTAAATCCACCCCTTCGTTACCATTCACCCATCATACCAAAATACAAATAAGCCACCAAACCAAGTTTCCGGTTTGTTGGATGTAGAACAGGCCACAGCTCTTTATTAAACTGACCAAGACTCTCCCTCAAAATCTCTGCATACCTTCTTCAACATCACCACCGGAAGCTTAAACAGGTGGATATTAAATCCATGAGCTAACTAAGTCTATTTCTTTAATGGTTCATGGCAATAAAACTATCCCTCACAACATTGAAATCTCAGCATACCACCACCAACATCACCACTAGAAACTCGTACCCAGCATATGCCGCAGTCATCCTGGTCCCAATGGGTACACAGGGGCTCCAGCTACCAAAATCTACCAGGTTTTCCCAGACGCATTTATTTTGAGACAATTGAACCCTCCAAAACAAAGCAAGCCCCTTTTTCAACCTATATGGCTGACTGCTTTTAATACCAACTGCCCACATTGCAAAGAACCCCACTGCCAACCTAAAGCTGTGACAATAAGCCCATACTATTGAACTGATTACCAACTACCAGGGCAGGCGGGTGCGACACTTTCAGTTTCTAAGCTAAAACTGTGCCTTTGGTTGTCCTGTTACAACTTTTTCCCGCTCTCCCAAACAGCCAATTTGCGTCAAAATGCAACAGGGCAACCAATGATACAACCTATTGGTCATGAATCTTCCCCAGTTTTATTTATGTATTAAAATAGGAAAGACTAACTTTCTGCCCTACCAAGATGAATATGTTCTTTTTTGTGCTGTAGTGGACTTAAGGTGGCCATAGACGCACAGATCCTATCGTACGAATCGAGTATTCGTACGATTTTCGAATCGTGTGTGTGGAGAGTGCCGACATCTTTCATCCAGCGGACATCGGTCGTTTGGTCGATCGGACAGGTTTGATTTTGGCCCCAACCGATCCTGCCAAAGCCCATTGCACATCGGAATCGGATCGTTCGGCCGTATGGCCGAACGTTCAGATTACCCCCGATATAGCCATGCTCATTAATGGCATATCGGGGAAAGATCCGCTCATTTGGCGATGTCGCCAAACGAGCGGATCTTTGCATCCATGGCCACCTTTAGGTTTGAGATGTTTTGGGGCATGGTAAGAAGTAGCTGGTTGTAATAGCCTGCTGGTTTTAGAAATGGTAACATACATTAAATTAAAGCTTCAAGGAATAACACAGTTTGATGTATAATACTATTCTACAATATTTTTAAAGTTTATTTTTTATGTAAAAGTTTAGACTGGGTTCCCTTCCAGTGACTTTTGATGTACAAAGCTTGCCATGTGGACAATATAAGCCCCAGTGAGTAATACTGCATAAGGAATCCACTAGTATAACCTGGAAAAACCTGGACATTCAGGCTAGAAACACTTGTTTACATTTACTTGTTTAGATAAATTGTTTTATTGTATGGCATTTTCAAGCCAGCTCATGCTGTTGTTTGTAACTAGTAATATTTTCTTTTTTTTAACCATATTTTTATTGGTTTTTAAACACAAATACAAACAAAATAGAAAGAAAGCAACAAAAACATAACAGAATAAAAGGAAAACAATATTGCTATTTGACAGAAGGTATTTCGTGTGTCAGTTAAGCTTCAATGAATTGGCATGTTCATATGGTAGGGACATTATATTTCCAGATGTATTGAAAAAACAGACTGATAGGACAGAGATTATAAAAAATTGATATGTACTAAAATGCTTTCCGGTCTTTAGGAGTATGTGAGGCAGTTTAGTACTTTATACTTATTGTTTATGTCAGATTTTTTTAAAAAAAAAAGCGTACAGTAGGATGTTCACATTATATGCAGATAGGATAACCTTGATGAGATTGTATAGAACCCCACAATTGTGGAGGTAGACAACCTTTATAACAGCTTTGCCTGGAGGATCAGCATGCTTTTATGCCGAGAGGCTTTAGCAATTGAATATTATGACCAGAGGTAAATAGTTAGGGACCGACATATGGGTTCTACCTTGACGTGGTATGGTGGCTTATCAATCTTATGATCATAATTTTGTAACTAAAAAACCCTTGTCTTTGTAAATACATGCATCTGCATAAATTACTTATGTGACACGGGACCAGGGAATGTGCATTGATCAATCTCTCTTCTTCTTCTCTATGTCTGTAGTTAATATGGCCAGATTAGCAGCACTTTCATTGTATTTTATTATTTAGCCATGGAGTGCTCCCACAACCTTTTCCTTTTTGCAGCCAGGATCAGAAAGAATAATGCATCTGTGGTACTCCTAAGGGCCCTTTCCTTTGTAGGGAGGGGTGTGTGTATGGATGCTGGGTTTTAATGTGGAGGGGTTGAACTTGATGGACTTTGTTTTTTTCAACCCGATTTCAAGATTTAATGTAAGTACGTAACTATGTAATAAGCGGGGGTTATTTATAAAGTTCGCTATGTGCATATTTATTCGCAATGTTTTATGTTTTATTGCCCATGCTTTTTCCTGAACTCTAAAATATTGTACTGCTGTGCCCATCTTTCCGGTTTTTGCGAATTCACATTCTGAACAAATTTTCACAAATGAGATAAGTGTTTAGATGAGTGCGCCCACTGTGCGAAGTTATTGTGCGCGTAAATAGTGTTGACTAACTTCAATTTGCAATTTGCTAAACTGTTTTGTGAATATATTCTCTGCCATCAAAGTCGTAGTCGTAGTAATTCAAACGTAGAGCGTGCGGATAAATATTTGTGATTATTGCCATATTTTAAAAAAGCTCTTAAGGACATTCGCAGTGCGGGAAAAAAAAACAATTTACATTCTTATCCAGCTTTATAAATATAACCATACACAGAGCAAATATGTGTACTGTGCCAATCTGCCCTGCACAAAGCTTAGACATGAGTCCCAGTGTGCAAAAAACTTTTTTTGCACCTGGCACACAACCCCTGACTTTTGCATCACCTGGATGTGTAATTTGGGGAGAGACAGAGGACTCAAGTTTTGTTAGGGCTTTGTTGTCCTACGTAGTGCTCTTGCATTTCTTTCCCTTGTCATATTAAAGGACCCCTTTAGTATTGCTAAAAACAATTCCCGCCTCTTTACAAGCCTCTTTTGCTTGTACAGATTACCCAAAATGTTTTAATAAAAAAAAAGAAAATGACATAAGCAAATGGCCCAACAATAATCAAATATTCTGACAATTTGATCAAATGTAATACAGAGCACAAAGTGGTTCATTAAATTGTTGTCTGCTCTGTTTAGCTGTGTTGTGATAAGAGACAAGGGAAACAAATGTCTCCTTTAAAGCAGGAAAATAAAGGTTACCAAGGAAAAAAAGGAGTTTCACTCTCAGCGGGCTTAGATTTCTTGCATAAATTGTGTGATATCCTTATTTTGTAGGGAAAAAAATGAAGAGACAGATTTATCAATAGTGGCACTAATTGCTGGTTTAGCCAGTGCAAGAACACTGCTCATAAATATGCTAATGAGACTGGCTGTTCATACAGTGTGAAGAATATTCTGTAAGTTAGTCTGAATAGCTCAGGAAGAATTATTCATCTTGGCCTTTTGTAGCACATTCTGGCAATACTGCCATATTCAACACACTCTTCATTTTATAACACAGCGAGCCAATTGGTTTTTCTCTGACTTTATTACCTGTTTTGACCTGTTTCTTCCATGCAAAATCTCGTTACCGAAGCTGATTTTTTTTACTAGTCATCTGGATACATAAATAATAATTCTAAGGATTTTATGGGCATAAAACAAAGAAAAAGCGTGAAAACACTAAAAAGCAGGCAAATTAAAATGGATAAATCAAACCGGATTGGACTTTCCCTTGTGGAACATAAACCCTTCGAAGCCAAGCAAGAAATGCATCAGTGGCCCTGATCAGTGTGTAGTCTTTTTTTTATTGCAAATGTATATCACCCTTTTTTTTTTTAAACAGAGGGGGAAAAATTAATATCATAGTTGTAATTTAGTGCATCATTAATAATGCTAGATTTAAGGTTGTGTTTGTTAATATCACAATAACCACAATTAACATATTAGAAACAAAATTATAAATATATATATATATTTATATATATAACAAACAGGGGAAAGTTGTGCTCACCACTAATTTTTAAAACCATTAGGCGGGGGTGCAATGAGGGTGTGACAACAAAATACATATAGACATATACAAGATTCCTCTGCACTCAACCCATTATCAAAATGCCTTACCCTTGGTATAGTTATACAGGAGCAGTGACCAGCTCCATGTTGTAGCTCCCACCCCTCCCAGCTATAGTCAGGTGATCCCACTGGTGTCTAATAAAAGGGCAGCCAAGTTTGGGAATTTTACTTTGAAAGCAGCTAGTAAGTTGCAGGTAAAACGTAGTCGTCCCTTTGTAAAATGTATAATGAAGCAATAGAATTCTTAATGAATCAGATGAAAATTAAGCGTAGGACTGGCCAGATATGGGATGACTTTGAAGTAGTTGGCCAGCTTAAATATATTGCAATATATGGACAAACAATCCCTGTTTTGTTTAAAGGGTAAGGCATTTTTCAGTAGCAGTATGTACAAAATGTCTCTGTCTTACCTTGAGTGCAGAGGACTTTTGTATTTGTCTATATATATATATATATATATATATATATATATATATATATATATATATATATATATATATATATATATATATATATATATATATATATATATTTATATATATATATATATATATATATTTATATATATATATATTTATATATATATATTTATATATATATATATAAATATATATATATATATATATATATATATATATATATATATATATATAAAATCCCACAATCACAGCACTCTCGATAATCAGTCTCTCGTTGCCTGGGTGCATGCAAATAGTAACGATCCTCCAATGATGAAGCCGCACTCACAGGTCTTATCCAAAGGTATAAAGAATTTATTAAGAAACCAACGTTTCAGCTGCATCTCAGCCTTTGTCAAAAAGTATTTCAACTTTTTGACAAAGGCTGAGATGCAGCCGAAACATTTGTTTCTTAATAAATTCTTTCTACCTTTGGATAAGACCTGTGAGTGCGGCTTCATCATTGGAGGATTATATATATAATAATATATAATAATATATATAATCTGAAAATGGTCAATCAACAATAAACTGAATGAATATGTATGTTTGTCAGTATTTGCTTCTAAATTATCCTTAAATCCATAATCCATAACTCATTTTAGTATTTGTGCACACTGTGTTACAATTGCTGTTATTATTTGCTATACACCTTTTCTATATGGAACCAGGAGTTTAATAAAATAATGCTCCCACTTCCTACCTATCCTTCTAGTTAGGATTATGACAAAGATGATGATGAAAATTATGATGACGAAGATGAAGATGATGATAATAATGAAGAAGAATGCAACTGTTGTCTAAAATCACTTTAATACCTAATTCATAGGGAGCACGTGGCGCTGAATGAGCAGACAAGATGAATATTGCAGATAGAACTAGTGTTTTACAGAAATCAGGATTACATTGTTTGATTCCATTTAAACAATATTGCATTGTGGACATCAAAAATCACACTAGACACATAGTTGGATTTTAAATATCCCATTTAACTGCATCAGGAACTGACATTACACAGAAGACTCATTTAATTTATCTGTTGAAGGAGTTTTAGAAATGAACATGAACAGAATACTGTGTCTCTAGATGTTTCTCATCAAATTAAAATCTGATTGTCTTTAGCCAAGAACAATGGCAAATAATGATAACAACAATAATAATGATGATGATTTATATTTGCTAATGAAAGGAAATGTAATGCTAAGCATCTTTACACTGTACAGTAATTATACCTTTTCTATCATTATTAAAGTATCCTAATGTTATTGCAATTGAAAGCAAGCATGTGTCCTTTTCTGTTCACTGGTTGTGACTCGTGAAAGCAATATATCAGAAGCCTGCCCTTCTCAGGGTCTTTTTCAGCTGGTGTTTGCTACAGTGGATCAAAACCATGACCAGCAGTGCAGAGAATAACAAGGGAAGGATTAATAGTGCTTTCAGTTGCAAATACATTTGCAAATAGCTTTTAAACAAATACAAATTTTAATATTCAATAGAACAGTGGGGATATTTAAAGGGGAAGTGTGTTCATAATGAAATTCCGAGCACACATCCCCTTTAATTATCCACACTGTTCTGGTGGAAGTTAGTAACCCATTAAAGTCAATGTCCCTTTGAGTGTCTGGACAAAGCATGTATGCCAATTGTAATATATCTGCCATGTACAAGCTCAGCCTGATGAAGGAATCCCAATATCTCCCAGGAATCCCAAAAAAATCCCAAAGTCTGCACATAGAAAGGACAAGGTTGCTGGAAGTTGCAATTCCACAACAGCTGGAGAAATACATGATGAATAACAGTGCTTTTCCCACTTACCTCAGCATTGTTAGCAGTAGTGCGTATGCATCTTATACGTCTTGGACAAATTCACATTAGGTGCATATACTGTATATTAATTACCATGGAACGGAGATTTGCTGATTGTTGCTCAGCTGCTTAATTTCCTTCCAAGTATGCAATAATATTGCCATGTAGCAATTGTTGTCTATAGTCAGCCTGCATTATGCATAACAAATGTAAAGCCATTTGTAAGCAATTATTTCTCAGCAATAACTTCCTTTTAGAGAGCATCCTGCTAGAAAGTACCTGTAATACAAAGCTGCATTTTTCTAATGTTTCCTTGACTTTATGAGTACAGAACAATACATCTCTTCTTTCTGGGAAATAGCAATACAATAAAAACCTTGCAAGTCCCTCTGAAACATATTATAGGTATTGATAATATAGGTTAGAGTAAACACTTAATTACCTTTATGGCTTTTTTGTTCTACGATATTATTAAGTTTAGTTTAGGTTAAAAACATCTAATTTTATATATTTATTGACAGCAGCACTATGGATAATGCCATTTACATTTAACTTCAACAGTAACATTTAACCATAAATCATATCATTATAAAACTGCAGTTGAACCAATGAACAAAAGTAAAGCTTCAAGTAAGGAACCAGAGGGCTCATTTACGTTGGAGATATTTGAGCCACAGTGTATTATTTAAGGAATATGTAACAGCAAGTCAACTGTATGTTTCAAATGTATACATATTGTTTCAAATGTACACGTGATTAATCAAGCAATTGGCTTTGCAATGCTGTATTCCCCATTGGTTAATTTGCAATGTAGTATCTATGGATTCCTGCTTAACTATATTAACTATTTTGTCTACCTTCTCACATGATGTGTGCCCTTACTAGTGTATATATTCTACTTAAAGTGTGCTGTCTATAGACTTTCAACCTTCAACCATGTCAAGTGTTCAAACCTACTTAGGGGTGGCTGTTCAAAAGGGTAGTCATAACATCTGTAGATAGGCATAATTCAACTTTTAAATACAAATGTGTGTGATAGATGATGATTCTCTAAATCAGTCTTCCTGGACCATGTGACTGTCCTTCATCCTAATGAGACTCATCTAACCAATTCTGATCTTGCCAAGGTTATGCTCTTGGTCCCAAATAACATGAATGCTGGCTAAACATTAATTGGAATAAAGTTAGAAACACTCCTTAAATGAGAAGGATTTGGATTATTGCGGTTGTACAAGAAAAGCCTTTTGGTTGAGGAAATATCTTCCTCATTTATATGCAAAGAAGAAGAAGGGATTCTGAGAAAAAAAGCCCAGAATTGCTTCTGAAATTTCCATGTATTGTGAATGACAAAATTTAAAATTGTAAGCAATGTCTCTTGATCATAGACTCTTGGGATGGCAGTCCATGGTAAGACCTTAACTTTAATGTGCAATACAGATTTAGGTGCCAGTCTTTAGAAAGGATTTCAATGAGCTGGATATAGTGCAGTTAAGGAAAGATTGCACTTGTTTTTTGTCAGTCGGTAAATAAACCACCCCTTTAGATAGGAGAAATGAAATCATTACCCTGAATAAAAAATACCTGAAAGTATCTAGCTCTATCTGTGAAAGTATCAGCAGTCATACATACTCTTCAACTTTAAAGCGCCACCTCCACACTATCTTATTACACTGTGCTTGAGTAATTACACTGGGTATTGAACCACAACGGATTGGACAATGGTTGGGTTTGGGGTTTCTGAGATAAACATCTTTCCTCATATAATCAATCACAGTGCAGTTTTACTATTAGTAAAGTGGAATAAGCACCACTGCCAGGTGGAAGCTAAGTAAGAAGAAGGCAGTGGACAAACTATAGTGTTTAAATATGATTTTTCCCTAAGGGCATACACTGTGCATGGATGGGGTTTGCCTGGGGCTGGTTTTATGCAGGGTAAACTGGGCATGGAATCTTGGAACCCTACAAGTGTCATCCAAGGTGATGGGGGTTCAGTCCAAAAATGCAACAAAGGAAGAGCAAAATAGCACCTTTTCCCATTTCACTTCTGTGCATGCTGACTTGTCTGTATTTTAATTTTATAAATATATTTCACAAACCATTCCCTAAAAAAATCACATAAATAAAAAATAAAAAAATATCTGCTAAAATCTGCCTATCTGACTAAAGCCAGACCTGTGTTATTGTAAATGCCTTACTTTTTAGGTTCTGTAAAAAAAATCATACTTCTTTAATTCTGTTTGCTGTGCTTTGATATTTCTCCAGATGGCCAGGATTCTCAATATGTACAGAACATTCTGACAATTAATGTTCAGCTGCTCATACAAAAACTCAGCTGCACGTAAATAGTGTTCATCTGCAGCCAAATTTCAAGGCTTAACTTCTTGAATTACGGGCAAATTGACAATACTATAGTGCAGATATTCTCTCTTCATTTTTCAAATCAAAGTGGCCGTAATCCAAACAGTGTGATCTTTGGATGGATTTTAGTTCAGAAAAGAAGAAATCTAAAAACGGATTGGAATAATTTCCAATCTTAAGGTCAGTAGGTCATCATAGCAGGGTTATTTGCATTGGCAAATGTAACAGCTTGTTTCAGGTTTATATGTTGTGTTGTTCATATTTCATAATAAAATACATAATGATGATGATCAAATCCTAACTATAGACTGATTTCACCCTTATTAATATATGAAGCACATACACAATGGTGGTCCCATAGACCCTGGTGAACACGTACATGCCAGAGTACAGATTTACGACTTCCAGATATTTTACCCTCCCTGCCATTATCCAACATTTTACCACGTACTTCACATTTTATTCCTTTCCCGTTTTATAATCAGATTTTGCCCCCTTTTGAAAATTTTGATCTTGCTTATTGTTCCTATGTTCTGACACCTTTCTCTATCATTTTATCCTTTCACTGGGATCCTACTGTACCTGCAGAATAAGCACTCATCCCTTATCCTGTCTCCTGTCTCTAGCAGTGAAGGATTCCCTGATAGATACTGGGGATTCCTTGTCATGCAGAACAACTTAAGGTGATAAGCAGAATAAGAAATAGATAACATTGCCGAGTGAACATAGAAATCAGAAGCCTTCTTCCCTTTTTAAATAGCAAAGCCACAATGCATCGAAACCTGGGTTGAAATCTAGCCAAAGGCAGTTATACTAAACTTACTTCTCCTCTTACTCCTACTAATTCTCATTTGTGGTAGTTGGATTTAACCTTGAATACAAATCTCTACTTTTTCTTTTTTCAGTCCACTCAAGAGATCTTATTTGTTACATTGAGAACATCCACAGAAAATGCAATAATTGCCAATCCAAGAATGATTATTCTTACTGATATTTTGACACTTACCTTTAGATAAAGAAAAATGTAATTACACTTACCATGATTTTCCTTTCCTGGCCATTCTCCATGTCAGCTAAGTATCGGCTTAGCCCCTCCCCTTTGACCCCAGACTGAAGACAATCCCCTCCCAAAACTTTAAAACCTTCCCACTCTTTCCCATCCCCACTCTAAGTAACAAGCCGCCAGATTAAATAATGATATGGAATAGGGCTGACAGGGCCAGGAAAGCAAAATCACGGTAAATACAGTTCAATTTTCCTTTTTACTCTGGCCATCTCTATGTCAGCTACGTATGGGAGGTACCAAGCTTAACCCATTGGGAAGGTAATATAAGAAAATGCCATGAAGGATCTCTGGAAACTTAAACTGTTGAGACCACTAACAGAACATTGTATACTTCCAGAGCAGACAGATTCTGCCCCTCATTCTAACCCAGCCTACACAACTATGTTAACCCATATACCCTAAAAAGAGAATCCTTGAAGACTGCAGACGAAGGTCCTGCAAAATTCAAGCAGGAAGGCCACCATTACTAGTAGCCAACATGATAATATACAGCAGGGCTGTCCAACTTGTGGCCTGTGGGCCAGATTTTGTGCCCCCCCACATGAAAGTCTGCCTGCTGTGATTTCTTAACCATGTGTAAGGTTTAAAAGGTGTGTGTACCCACACTGTTGTTGGGGGCCCTAAGGTGTTATACAACTGAAAACACTGGTATCATAATACTGAGAAACACACCATCACCTTAATGATTGCCTGCTCTTATGTCACTCTTTAAGAAGCACATTCCTACAATACAAAAGAATGAATTTGAATATATGAATTTTCTGGTACCGCTAACCTATGTATAACACAGAACCAATTATGGAAATAGACGACAGTGATAAGCCCTGCATTTATACACCAGTGGAATGGAATTATGGAGTGTTGAACAACTACACAGACTTTGTAAACAGAAGTCTATTCTGATCTCCATTACTATAATACAGCAATAAGCTATGTCTTATAAACTAAACTGCATGAACCATAACTGAAAATAGATAAACTGAATAAACATAATGAATTAGCAGCTGCTCCTTCACCTCCACTATTAATACTAAACAGTAAAAGCTCCTATAAAGTTCCACATTCACCTCTTACCTGGTTATAATAACGTATTTCCAAAATGAGCAGCTGCCTTACTGAGGCTTAGAGTAAAAAAGATCTAAAACATAGAGGACCAGTATTTATTTTATCAATACACCAAACACTACAGTGCATGCATATGGCTTGTAATATTAAATTACTAAATGGCTTGCATATTCACTGGCATACTTATTGGAACCTTCATTAACCACAACAAGGTATAAGCCTACAGTTATCAGTATGGAAGGTAAATGAGTTTCTAACCAGAGGCTTCTGAGGATAACACAGCACCGAGGTATAGTGTGGAGCAGGCTCTTCGGGTAGCTGAGTAATTGTTGCCTCGAGCTGAGTAGTGACTGGCAATCAGTGGACTTGCACAAGCCAGAGAGGGTTTTTTTTTCTGCTCAGTATATACACATGTACATATATATATATATATATATATATATATATATATATATATATATATATATATATATATATATATATATATATATATATATATATATATATATATATATATATATATATATATATATATATATACATATATATATATATATATATACAATCAAGGGAAAGTTGTGCTCACCACTCATTTTTAAAACCATTAGGCGGGGGTGCCCCATCTGTGTAAGGGAGTGGGAAGGGTTTAAAGTTTTGAGAGGGGAGTGTCTTCTGTCTGTGTTCAAATGAGAGGAGCTAAGCCCATAGGTAGCTGACATTGAGATGGTCACAGTAAAATATTTCTTGCTGGGGGTGAAGGAAAAAAGTTTGTAAAGTACACACAATGTTGTGTTCATCTACATTAAAAACAAACAGGGGTTTTATTCATCCTAGTTCATGGAAAAACTTTCCCTGCTGGTGGATTTATAAAAATCTTAAAGCAGTTTTAGAAATAAGTTTTACAATGTTAGGGAAATCCTTAAAATGAGTTGCTCTTTTTTTATCTAAATGAGAAATATGCCAAATGCAAATAAAGCTATAGTGAGTTTTTAAATGCCTTGCATTCTATTATTTTGTGCATCGGCATTTGCTACCTTTAACTTACACTGGAGCCTAGGAACCCGAAAACCTTAAAGACCCACTTGCCACACTATTTTCCTTCTTCTCTCAGCTCATCCATCTTATCCTCCTAGTCTTTATTATTTACTATATACTATTTACTATTATACTCATCTTGCCTTCTCCCTCTCTATGTTCTCATACTGAAATGAGGAATGAGCAAGATATTGACAAACAAGAAAACGGATGGGTGAGCAGGATGGCTCGCTAACACGTGGACACACCAGGAGTTTTCCTGGTATCCTGGTGGGCCAGCCTGACACTACTGCAGTGGGATATAATGGTTCATATTTTGGGTGATATTGGCTAATCTGCAAATTATTATGCGTTCATGATTTCTTTCAGTGTTATTTGTATGTGTCATTTATCTTTTACCACTTCCTACTTGCCCTTTCTACACATATTTCCTTAATCAAGTGAAGTGCAGTGATCTAATAAAAATATTTTTAAACTTTGTTTAAAAGTGGGCATTTAAATGAAAATTGCAACCAGGATATATCTTATGGTTATTTTAATGACTGGGGTAGACATGAACTGCTGTTTCTTTGACACAATTAAAGTGTTACTGCTATTACTGACGATAGTAAAAAGAGGATATAAAAAAGAACAATAACCAGAGAGTCATGGGAGATCAAGGAGCAGAGGTCGCAGAATACAAACAGTGATTAATGATATCTATAACCAGATAAGCAAGATAGACTTCTTCATAAAAAGAAAATAACTATTGATTGTTTGTAACCATAGGAGAGAAAAATCCCAAAGAAAATAATGTGATGAAACTGAAAAACTATTCTTATGACAAAAACGTATGTGACAAAAATGTGTGTCACAGTATATTTTTGTGGTCTAATCTGATACCAGTTAACTTTCTTAAGGTAATAATTCTGCTGTATCTATAAATAATTAAACCGTTTCATACAATCAAATGGCCTTGTTCATATAGTGAAGTTACTGCAATAGACTAATCTATCATTTCTGAAGGGACCCTTCTCCTATTATAGGACACCCACATTGTCCTGCTAGGTATCAACACAAGTTGCCATCTGGTTTCATGGAATATTATCTAAATTATCATTTTCAGGGATTATTCAGTAATTTAGAGACAGTCAAAAGGCTATGTTTTGGTGGCGTTACTCATATCCTTCTGTTAGTGTTAACATTAACCAGTTCCAGACAAAGAAAGATATGAAATATTTTTAAAAGAAATAAATGGACAAAAAATGGAATAATGTGATCATACAAATGTCTGTTGGCGTTGGTGTCCACACTCATGCTTAGTAATTAGACCAATCTAGCAGTGGACCTAATCAGATGAGAGTAATTGTGCTCTGAAAAACTTCATTCACTCTTTACTGCTGCACTGCAAGTTGGATTGATATCACCCCTCCCCATCTCCCTTCAGTAGCACATCAACATAACAATGGTAAGGTAACCAGATAACAGCTCATTGGAAGATATAAGAACAGCACTCAATAGTAAAAAGCCATGTGCCACTGAGACACCTTCAGTTACATTGAGTAGGAGAAAAAATAACCTGCCTGAAGCAGGTTCCATCCTGAAGTGTTGGCTCTTTCTAAAAGCACATGACCAGGCAAAATTACCCGAGATGGCTGCCTACACAACATTATAAAAAATATTGGTGGTGATACAGTATATCTTACACCTCCCAGAGGGTAAAACACTGAGTGGAAACAGGACTGCAACCAATGAAGGAGTGGTAGGAGTGCCAGGGAAAATTGGTATGTCAAGAAAAAGTCGGCAAACAATAGCGAGGTTAATAAGGAAGGGGTTTGGTGCAGGCAAGCAATGGTTCAGCAACATAGAACAGGCAAAAATTGGCAGAAAATACAAGGCTCAGTGTCAACAAAAAAAGCGATGATCACTTCGCAAAGTGAGTATTGTGTTTTTCCAAGATATTCAGAGCTGCTTAACATAGGAATATACTGTATTTATCTGCTCACTCTCAAGTGATAAAGAGGCTGGCTAGTTTTTGACAGACTTAGTTGTCCTTTAAATATAGACTTCCTTTGACAGCTCTAAAGCCAGATATATTTTGTGGATAGCTTTTTTTATAGATAGGCTTTTAAAGATTTTTAATATAACTTGTACAGCTAACATATTCAGAAAACAAGACTTGTACTATAAAACTGTCTGAAAAAAATTAAGAATTTTCCTGGAAATTAGAATGTTTTTTTGCATTTTTTTCTCTTTATTTATTGTGTATTTCCAACAAATACATACTGTACATTGTATCTTCATATACTTCTCTAAGGAGTAAGATCTAAAATTAACTATAAATCTAACAAAAACCCACACAAAAAAAATTAAAGATTTTTATACCTCCCAAGGTAGTTACTACTAAAGATAGTCCTAGACAATGTAGGCTTTATGTTTTGGTCTTGATATGCTTCCTGTATTATTCTTTTCTCTCTTAGACCTCTTGGCAGAGCTTTTTCATATTCTAAGTTATTAGTTACTTCTTGTTGTATTTGGTGGATATTTGGAATCTCATTTTTTTTCCAGTTCCTAGCTATCAGGAGTTTACAGGTATTTAATACTTGGAAGGTCTTCATTTCTAGGCTCTTATTTGGAAGTTTGTCATGTAGGTTTAACAGCATTGCTTTAGGAAATGTTTTTATGCATTTTTATAACTGTAACAAACAGCATTGGTATCGTAGATAAATAAAAGCATATATTACTTAAATTATACCATTGCTGTAATCATGTTTCACTGGTTCAGGAGCATCGAAAATGCCTATAAATGTTAATGCAATCAAGTGCTGTTGAATTATTTTATCTTCCATCAATTTAGCTTCCATCAATTACCATTACCATGGCATGATCTTTATTAGGCATTCATAATGTCTTTAAGAAGAAATAAATTTGTAAGAAAAAGACGAATAATTCTAATGAATCGTTTAAGAAAAAATGTTAAGAAATGCATACTAAAGAGACATATGAAATGCAGTGTGACATTTGTATTGCCCGTGAGGGAATGTTCTTTTTAGAAGATGTTTCCTTTATGAAAGTCACCCTGTGGTTCCCTATTTCACTTAGATCTGCATTATAGTGCTACTGATATCTGTGCAACACCCAGTAGGACATCTGCTTCATGCGCTTGAGGCTTTCCTGTTCCTTACCGAATGTTGAAGCATCTTTGAGCCAGAGGGGTGTTGCTACCAGAGGGGCTGGGAGAACCTTAAAAGCAATTCCTATTCAATATGTAGTTTAGAAAACTAGAGCACATTATTGCTGAAAAAATGCCTGCAGTTGATTATAAATATAAGATACTCATACCAATATGGTCATACATTATTTGTGAGTTGCATCCTGTTCCTGTCCTGTTGTGTTTCTCAGCTATAAAATTATATCAAGCAAGGTTTAGACTGTTCTATTCTGAGTCCCCCTGCATGTTATATAACCATTTTTGTATTATAGCAATGTGTTGTTTAACAAGAAGTAGGGCTAGTTGGCATGGGGCAACATTAACCCGCTATAAGCTTTTCTTAAGCCAGACAATGGAAGCTAGCAAGACTGTGAACTGAGTGAGTAACGCGTTCAAGGTTAAACTTGATGAAAAAACTTGTACAACTTGTCCAACTTTTCACCAGGTCCTCCAATAAATGTAGAAACCTATCACCATGCTATGGGCATCTAGTAAAGAATTACTAACTGTGGTCTGGTAGGATATCAGGATCGTCTGTTGAAACTTCTCTCTTTATGTTACATGCATGTCTGGGCAGCAAAAAAGGAAAGGGAATCATATGTATAGTGTTTTTCTCCCATGGGACTCAAAGCAATTTACAGCAAACAATGCTGCACTAAGACAAGAGGAGATGAATTGACTTGTTCACAAGACGAGTCACAAGTTGCCAATACAACCAGGGTCTATAGCATAAGATACCACATACTTAAACCCAGACTTAACCCAGACCTACTTCTTCTTTTGCCCAACCAAATGTGGGCATGTAAGGGTAGCTTCATTCACATTTGAACCCCAGCTTATTAACTAATAGCTGCCACTCAAGTCAGGAGAGTAAAGGTTACCCCATATGATCAGTTCAATTATTTAATCTCTGCAGCTGGCAAGTTCCATAGTTTCCTTTAAAAAAAAATTCACTCAGTAATGAGCTCACAGCTTTTGCCTGGAGCATTTGAATAGTATCACAGAGAAAAACGAAGGTGGATAAATGATTAGCATAAGTGAAAGGATGCATTCATTTATTGTTGCATGTCAGCACAAGGAAAATGACTGCATTCATGCACGTGCTGTATGGCTGGAAAATGTATCAGATATTATTGATTATATGTCAGGAGTACACTTCTGTGTCTGAAGCCTTGAAGCCACACTAGTCTAAATCATAACTTTGCTTCAGGAAGGAATTTGGAATGAAGTATATTGCAAGCTGGGTTACAAACCCTATTTACAGAATTCAGGAAAGAATCTAAGAAACTTAAACTGTATCATATATTCTCATCTGTAAATCTTTACTTTTGACAAAATGTAACATTCCTGTGGGATAATGTATACCAGCATGCTTTACTGAATATTTACAGGAAAATAAAGTCAATGTAAACCCGACTCTTTATGCAGCCTAGATATTGCAGCTGTTATCTCCATCATCACTATTGCATCATTATGCTGGTTTCGTTACAGGCCAAAGTTACAAAACAGATAAAATAGGAGAACCCCCAAACCAAGATTTATAAAGTGCAAAAATATTTATTTGTACCTTCTGCACAAAAAAAAGATAAATAGTGATAAACGAATCTGACCTATTTAGCTTCGCTGAAAATTCAAGAAACAGAGAAAAATTTGCCAAATGCATTGAAAAATTTTTGCATTACTAAAATAAACCTTATGATAAAAACACACACACTATAAAAATTAAGCACACAAGTATAGTCATGTATAATACATCAAACAAGGTTAAATGTAGGCAAAATAGTCTAAAATTGTGTATATACTGCCAAGGGCATGTCCTTAACATGAGAATCAGAAATTATCAACTTGAGTCAAAACACCCATCCTGGAATCCTTATTTTTAAGAAAAATTTCAATCACTACAATAATTGTATATTAATCAGGCTGGACAAACACCCCAATAAAATCTCACCCACATTAGTGGTAAATGTATTGTCCATCAGTCCCAATAAAGGATAAGCAGTGCTTAGAGCCCACAAAGAGAACAATTATAAAATAGTCAGATAATGGCACAATCTGAATTATGTTAATGGTTCATATATATATATATATATATAAGTAAAGTCAAGGGAAGACCTTTGTGGTCAGAAACATGTAGTGCCATGGATCACTAAATAAACTGCATGAGATCTGCATTTATATCTGCTCTCCAGTATTTATTTTTTTAATTACTTTAATGTTATTTGCAAATGTAATTGTTGCTGAATACAGTATCTGCATGACTGTATATATTCTCTGTGCTCCTGAAACAATATAGCAGCAGGCCGCGGATTAAGAGACCAAGAAACAAATACATCTGTCAACTGTAATTTTATTAACGAATTACCACTTAAAATGTGTAATTAATATATATTGGAAAGTTGCTTGGAATAAAATTTTTTTGTCATTCTTTCATTATGCAAAATATTGTTTTAGCTGGAGAACCCCTTTAAAAAAGAGAATTATTCTAGACATCTGTATATAAAATATTCATTCACTGTAATATTATTTAATTTAATTGGCAAGGAAAATTATACTGTTGAGTGAGTTCATAAAACTCTTGTCAAAAAGAAAGTAATAAGTTAGTATTAACATTAAACATGTCATTTAATGCAAAATTACTTTTAAAATTAGAGCTAATTTTTAGTAATCAGACTTTGATTAATTACCTATCAAGAATGCAGATTTGACATGTCCCCGAAACAAAAGAACATAAGCGACAAAACAAATCACTCCCAGGCCAACTGTACCAATCACCTGGGCTGGAGCAAAGCAGATTTATATCCCCCTGCACTGTGGTTTAGATGCACTTCTAGGTTACAATACATTTCCCTCATGTCATTAATTATTTCTCTGGATTATTTATAAATAAATAAATAGAGAAAGGAAGCAGTGTAATCTTCTCCTGACAAATCACACATCCTACATAAATCACATGACTTGACTTAAAAAATGATTTATTGTTTTGCTGATCTGCAGCAATTCTGACACCAGAACAAAGAATCAATTTTCTACTGTGAACTATATGATTAAATGGGAAGAGCTAGTTTATTTGTGGTGCCTGTGAACTGTTTTATGAGGAGACTGAGAAGGGGGGATTAAAGGGACACCAATAAAAAAGTGCAGGTTGCAGCTGTAAAAGAAAATCACTCCCATAGCTATCGACAATCTACAGTATGTATATTTGCCTTAAGTGGTTGTTAATGGAGCTCTGTGAAAATGCATGCCTCTTAAACGGTGCCACATAAAAAATATTAGCAATAGTATGTACACATACATAAATAACAATGTTTACCAACAGCATCAATAGCAGAAGGCCAAAATACTGACGATTTATTCATGCTTAATATTGTTCTGCTCAGAAACAGTCCTGCTGCTAAACTCTAACACCTCTTCACATTATTAGTTCCAAAGAAAAACTGCAAGCAAAGATTACTATGTTACTGAGATTATTCTAACCCCCAACATATCAGAGTGGCGTTTGAATTCTCGAAATCAAACACTGCCAAAATGACAATAAACTGATGCAGATAGATATACTGTAACACTTTCCCAACTGCCAAGAAAACTTAACTGACAGTGAGGAAATGTTTTTTAATGTGTTAAAGCTAGAACTGCTGGGAATCCTTTAGGATTCATGTTTCCCAATATGCTTTAAGAATCACCTGTCTCCCCAGAAAGATAGCAATGTTTTGCAACAACATTCTCTAAAACAGGGCCGTCTTTAGTCATTGTGGAGTCACATACTACTAAGTTAGCAGGACCCTCCCCTTAGTGGGTCCCATTTATTAACCCACCTGGGCCATATATATATATATATATATATATATATATATATATATATATATATATATATATATATATATATATATATATATATACTCAATTAGTTGCCATTGACAATTCAGTATACTGTTACAGCATGCAATGTGTAATATGTACAAATCCTCTAGAAACAAAAGAATGAAGATAAGCATGCTCTGTTCTATAGTCAATAAAATATAATATCAATATACGTATAGCCTAGGACCTGACCATGGGGCAGCTAGGAGCAAATTGGAATTTTCTCCACCAACATTCTACCAGTGTAGAAAATACCTATTGTGTTAAAAATCTTTACCATTACTCTTTGTCAAGCAAAGGATATCTTACAAACTCCCTCTAGTAACCTTCATAGTCCTTTGCACCATCTTCTTCTTGTGTCTTTATACTGTATGTTCCTTTCATCTCCTCCATTCCTCTCAGAGCTAATTTATTTTCACACCATCCACATGTATCTGCTCCTTAGAACTACAACTCTATCCCATATTCCTCAGCAAGTAACTTTTCCTTACCCTCTTTTAAAAGAAACTCAAATCTAACTTCTTGGAGTTCTAACATGGTCCCTGGAGTAGCACCCAAGACACTGTGAATAGTAGCATTTATTATCCTCCTATTTGTTCCTCTACTTAACCAACAAACATAGATTGTTGACTTTCTTCTTCCTCCTATGTCGCTCCATAAATGATCCAGCTAATAAAGCCTAAAAAAGAATATTGCTAGAAAATGTTGAATTTTATATACTGAACTTAGTTTACCACCCTAGTGGTTCAGCAATGATCCAGTATTTGAAAGTTGTTCCCAGGAGCTCACCATCTTGGATGTGTCAGTGGCAATGTTCAGTTTGCTCTGGGCTGCTTAGGGGGGCTGTAATACTTCAAACCAGTTTCAGAAAGTCGTGTTTCATCTGTCATAGAAGCTGATGCTACAGGGCTTATTATTAACTTGTTCTGATGAACTTGTCTCTATGTTGACATGTAATGTAAATCTAAATTAATTATTAATCAGATTGTACCAGCCTTGTATTTTTTCTGTATATACAGTATATTGTAAAATGTTCCCCAAATTCAGGTAAGTGACAATAGCACAGAGCATGTGCAGTGAATCAGCAGAAAAGAAGATGGGAAGCTACTGGGGTATATTTGGAGACGCAGGTCTTTACTGTGCTAGGGTTGTGGTTGCCTTGGTCTGGTACAGAAATCCAAAACATAATGTAAAATATTTCGTCCCTACTTCTTTGTTAAGCTTTAATTCTCCTTAAAAGGGCTGTTCACCTTTGAGTTAACTTTTAGTATGATGTAGAGATTGATATTCTGAGACGATTTGTAATTGGTTTTCATTGTTTATCATTTGTGGTTTTTGAGTTATTTAGCTTTTTATTCAGCAGTTCTCCAGTTTGCCTTTTCAGTAATTTGGTTACTAGAATCCAAATTACCCTAGCAACCATGCATTGACTTGAATATGAGACTGGAATATGAATTTTTATATGTATAATTTCTATAGTTTTGTTATTCGTTGGCTTGCTCGTTAAAAGTGAAAGCTCTTTTTTTCAACATTCTCATTTTTTCAAAGCAATTGTGGGATTAGAAAAAGACAGTTAATCACATTAACGGTCAAAGATAAACCTCCTGTATAATGAGCTACCATTATCCCCTATGCTATCAGTCATTTTAAAAAGGGGGGGGCTGTTAGTGGGTGAGCAATAATTACAAAATTTAAATATGTAGAATATTGAATAATATAAAACACACAAATGCACATTTCTATACAAGAGATAAATATAAATGAGATATTTTTGTTACATATTTATCCAAATAAAGGGAAACCCACAGATTGTTAAATGGAAATTGGATCATGGGAGCCATTCTCCTAAATGTCCTCTTAGCTGTTTCTTCAGCACCAGGGAAAGTAATTGTGGTATTTTGGATCCTGAATAAGGGTCATGTCCTTTTTACATAATCAAAATCTATGGTGCTTTCCTTCTGGTTTACTAACCTTCAAAAAAATCAATATGTAAAACAAATAAATAACATGTTAATATACTGTGTTCTCTCTAGAGATAATAACTCCACAAAGACTTTGCAACATTGCTTAGGCTGCAAAAAAAAAACAACCTTTGCCTCAAACCTATTCTGGAAGATAATTCCATTGCCAAGCTACAATAAATATATTTAAATTACAGTTGACTCCACTATGCTGCATCATAGGTCAATTTTGAAATGACTGCAAGATGTCAATGTGCATATAAGCCAATTATGCTGAAATGATAGATATGTTTTGGGGGAGACATAGTTAATGGCTAAAATTTTAGGAGTGTTGTTCTCACAATGCAGCTATCAGCCTCGTGAGGATGCATGAAAATGAATAGCTTTGTTGAAAGGCCTTTTCACATACTTTTTCACAGCTAATTTATATTGATGGTGTTTGCAAGGTTTTAGGTTTCACTGAAAATGGAATTTTATGCAACGCTAGTTAGAAACATTTTGCTATGGTTGCGCATAATGTATATATATATAATAAAAAATAATTCAATATAGGAAGTGGCATGCTGTATTGGTGTATGACAATGACGTGTGTCCAATAGCCACGGGCAACTATTCTTTCTTGTAAGATCTACACCTATCAAATTGTTTTTTTGCTGGACTTCAAATGAGGTGTATTTAAAAGGGAAACTAGTTTTTAATTCGCTCAATTTTTAAAAAACTTTATTAAAATATTGAACTTTTTTATAACAGGATCTACAATATTGCTCTGCAAAGAAAAATATCTTCCATGGTACTGCCAACACATAGGCATATTCTGTTTGTGTGAAAACACAACTTTTTTTATCAATTCTGGCCTGAACACACAGTTTTTTTTAAACTATGTGCAAGTTTAAAGTGAATAATAATTTTTTTGCGTGTATAGCGAAGAAGGAATTGGAGGAAACATTAGAAGATACTTCTTTCAACTGCCCTTGGCAAAATATAGTAAAGGAATAGGCTGAGGGCATGGGGACACATTATGAAGGAAAATGTTTGGGGGAAGTTTTCCTGCAGATAACAATAGACCATAGTCAACAAGCAATAATGACGATGTTAAAAAAAAGCAGTATTTACAAGCATGGGATTAGTTACCCAGAAACCTGTTATCCATAAAGCTCCGAATTACGGGAAGGCCATCACCAATAGACTCCATTTTACCCAAATAATTAAAAAAATTTAAAATGATTTTTATTTTTCTGTAATAATAATAAAACAGTGCTTTGTATTTGATCTTAACTAAGATATAATTAATCCTTATTGGGGGGAAAACAAGCCTATTGGCTTTGTTTAAAATTTAAATGATTTTTAGTAGACTTAAGTTATGAAGTTCCAAATTACAGAAAAATCCATTATATAGAAAACCCAAGGTCCCAAGCATTCTGGATGTTAGGTATCTATACATGTATATGATGTATTAACATGTATCTATATAGCGCCAACATATTTTGCAGCAATGAATGTATAAATAGTTCTATAGTTAGGCCCACCTGTAGTTGGCGTAGCACAGTGTGAAAAAGGCAGCACAATGGGGCAAATTTTCTTAGATTTATGTTTGCTTTTTCCTGCATTTTTTCCACAAAAAAAATCATGGGGAAATATACAATATGCTCAAACTTATCATAAGTAAAAAAACTTGAAAATCCAAATGAAAAAACTAAAAGCTGCCACAGCTCTTTAAAATTCAAGTTGAACGTATACATAAATATTCAAGCAACTTTCTTTTTATTTAAATTGATATTTTCAAAACCGTAAAGATTTTACAGCTTCATTGAAAATGACTGGAGCAATGCGTTTTCTTTTCTTCCGTGAAACTATTATCTACACTTTTCAAAATATGTCACTGTGTGTTTTGAAAAATACAAGCAAATATTTTGTTAGTTATGTTTTCACAGTTTCTATCCCCAGAAACCGAATACCAAATAGGAAGAGTTTTCAAAATCCCTGATTTCCCAGGACATTGCTTAATTTAGATAAGCTGTACCTGAAATTGTCTCTGCTTCACCTATAAATAAATGGGAAATACAAGGCTTCCATCTTGCTTATGTGTGAGTGACATCAGCAAATACTACTCTAGGGAAAATGTCAGAGATGGATCCTATTTTTGTCACAGCACCTCGCTGCATGCTTTATGGTTAAGACATCTTGATGAAGCATATAGCAAATGTTTAAATAATTTTTCTATTTCTTCCAGATTCTTTACATCCTGCCAAGTTCTTTTTACATTGATTAATCTTCCATAGCAGCTCTGGCCCTTTGAAGAATAATGTTTGTTCCGTTTCTAAATCCCAGCATGCTATTACAGAATGATAACACCTTTCCTACTGTTTATTTTCTATAAGCAACTAACAATGCTGAACAGTTTGATACTATTTCAGTATTTCTGCCAAACAGAGCATGTAACAGCAAATGCGTATGTTTTGTTCCAAAAGGTTCTGATATTTTTTGAGTTCATTGGGGTTTAATTAACAAAATAGTCCAGTCAAAAAAAGCAAGGTAAAACAGAGATTTTAACAGAAAACCATAGCCTCCTTCATATAGCTCATATGTAGAGTTGTGTACTTTGACTTATGTAATAATTGGATTGTCTATGTAAATTACTGGCTTATTTCACTGGGGTATTGTTGTTAAGACAAGGCTCACTAGGGATGAAGAGAGACATTTTTATAATAAGAGCAGTCAAAGTAGAAAACTGTATTATATAAGTAACCCTGTGGTGAGCAGCAGGGATCCACAATGAGGTCAGTCATGCAGAAGTCTGTAATATACAGTGAGTAAGGCAATGAGCGATACACCATGGAAATGCTATTGAAAGAATAAAAATACAGGCTTGAGAGCAAGTGAACTATATATATATATATACAGTAAGGTTGTAGACACTAGTGTTTACAAAGCTGATGCATTTACACAAACAGATGCTAACAGTAATTGATGACCATCACATCCACACTAATATTAATAACAATGCACTTTTATTGTGACACACACAATGTGAGAACAATTTGACAATGGCTGTGCAAAAATGTACGGGTTTCATGCCACTGTACTCAGTACTTCCTCAGAGCGATAAACCATGGAAATGCTATTGAAAGAGTAAAAATGCAGGCTTGAGATCAAGTAAATTGTGTATATAAGGTTGTAGACACTGGTGTTTACAAAGCTGATGCCCTATTACTGTAAATAAAGCATTATCTTTGGGTAATAGCTTCTATTTAACCTATCCCAACACAATATATAGGAATGTCGCACTGGCACCTTCTTACATGTATATTATCATGTTTCGTAGGTGAGATTACCTATATGCCTGAGTTTCTCTCCTCCATTACAGGTGTTTTTATTCAGAAAGGAGCTTCAGGTACCACTACTAGCATTTAAGTTAAAGGGATACTGCCATGGAAAAAATATTTTTTTCAAAAAGCTTAAGTTAATAGTGCTGCTCCAGCAGACTTCTACACTGAATTTGTTTTTCAAAAGAGTAAACAGATATGTTATATTAAATTTTGAAATCTGACATGAGGCTAGACCTATTGCCAGTTTCCCAGCTCCCCCCAGTCATGTGACTTGTGCTCTGATAAACTTCAGTCACTCTTTACTGCTGTACTGCAAGTTGGGAGTGGTATCAACCCCTCCCCCCCCCAGCAGCCAAACAACAGAACAATGGGAAGGTAACCAGATAACAACTACCGGGTAGATATTAGAACAGCACTTAATAGTAAAACTCTCATGTTCCACTGTGACTCCTTCAGTTACCTTGAGTAGAAGAAACAACAGCCTGACAAAGCAGTTCCATAATGCAGCACTGGCTCTTTCTGAAAGCACATGACCAGGCAAAATGACCTGAGATGGCTGCCTACACATCAGTATTCTAACTACAAAAAAATACACTTCTTGTGTTAAGAATGAAATTTTACATGGTAAATAGTATCATTTAGAAATAAAAACTACACCATAAAAATCATAACAGAATCCCTTTAAGTTAGCATTATGTTCAAAAGCAAGAGTTTACAGTCAACATGAATGTAAACAAAGTTGAAGAACTAATGGTAAATAAAGTAACAGGGGAAATGTATTGGATTGACATAGTGGTTTTCAAACGTATAATACAATATATGCCATATTACATATATAATGTTGCAGTGCCCTCAACAACCCATAATCAAGCTGGGTTTACTTTATCATGCCATTACTGATATCACAGGGAGACCCACAAAGATATTATTTACTGTAATATGGATCTTGGTCATCCATTTAACATATTCACCCATAAAAATAGCTATGATCACCTTTTTGTCTGTATAATTTAATGACCAGGAGCAACAGTAGGGTCAGGCATACAAGCTTCATACAATGCTGTTGGCATATGTATTCATACATGTGATTCAATAACATATATGTGGTTGTTATACATTCTGAAAATACAGTACACAATTGCCTGAAAAAATATTTAGTACTGAGCGAAGCACAGCAACAGCACATGAAGCCCTGTATATGGGCTAAAGAATCCACCTGATGTTAGCCACTGAGAAATAACTGTTGTTCCCTCTCTGCCTAGCAAAATCATTGTAAAGTACAAGTATGGGATCAGTTATCCTGGAACCCCTTTTATCGAATTACAGGAGGGCCATCTCCCATAGAATCCATTATTAGTAAATAATTCTAATTTTTAAAAACTATTTCCTTTTTCTCTGTAATAATAAAAAATACTTTGTACAGGTATGGGACCTGTTATCCAGAATGCTCGGGACCGGGGGTTTTCCGGATAACAGATCTTTCCGTAATTTGGATCTTCTTACCTTAAGTCTATCAGAAAGTCATGTAAACATTAAATAAACCCAACAGGCTGGTTTTGCTTCCAATAAGGATTAATTATATCTTAGTTGTGATAAATTGTTTTTTATTATTATTTATTGTAAAACAATCCTGTTGGAGTTATTTTATGTCTGAATGATTTTTAAAGTATGGAGATCCAAATTACGGAAACACCGCTTATCCGTAAAACTGCAGGTCACAAACATTCTGGTTAACAGTTCCCATACCTGTATAGTATAAAAGAGTCTTGTTAGTAAAATCTCAACATAATAGACATATGCTCAGTTCTACTGCTTGTTTGCTGCCACACTTTTATTATCCAAAATTGTCTACCTCATGAAATCCCCAACAAAATATAATTATTCAGTATGTGTTTCTTTGTATAATTAACGTTTTCAGTAACTCAGGAATCAAATGAAATGAAGCTGAATGTGCACTGCTTTTAAAATACAATGAAATAACAAACATTGATATTAATTTAAGGGATTCAATCATTTTCAAACTGATCCCTCAATTCATCCTGCTCCAGCAGTCACTTTACCGTGCAGCCAGGAAAGGAGATTAAAATGGGCATTTTTACTTACAAAAAGATACATTGATATTCATGAAATGTTTAAGATGAATATCATAAGTGATGGGATGCTGCAAATAAACTAGATGTTTCCTTAATGCAAACATATCAGATATGACAATTTAATATATTATTTGGATATTCAAATGCCAGGTCATTCCAAAGATTAATGGTTAGAATTGCACATCAGTTCAAATATAGGTATCAATATAGATTTGATTTTATAAAGAATCAGCTTGTTCTTCAAGCTACCGTATAACAAAAAATCTATTCATTCTCAGTCAGCTGAGAATGGTATAGGCATTATTGTAACTGCCACTTATGAACAGTTGAAGCAAGGTGTAAATATGGTTGCAACTGCGGGTCTGTAAATACCATGCTAGTTAGCACTAAGGGGTTATGTAATATAAGGTGCAAAGTTTGCTACTTTTATTATTACCTATAGCAAACAATCAGCAGGTACCACTTCCTGATCACCTGTTTAATAGTTAACATCTTATTGGTTGCATATTGGTTACTACACCTGGGCAAACTTGCCTTGTTGCACCTAAATCACAGCTACTATGACATAAACTACTATGATATACTGCAGGTTCAAAGTCAACATTATAGCCACATGGGAGAATGTTACACATGGTGTAAAAGTCATGGAAAATAGACCCCAATCAGGTGTTTGTTTTCAAACAGATGATCAAAAATATTACCTGTTGATTGGTTGGAATAGGTGACAAGAGTTGCAGCAAACTTTGCACCTTTTATAACATTACCCTAAATATGAATCTGCACTTAAATCCTGCTCATGAGAACCTGTTAGATCCAGGATGTCAATAATACTCTGTGCCTGCACATACAGTATATATATTTGTTCTACCTAAACATTCAGCAAATTGTGAGTGTTTAAGTGTGTAGGGGGGACATTGAATCCATGGGACATCCAACACCAATAAAATGCGCCCATCATTTAGAGTGCAACGAAAATGTCTGGAAATATTGAGGAATAGCTTGATTAGGTGCCAAATTGTGCGCTGCATGCCAGCAATTCAATGTGGGTAAAACCTCATGACACACTGTTTTTTTTCTGCTTAGTAAATGAGATCCAAATACTTCTACATCTAATTGGGTATGATAAACCTTCACACAGAACACACTTGTACAAAAGGGACACGGTAAACAACTGTTTAGAGAAATAATCAGCTATTCTTGTTCATAAGGAAGCAAAGGGTATTAACGTAATAGTAAAATAGAGATCATGCAAAAAACAAAAAAAAAAACAGCTCATGTTATTTGGTAAAGCTCTTGAGTGGACCCTTGTGGCATCCTGGAAGTCATAAAGCATTTTAATGCTCTTCTGCAAAACAGGCTGATTAAAATAACAAATTAAAAGACAACTATGATTCATCATATAAAATCTACTCATGTAATACTGAAACATTGATGTTCCCCTAAGTTTTCTTATGTTTATTACAATTCCTTCATTCTCTAAAGATCTCATTTGTGAAACCTTCTGGCTTGTGTCACACAGGAATATTACACACTGTATTGCAGAAATGACCTTGCCAAGAATGAGTGTTCCAACAAATTATACCTCCTGTTCTGGGCCTTTCACATTGCTTTTTTTAGTTTTTCCAGCAGTACAAAGCAATCTATGTTGTAATTTGTAGTTTAATTCCCATTCCCTTATTTCCAATTACTAAAATGCCCCGGTATTCGGTTTATGGGCTTGTGTCATAGTTATGTTATTATATTTTTCAAGAAAGATTTCCTTAAAGGTCTCCTTTTCCCTCATTTAGCCTGTATAGTCCCTTTTATCACATTTCTTTCCTCAGATATACAGTAGTCTTTGTTCTTCTCAAGACACACATGGGCTAATCATTTCTGCAATAGCAACTGTGGATTCGATAACAGAAGTCCATATATAAATTATATTCCTTACTCTTAATCTTTACTGTTATTTTTTTAGATGCTACAAAAACAAAAATTGGGTGGCATGGATGTGATGCCTTTAAGGTCTCTAGGGTCATCTGATATATCATCCCAAATGGAAAAAATGAAGAATTTTTTTTTTCAGTCATTAAAGGGATCCTGTCATTGGAAAACATGTTTTTTTTCAAAACGCATCAGTTAATAGTGCTACTCCAGCAGAATTCGGCACTGAAATCCATTTCTCAAAAGAGCAAACAGATTTTTTTATATTCAATTTTGAAATCTGACATGGGGCTAGACATTTTGTCAATTTCCCAGCTGCCCCTGGTCATGTGACTTATGCCTGCACTTTAGGAGAGAAATGCTTTCTGGCAGGCTGCTGTTTTTCCTTCTCAATGTAACTGAATGTGTCTCAGTGAGATATGGGTTTTTACTATTGAGTGTTGTTCTTAGATCGACCAGGCAGCTGTTATCTTGTGTTAGGGAGCTGCTATCTGGTTACCTTCCCATTGTTCTTTTCTTTGGCTGCTGTGGGGGAAAAGGGAGGGGGTGATATCACTCCAACTTGCAGTACAGCAGTAAAGAGTGATTGAAGTTTATCAGAGCACAAGTCACATGACTTGAGGCAGCTGGGAAATTGACAATATGTCTAGCCCCATGTCAGATTTCAAAATTGAATATAAAAAAATCTGTTTGCTCTTTTGAGAAATGGATTTCAGTGCAGAATTCTGCTGGAGCAGCACTATTAACTGATTCATTTTGGAAAAAATGTTTTTTCCCATGACAGTATCCCTTTAAAATGCAAGTTACGTATAAGTAAAATGTTAATGTCATTGATTTATATTCATTTATAACTCAATTTGCCTACATTTCTAACTCAGGCACAAATGAAAACCATTTAATGGCAATGTTATTTTAAGCACAAGACTGAATAAGAAACGGATCACCGCAATTTTTGTCCTATACATGGGCCAACAGGCTGTGAATTTAGGTTAAGAAAGGCTGACAATAGATGTCTGCATATATATAGTTGCAAGCAGCCACACTCAAATCTGGATCAAATTTCAGTGAATGTGGGTGCAGGGTCAACAGAAATGTTCACATGGACCAGCACTATAAAACTGGAGTGTGGGTCCATAAATATGTATATAAATATTGTGGGGGGTTGCTAGGTAGTAGCAGCAGCAGCTCCTTTCAAATAGATAATAGACAGTACACCAGGTTTCCAGCTGATCTATGCATGTGAATTTATTAAACACAGCAGCTCACACACCAAAATGAAAGTTTATAACCTCTGAGGAGGCAGTAAAGCAAAATAGTAAAGGAAAATGTTCTTTCCCAAAGGACCCACGGCCCCACTTTGGCAAGTTAAATCCAACAAGCAAATAAAAAGTTCACTCATAGTCCTTCCTTTGGAGATGCCCCGTGCTTTCTCTTTGAAGCAGGTGCAGCTCACTCCCCAAGCACTTTAGGGCAGTAGCTTGTAGCCAGTCCTTTCTACCAGTGAACTTGTCTCCTTGTGAAAAACCCTTAAAGGAGAAGGAAAGCCCCAGGGCGCAAAACCCCTCCCCCTCCCCTGTGTTGCCCCCCCTCCCTCCTCCCCCCTGGCCTACCTGTCCCCCTGGGCAAATGCCCCTAACTTGTTACTCACCCCTCTGCGCAGGTTCTGTCCACGGAGTTCACAGTCGCCATCTTCTCCCACACGCGTCTTCTTCCTGCTCTGACCGGCGTCTTCTGGCGCATGCGCAGTAGGAACAGGTACCGGTACAGCTCTACTGCGCATGCGCTGAATGTCACGAAGTTTTCCGATTTCACTTCGTGACATTCGGCGCATGCGCAATAGAGCTGTACCGGTACCTGTTCCTACTGCGCATGCGCCAGAAGACTTTCCATCTATGATTTTTCCACTATATATGGGCAAATTATAAAGAATACACCACTGCCTTTATGTTTTGTGCAAAGATATTTTAGATTTTAACACCCAGCGACACAAAAGTTATTGTTCTTAATCAGTTACATCTTTGAATCATGTTAAAATGAAGCTGTTTTATATAACTATTGCTCTTTTTTTTTTTATTATGTGAAAATATACGGGTGTATCTTTTTGTAGCAACTTCTTTAGAATCTTTATTGTATGTTATCAGTTTGGGTTACAGATTCCCTTGGCGCTTTGAAATTAATCCAGTTTTAACAGAAGTTTAATTAAAATGCCCATCACTTACACATAATCATAATGAGTGCCTGTATAAATTCATTAAAAAAAAATCTTCCTTTCCAGTACACAGACCTAATCTACTGCTTTCAATTCTCTAATCCTGACTGTGGTCTCTGTCACCAGTAATCCTTTAAATGCATTAAACTGCTAATCCGACACGGTGAGCCATTAATGAGATAACTTGGCCTGGAGTTTTTCTTTCATTAATACGATATGAAATTCCCTAATGAGAAGTGTCCACACAGCGATGCTATTAAACCTAATTAGACCTGAAAACTTTGGTTTAGAACTTTCAAACTAAAACCCTGCAAACCATTTATCTAACATGCTTTCATTAACCTTTTCTCTTTACCATATGGGCCCCTCAGGAGCAGGACTGCAGAGCTTTGAAGGTTGTCACAGTTTTACAGTAATATTACAAAAAAGAAAATATTTTAATTGATTTACCACTTACTTGTATCCAGTATATTGTAAACATGCTTTCTTTAAAGCAGATTTTTTTCTGTGTAATTTCAACTCTGCTGTTATTTAGAACAGGCCCGGATTTGCGTAATGGCCGCAAAGGCCCGGGCCTAGGGCAGCATCAATTAAGGGGCGGCATGCCACCCAGCTGCACGCACAATTAGTTTGATTCCAGAGCAATAGCGCTCGGCGCTAGTGCTCCGGCGAGAAGACAGGATGTGCATGCGCGCTATCCTTTGAGAGCGAGGGGGCGACGGAGGACGCAGGCCTCCGGGCGCCCTCAGGGCAAATCCGGCCCTGATCTAGAAAAAAACTTTTCTCAGTAGATAATAGTGCATATTTATCAGATGACCCCCAAAAAACCTGCTTTATAAATAAACCTATTTTAATTAAGACGCATAGGCTTTCTAGTAATGATGAAGCTAAATAAATCAATGATATGTATGACTGCATTTAGATAATTTTCAGTTCCTGGTGTTACTGGTCCTTTAAATGCTGCCACGATTTGCGTCAATCAAACCCCATCATGATCAAATTGCTGAATATGAGAACAGTTTAAATGAGCATTTTGTTCTTTATTATATTTCATTTTTTTTTTTTGCTTTTATTTCTGCCTAAAAATCTTCAATGAGAAGTACCCTGATGACAATTGATATATCTGTTCTTTTGCTCTCTTCCTCATTGTTGCACTGTGCAGCCTGCGGTCCATACCTGTTACTGTCATTTCCACCACGAATACCCCCTCAAGGGTAGGCTACTACACAATAGATACATCTCTCCTCTCTAGTCTCATCAGGGTCTTCCCCCAAATACTTCCCTTATCAAGACTCTTCTTTTTAGGGATTTGGTTCTTTCTCCTCCATTTTTTTATCTGTGAAAATGAGATATTTATTTTTTCTAGTATATATTCTGAGGTTATTGAGAACTAGCTGTGTTTAGGGGATATTTTATATGACTCAATGTCACTGCACTTATACTGCTATGAGTTCTGTGGGTATTATGCATTAAAGGGATACTTGTCATGGAGAAAAAAATTTTTTCAAAATGAATCAGTTAACAGTGCTGCTCCAGCAGAATTCTGCACTGAAATCCATTTCTCAAAAGAGCAAACAGATTTTTTTATATTCAATTTTGAAATCTGACATGGGGCTAGACATATTGTCAATTTCCCAGCTGCCCCAAGTCATGTGACTTGTGCGCTGATAAACTTCAATCCTCCCTTTCCCCCCAGCAGCCAAACAAAAGAACAATGTGAAGGTAACCAGATAACAGCTCCCTAACACAAGATAACAGCGGCCTGGTAGATCTAAGAACAACACTCAATAGTAAAAACCCATGTCTCTCCTAAAGTGCAGGCACAAGTCACATGACATGACCAGGGGCAGCTGGGAAATTGACCCATGTCAGATTTCAAAATTGAATATAAAAAAATCTGTTTACTCTTTTGAGAAATGGATTTCAGTGCAGAATTCTGCTGGAGTAGCACTATTAACTGATTCATTTTGCAAAAAACATGATTTCCGATGACAGGATCCCTTTAAATTGCAACAGCATTCATTCTGATAAGTGGCTTTTGTTCGAGAATAACAACATTTGTAATTTAGGAAAAGCTAATATAGATGATTAGCTATCTATATTCAATGGGGAATGGTTTATCAGACACATTTTCCAAATTTGCAACCATTCTTACCCCTAACTCCAGATTTCTCCAGAATTGTATATTATGTCCTGCTGCTTTTCTGGATTTCACCTTTTTTTTTCATTCTAAGACCGTGCAGAAATCGAGAATATTGCTTTCATTTCTGATTCTGCTTTCTAACTCTAAGGCCATATACAGTAAGTGGATGGAAGAAAGGAAACCTCTCCATCTGTATTTTACCCCATGGCAAACTATACAAGGTTTACTCAAAAGACACGTATCTGGCAGCTGTAATTGCATTCTGAATCAAACATCGGCACTGTTCTGCTAGTAGCCAAATGTCTGTTAACATAAATGCTGTACTTGGTTAACCTTTGAACAAGGCATCTTCATTTCAGATTTAAAGATGATCCTTGGAGAAAAGGTACATAGCAGTGTTTGGTAGTAACTTTGATGGTACAAAGAAAGATAACTCAGATTACAGATTGTTTTAGCATTTTAATATTTTTCCAAATTTTATGCTGATTAAAATGTCAGTCAAATTTGAATAAAAGCTTCCGTTCTACCATAAGAACCTAATGCGCTGTGGACTCCGGTTCCTGCTTCACTGTATTAATTCATCTTATATAAAAGCATTAACGTTTCGGCTCATGGTCTAGAGCAGGGATCCCCAACCTTTTGAACCCATGAGCAACATTCAGAAGTAAAAGGAGTTGGAGAGCAACACAAGCATGAAAAATGTTCTTGGGGTGCCAAATAAGTGCTGTGATTGGCTTTTTGGTAGCCCCTATGTGGATTGTGAACCTACATTGAGTCTCTGTTTGGCAATGTCCCTGGTTTTTATACAACCAAAACTTGCCTCCAAGCCATAAATTAAAAAATAAGCACTTGCTTTGAGGCCACTGAGAGCAACATCCATGGGGTTGGAGAGCAACATATTGCTCACGAGCTACTGGTTGGGGATCACTGGTCTAGAGCCTTTGTCAAAATGCATTACCATCACTGGTATACAGCTGTGTATATATATATATATATATATATATATATATATATATATATATATATATATATATATAGATATAGATATAGATATAGATATAGATATAGATAGTACTCATTTTTGGCCACCCCCCTGGTGCCAAGGTGGTACATCACATAATTCTTACCGATGCAGGTCCTGAGTCCCCTTTGCTAAGTGAAAGGTACTGGGAAACTCCTCTCTGGCAGTGCCTCGACCTAATGGGGCCCCAGATACACCTGAGGATAGTCCCATTAGGAAACAAATCAATCACACACTTTATTATATAAAAATATAAACTTTATACAAAGAAGTGAAAAAGGGGAAGTAAACTGTAACATTATACACATAAATGCATTCAAAGCATGACCCACTACCCTAGGAACCTTTAGAAGTCCAGTCCTGGTAATTCCCTGCCAGGAAAAGTCCCGTAACGCCATTTTGGCAGCCCAAGAGTCTCAATCCCTTGTCCCCAAAAAAGTAACAATCCCTTGTCCCCAAAAGAGTAAGGAAAAGGACCTTGAAATCCTTGTAGATGATAAATTTGGCTGTAGCAAGCAATGTCAGTCAGCAGCATCAAGGGCAAATAAGGTCTTGAGCTGTATTAAAAGGGGCATAGAGTCAAGGGAGGAGGGGGTCATTCTTCCACTGTATAGAGCACCTGTAAAGCCCCATCGAGAATATGCCATACGGTTTTGGTCTCCATCACTCAAACAGGACATTATTGTATTAGAGAGGGTGCAGAGAAGGGCAACTAAGCTGGTAAAAGGTATGGAAAATCTTAGCTATGAGGAAAGACTGGCCAAATTGGGGATGTTCAATCTGGAGAAGAGGCGCTTAAGGGGTGATATGATAACTATGTATAAATATATAAGGGGATCATATAATAATCTCTCTAATGCTTTATTTACCAGTAGGTCTTTTCAGCTGACACAAGAAGATATGGAATTCTCTCCCTGAATTAGTTGTACAGGCTGATACATTAGATATCTTTAAGAAGGGGTTGGATGGCTTTTTAGCAAGTGAGGGAATACAGGGTTATGGGAAATAGCTCATAGTACAAGTTCATCCAGGGACTAGTCCGATTGCCATTTTGGAGTCAGGAAGGATTTTTTCCCCCCTCTGAGGCAAATTGGAGAGGCTACAGATGGGTTTTTTTTTTGCCTTCCTCTGGATCAACTAGCAGTTAGGCAGATTAAAAAAAAACTAAAAGGTTGAACTTGATGGATGTGTGTCTTTTTCGAACCTTACTTACTATGTTACTATGTTACCAGTCCAAGGTAGCTAGGGTTGCCACCTTTTCTTGAAAAAAATACCGGCCTTCCTATATATTTATCTTTTTTCCCTATTAATAACATTGGGATGAACCATAATTTTTACCGGCCAGGCCTGTAAAATACCGGCCAGATGGCAACCCTAAAGGTAGCGCTACCTGCCCATATACCTTTCCCGATGGAAAGTATTTGCTCCCACGTGGCAGGCACACAAACAGCTGGATCCTCATCCTCAATCGCTGGATCCTCATCCTTTCCTACCCCTTCCCTCAGGTAACACTCACCCCAAAGGAGTCACACAGACGGGTAGTCTCACAAAGAGCTGACAAGCATCCACAGCAATGATCTCTTTATAGGCTCCAGACTCTCCCAGTCGAGCACATAACAAAGCTTGAATCCTTCGGGTATTTGCTCCCAACACTGTCTATAGCGTGAGTTCTCCCGACATCCATTGTTGAACTGCAGCTCTCAACACTTTCCAAAGTGTGAACATACTAACTCCAAACTCCAAACGCTCCTTGGTTGAGCTTTCAGGCACTGGAGGATTCTGCCCAGCCTTGGCAGGCCTATCGGACTCCCTTTTGCCTACATTTTTCCGGATAGGCTTCACTATCTCAACAGTGAAACAAGGTTCTGCAGCAATCTGTAATCTGAAACTGTAATCCTGTAATGGCTGAATGAGCACATGGCATCTCCTTTTATATTGTTGCACAGCGACACCTTGTGGCTGCCTTTGGGATCAGCCATGCTGCACCAATCACAAGGGCTCTGCCCCTTAGGAAACCTTGTATATACCATGAGGCTCAGACTAAAGGGGAAATTAACCCTTAAGGTCCCTATATATATATATATATATATATATATATATATATATATATATATATATATATATATATATATATATATATATATATTCACCGTACATCGGCACTCACCACTCGTGATAACAAAGGCTGGGTGCTCACCATCAGTCATAAAGTCCAGTACCAGAAAGTACTCACAGCACAAGTCTTATGTAAAGCAAAGTGACAAAAATGTTTATTACTCCATCTTAATATCTACAAGGGACCCTGATTATGTTGAAAGCAAAAATTGGTAAATCCCTTCTCTCACATGTAGTTTTTTTGTTTTTGCTCCATTGTTTCTTTGCACCATCATCCACATCTCCTCGACATTCTTCATGTTTCTATTCTACCTTTCTCTTTCTTTTTTATCAGTCTTCTGGTCAATACTTGTGCATGTAAGTACAGCTTCTTCCGTCCCACAAGTTCCCTCAGCAAATCTCTGCCTGCAGGATGTTAAACCTTGAACCTGTCGATTGACCATTTAGCTTTTGGCTCACTTGGGCAATTAGGTACACACTGGATAACCAATTACATACACATGCATGAGGAAAAGGACATAACTCATAATGACTGCATAACACATAATGAAGTCCAAGTATGTGAAAATGCTGCACCAACCCAAGCTTGTTCTCATACTCCCCAATTTGGGAACATCTTTTATAAAGTCATTGAAAACTTTCCCTTTGGAGTTTTACAAACTACATACTGCAGAGCAATATCCATGACAAGCTAAAGTTGTTTGGCTGCATAACATACATTAAATGCATAACGTTTAGCCAACAATCCAATTATTTCCTCGCTTACAGTAAAATGCCCATGGTGCTTGCTTCAGTGTTAGCTATCCATTTCTGTTTTTTATCACTTGAAAGTACTGACAGCAGTGTCTTACCATAATTTAATATATTAATGACCTCAGATATACTAATGGAGTCTGTACAAATCACTGGTATGTATAATAATCATGTTAGTGTAATATCGTTCACCTAATCTCTTAGCATGTCTATTACATTAGCAGCTTTCTAACATCATACAGTAAGGAGCTTCAAGAGGGAAAAAGACCTGTAATGTAATACAATGAGTCATTTACCTGAGTCTCTTCATATTAAATGTGAAATATAGTTATAACTATGTGCTGGTAGAATATTTCAGCTTTCCCTCTTCTTATCATTATCATTCCTAAAGACTTTCTTTTTTAGTATAGACAATTATACAGTGTGGCTTTCCCAAAGGTTTGGGGAAGATTTTGTATTTGACATACATATCTTAAAACTGTAAATAAGTGAAGAGTCCCTCCATACTTTGGGTCCTTCCAGCAGACTTTGTTACACTGGCCAGTCACTGGTAGAATGGTGTAAATTATTATATTTCTTATCTGTTAAAGGTTTTCTCTCTTTTCCATCATTAATTTATGGAGACTGATGGCCTGTAGTGTAGGAAACCCAGATTATGAAAGAAAATAAAGTACAAAACATAGTTTTGCTTCTGAAAGGAAGACTGGGTGTGTAAAAGCAAGGTTGGGCAGTATTGCCACAAATGTCTTTGGGGTGTGATTTATAGGTCAGTGCTTGGACACAACACCATCTTATACCACCCTTTTTTATAAACTTCCAAACTTCACCAATAAAAACATTATGTCATAATTGTAACAGAATATTGCTAGAGTATGAAAGGGAGATCGGATTCTGATGTCAGAGAGATGTAGTTATAACAGCAATATAAACTGTAGCTCTAATAGAAGGATTGTAATGTATGGAAACCCAAAACCCAGAACAACACCCAAGGCCCCTACTCCGCTCACGCTTCTGCCTTTAACAACCGCCTTTCGCTTCAGGAGGAGCCCTCCTCTACTCGGATGCTGCCAGGTCTTAAAGTGAGAGGACCAAAGGGGGTGTTCTGGGCAGGCAAGGGAACCATAATGTATACAGGAAGGATGAGTAACAGAGAGAGAGTAGTCGTGGAACAGGCAGGTCTGGAGTCAGATCTGGAACCAGGAGTGTAGTCAGGATAAACAAGCCAGGGTCAAAACCAAACAGACAGAGTGGTACATAATCGAGATCCAGAAGATTAGTCAGTAATCAGGCAAGGTTGTTTAAGGCAGTGAATCAGCAAAGATCAAGGACAGGCAAAGGTCAGGAACAGTAAATGAGATCAAAAGCACATTCAGGAACTATCTGAGAATAGACCTACGTTGGGCAATGAATCAGTACAGAGCAGGGGTTTTATATCCAGACTAATGTATTATACTGATCACCTGTGGCCAGATTGGCAACAGGTTAAATAAGCCATGCCTACTAGCAATTATAAAAATAGAAATATGAGTGAACCAGTACCATAGCTGTCTGCTCACATAGAGCAGATGCAATGTAGTACATTTATCAAAGAGTGAAGTTAAAGATCGCCACTGTTTGCTAGAGTGAAAAATACTCTTTTAAAAATCCCATAGAAATTAATGGAGAGTGGCGGAATTTCACTCTAGAGGACTGTGGTGATCTCTAACTTCACTCTTTGATAAATATACCCCTAAGTCAATGGTTCAAGTCCAGGCAGGATGTTACACGGACATTGTGGATTCTATTTGCATAACAAATAACATAAAAAGGTCAATCTGCACTTATCACAAGAACATCATTTCCAGAAATGTTGACCTCGATTATATGTAATCTGTCATTCATTAATATTATCTTCCATTCATTTTCTTGAAGTTTCCCCATTACAGGTCTATATTTACCTGGCTGAGCTTCTGCCCCTGTCAGTACCACAATTACAGTTTCCAATCCCTCTGCTTTGTGCCTGACATCAAAGAATCTTTGAAGTTTAAAAATAGAGTCTGGCCATAGATGATCTGGTCTTTGTGCTTTATTAACATATGCTGTATCCAATCTTACTCTTCTATGTGTTTTAATACTTCTCTTATAAAGTTTTGTATTGTGTTTTCCTTCATTAAAAATGCAGTTTCAATGCCTTGCAAGTCTCTAACTCCCACCTCTTTGCAACCAGGTCACTGATCTTTTGTTATTGCTTTCTCTTCTATTCCATCAACAGACTGTGATCTAAGGCAACCATTAAATGTGCTTTTCTAGTTCTGAGAGAATGGCCCTATGTATTGATGAAGAATTAAATTCAAAAGTTCTTATAACAAATCCTCAAAAATGCGTTTTTAGTTTAAAACCATTTTTAATACTTTCCATTTGAAGAAGTGGGCAGTTATGTATGTAGCTCTGCTTTTCCTAAACTTTTATGATGATTTTTTCTGATTTTTCACCCGAAAACTCAGATTTCTTATGCTTTTTTTTTTAAAACTTCGGGGTATTGCACAAAACCCAGCGCACATCAAAGACTTTTCCTATTGACTTATATGCAACCTCAACCAGGTCTAAGATGCTGGATTTTCTGATTCTGACTTTTCCATCCTCGGGGTATAATAAATTCTGAAAAATTTGTGATTTTTTATGGGATTTGTGGATTCGGAGTTTAGTAAATAATCCCCTTAAGATCCTCTATAGAAGTCAACATGTAGTATGTTCAGTGCCTAAGATGACTGGTTAACGGTCTGGCAGACCCAGGTACAAATCGTGGGTGGGACCTATCCACCTGGATGCATGCTTTAGCTCCTTCTTTGTTGAGCCATTGGTTCCCTTTGTATTTTAGGTTTCAAGGAGACATTTAGTTGTAATGGCCATCCGGAGGAAGCACCATAAGGTGTAGACCTTGTGGCACAGCTCCTAAGTCGAGTGGTTTATGGTCCTGGAGTCCCCATTTTGAATCCTGGTGGGATCAGTGAGGATGAATGCTTAAGCTGCTTTCTTTGCTTAGCCTTTAGTTCCCTTTTCTTCAAGCTGCATTAACCAGTCGCAGCAACTTTTAATTTAAGGTTTCAAAGAGACATTCAATTGTATTTGTAATGGCCATCTGGAGGAAGGGCCACAAAGAGTAGACCCTGTGGTGCAGTGCCTAAGTCAACTGATTCACGTCCGCCGATCTCTAAGTTTGAATACCGGTTGGTACTTTTCTGAACCCTAAAAAAGAAATCTATCGCCAATGTACTTTATTTAAAAAATGTATACCGTTTTTGTAAGAAACCTGACAGTATGCAATGAAATTCTACATTCTACATAAAAAACATGTTCCCTAGCTGCTCTGCAGGGAAACAATCATACATTCAAACAGAAGGGGGAGCCCCCTCACTTCACTTCTCAGAACTGGAGAAGCTTTGTTTGTTTCCCTATAGAGCAGCAGGCGACCGTGTAGAGATTGGTATCCACAAACCCAGTGCAGTCTGCATGTTCTGTTTATTAATAAGTCTTGCTGTATCAGCTTCTATGGCAGAAATTATTTAATTTGTGCTGTTTTAATAATTTATTATGATCCCTAAGATTAACCTCCCAACAGAAGCCCAGACCCCACTGAGCATGTGCATGGTCTTGGTCTTGGTCTTGTAAAGATGTTTAATAAAGTTACAAGATGATGACCCCCTGCAGCCAACTTTGAAAGCATACATAATTTTTTATTAGGCTTCTGGTGCAGTAAGTTCATATTTATTTTTAGTATACAACATACAGCATTTCTAGCATTATTCTATTTTAGACTTTAGTTCCCCTTAAAGCTGCCCTCTTTGTTTAGCCATTGGTTCCCTTTTCTTCATGCTGCATTAACCAGTTGCAGCGTCTTTGAATTGAAGGTTTCAAAGAGACATTCAGCAGTAATGGTCATGCAGAAGCAAGAACAGAAGTCATAGCACCAAATTCACTATGCGCCGAAGCGCCTAACGCTAGCGTCAATTCGCTAGCGTTGGGCATTTTTGTTACTTCGCAAATTCACTAACAGACGCTGGCGTAACTTCGCTAGTGTAACTTCGCACCCTTACGCCTGGCGAATTTGCGCAACGGACGTAACTACGCAAATTCACTAATGCGCGCATTGTTCTGAACGCTACCTTTTACGCTAGACTTCCTTCGCCACCTCAGACCAGGCGAAGCGCAATAGAGTAGATAGGGATTTCTTAAAAAAAGTTAAAAATTTTTCTAAGTCCCAAAAAACGTTTTTTCTATATTATGGGTGATAGGCTGAAAAAGATCGAAACATTTTTTGGGGCTCTCCTCCGTCCCCCCCTACATTTCCTAACTAATGGCAACTTAACTATACAGTGGGCACATGTGTAGGGCAAAATAAAAATTTTATTTGATGTTTTGAAGGTTTCCCAGGCATTTGTAGTGCTGCTACATATACCTCCATTGAAATTCGAATTTGGCGCCGTATGCAAATTAACCATCGCTAGCGTAACTTCGCTTCGCTTAGCGAATCAACGCTAGCGCAACTTCGCAACCTTATGCTACCCCTGAGCGCAACTTTGGATTTAAGTGAATTTGCGAAGCGCTGGCGAAACTACGCCTGGCGAAGTGCGGCGAAGTTACGCCTGGCGCAACTACGAATCTTAGTGACTGTCCCACAAAGTGTCTGATTCACGGTCTGGCGCAGCACAGACAAGCAGCATCTGACCCGCACAAAGAGCCCCTAGTTCTACTCCTGCTTGGGATATGTTTGTTAAACCCCAGGGCATCCGTTGTGCTCTTTTTCAGGCTGCTTTAATGAGTAACCTATGTTTAGTAAAATCGCCAAACCTATATTTGGTAAATCGCCAAATCTTGACTTCCAAAATAGTTTTTTCAAGCTCTGTATAGAGCACTGTTCTCAATAAGCAATTTCCAAGATAAACCCTGGGCTGATGTCAGGCAAACCCCCAAAAAAGGGCAGCTGGGGGGGGTTAGGGGTGGCGGAGGGTGTTTTTCTATATGGGGACCCCTCCAAGTTGATGCAAGGGCAAGGTATGGGCAAGGTGCTAGGTGGGGAAGCCCAGAAGCAGATACCTGGCTATCTTAGAAGGGTAGGAGGCCAGATGGGGAATCTACCCAAAGCAGATACCTGGGTGGGTTAAAAGGTGGCAAACCCTGTAAGATGAAAGGCAGCCAAATACATAAAACCTAACAGTGCCATCTACTGTTAACTGCTTTACTGACAAACCCATTAATAGAGTTTGAAGTGGACTACTTAGCAAGAGGACAAAATGCATTGATGTGGGGGATTATATGAAACTCCAATAAATACACTTATTATTATGCCTGCAAGTGCCTTCTTATAATTCTAACTGCTTGAATTTAGAAGAAGCATCCCGGATTCAGCATGGGATTGGGTGAGTGCCGGTGTTGGTTTTGACTATATTTGAATATATAAATGATCGTTAAGTAGAACAGATTATATGGTTCACGACCTAATTATACTAACAGGGGGGAACCATAGTGTTAATAATCACTTGCTATGCAGATGACCCCCCCTTGACCTCAGCTGCTTACTTTCTTTAACTTCCCCTGTCCCCGAAGCTTCTAATTTCTGTTCTGTACTGGATTGCTGTGGAATCTTTGATGGTCAGAAATAGTAAAGGTCTGATGTCCTGGACCACATGCATGCACAAGTGGGGGCATGTGCATCACAATGGACTGACCATTATGTGGCTGAACATATGGTATATGTGCACTATCCCTCAATCTGCCATCTATGCAATACATCTCACATTCCTTATGTCTTCCCATGACATTTCACCAGTGAATCACTAATAATTTCATTCCCTGTCATTGGAAAGGCCATACCTTGTCTGCCCTAATAAAAATAAATACTTTTTTTTTTTTTACTAAATCTTTATTCTTTCATTCCAATAGTTTCTATTTTGCCAGTGACTTTTACATTTGTGCCTAAAACTCTATTCTCTACTGATGATGCAGTCAGATCCATGATGTATCAATGAGAAACATTATACCATTAATCAGTTTATTTATGCTAAGATTGCATTAACCTTGAAGTCAAGTACTTGACCAAATTTTGCAACACAGACATAGCAGTATCCAGTTATTTTATCTCATTTAAGTACAGATTGAGTTTAATGTATTATATAGCCCAGTCCTTTCTGTTATTTCCCAATCATCAACATTAAATGGATTCTGTCGTGATTTTTATGATGTATTTTTTATTTCACTGTTTACACTGCAAATAATTCACTCTAACATATAAAATGTAATTCCTGAACCAGCAAGTGTAATTTTTTTAGTTGTAATATTGGTGTGTAGGCAGCCATCTCAGGTCATTTTGCCTGGACATGCTTTCAGAAAGAGCCAGCAATTTAGGATGGAACTGCTTTCTAGCAAGCTGTTGTTTCTCCTACTGTTATCTTGTATTAGGGAGCTGTTATCTCGTTCCTTTGTTCTGTTGTTAGGCTGCTGGGGGGGGTGATATCACTCCAACTTGCAGTACAGCAGTAAAGAGTGACTGAAGTTTATCAGAGCACAAGTCACATGACTTGGGGCAGCTGGAGAACTGACAGTATGTCTAGCCCCATGTCAGATTTCAAAATTACATTTAAAAAAATCTGTTTGCTCTTTTGAGAAATGGATTTCAGTGCAGAATTCTGCTGGAGCAGCACTATTAACTGATGTATTTTGGAAATAAAAAATTCCCATGACAGTATCCCTTTAACAAATGGGGTTCAAAGGGCCGACTTCAACAAAGGGCTGACCAATTACAGTGTGTAGGACTGAATAGTAAATAACTAACCTGTAAGGACAGCTGATAAAATTGCAGCCTTTGTCGACAAATGGGAAGAAAAAGTGCAGCCACAATAATAGTGAGAGTTAACCCTCAAACAGAGATTTTGGTTAGCATAGTGTTTGATATACTGAAACCTTAAAATTACTGTATTTGTAACCTTCTAATAATGTTCTCATGTTTAACAAGCTGTAGGCCGTGGAATGAAAAACATATACAGTAAGTTCCCTCTTCTTTTCCATATTGCTGATCCAGAGTTACAAGCATTATATTCAATACCTTATTTTGTATGATTTGCTGCAAAGTAGCTGCAATTTGGAGCTGGGTAGAAATAAGTTATATGTTTTCTGGAAAAGGCATAACAGGCCATTTGCAACCAATACACTAATGAAACCCATTTCAAGCTTCTGTATCTACTGTATAAGCAGGGGCTACTACCATTTACCTTGTGTGTGATAAAGAAAAAAGATTATATCCATCTTGTACAACTCAGATAAATGAATACAACCTACTATGTATTCTATATGCTGTCCCCTACAGGGATCTTCGTTAGGAGGAAAAACAAACAAGCGATGTTTGTTTTTTTTTTCCTCCTGACGAAGATCCCTGTGGGGGATCGAAACGTTGAGCTTCAATAAAGATTCTTTCTATTTTTGAACCTTTTGCAAATCCAGTGAGTGCTGCTATCTTTTACTTTGGAATCTGAAATATATTGGCAGACACCCAGGTTCTTATCTACGGAAACGGTGTGCACCTTGGGACTGTGTATATATATATAGTCAAATACAATAGTCCTCTGCACTCAACCCATTATCAATATATTTAAGACAGCGACATTTTGTGCATACTGCTACTAAAAAATGCCTTACCCTTTAAAAAAAACAGGGATTGTTTGTCCATATATTGCAATAGTCGCTGTCTTAAATATATTGATAATGGGTTGAGTGCAGAGGACTCTTGTATTTGACTATATGTATTTTGTGGTCACAGCCTCATTGCACCCCCGCCTAATGGTTTTTAAAGAATAGTGGTGAGCACAACTTTCCCCTTGTTTTTTTTTTTAATATGGACCAGCACTCCAAACGTTTTTATCAAAAAATTTTTTATTCAAACATGACTGATGTGTCCAAAGTTTCGGCCTACATCAAGAGTAATATAATAGAAAATTGATGGGGAAAGTTGAGGTTGTAACGAAACGAGGCATACAAAACAAGATGAATACTGAAAAAAGTGCAATAACATGAATCATTAAGGAATCAGTGAAGAGAGAGGGGCAGTTAGGAAAGGAAGAATAAAGAGAAAGCTATATTGAGACAAAGCAAATGTGAAACTTATACAGGAACTAAAATCCTCTGTTTTAAAAAAAAATTGCACTTGCAAAGAATGAATTACCGATACAACATGGGGCAAGGGAATGTGTATGGATCATGTACATTTTTGCTTAAAGCAATTTTGGTCAGGTCAATATACTGTACTTTACTATATTATACTATACCATACTTTAATTGTGCTTGGGACAGTCCCGCAACCAGCCCCGTATTTCAGTCCGTGGCCACCCTAGGCAACAGAGCTAACTGTGCCCCCAGCTTGCGTAAGTGATGTCACAAGCACGTTTGAACATGACGTCAATTCCTCTACATGTGATGTGACTTCCACCACAATGTGCCTGGTGACCCCCTCATCTTCCCCCCAGTTCCACCACTGGATTTACCCAATTGATCTCTGGGGAAATTATATAGGCACCTGAGGGCTGACCCCCCTAAAGCTGTCACCCTAGGCACAGGTGCTTGAGTGCCTATATGTAAATATGGCCCTGCTCACAACTCACTTTATATTTACAGTATGTAGTACTGGCTTAACGCCTGCAAATAACTCTACTAAACTACTAATACCTCACTTTTTCCTTTAATGGTACTTGGTCTAGCAGATCACTTCCCAGTATAAAACTAAAGCAAGGCAAGGCTCAACCTTTGAGGCCAGTGCTTTCTTTCCTATCAAGTAAATGTGAAGTATTCAGCAGATCTCATTGTGAATAGTATTGCAAGTAGTGATTTTCTGCTGCTCTTGCTGTATCACTGAAGGCACTCATCTCCACTTGTCTTTAATCTCATCACTTGGCTAGTGGCACTCTGCATGAAGCACATTTTTTAGGCAGGCCACAGATCTACCCAGAAGAGTCAGTACACTAATGTTTGCAAATTTTAGGGGAGAGGTCAGTTAGCTCTTTTCTTCTACACAACAAGAATCCGAATAATTTATAGATTGTATAAATTATATTACAAATTCCATACTTACCAGTTTTGGAAGATGTCTGCCCCTCTTACAAGTGCTGTATTACCAATACGGGGTTAACACTATAATGTTGTTTCAATACACAAGTTGTTCTGACAATCTTTGTTTTGCTGTTGATTTCTTTCATTGTGAAGAAGTAAGAGGCCCATCAATCTGTATTATGAGAGGTGCATCAATCTGTCTATGTTTTTTTTCCTGTAATACCGCAAGCACATCTGGCACTGAGAATGACTTTACAGAGCCAAAATAAATGTCCGTACATAGTTGTCTATCAATTCTGAGATTTTAACAAATCTAAAAAATAGATTTTTTTTTTCTGAATAGTGTGTAGGCCAAAGAGAAAAATGCAACAGCAAGTAGGAAATATTGATTTGAAATATTGATTTAGAACTCCAGGGTACAAGCTGATTACTTACTTTGAAAACATTTCTCCATCGACCAATAAACTCTTGCGAGATGCTGTCATTGCATCTACAGCTCACAGAAAATATTAAGGAACAATGATAATATTTTATTTTGATGTAGCGCTGCAGGTATTAGACCCTTCCAGGCTTTGAGCAATACATTTCATTGTGGAGAGAATGACTGTAGAGTTGCTTGGTTTATACTGTCAGTAGTTACAGATCACTTTTCTGCATCCAGCTTTTATGTGCAATTTCTGAAAACTGATGCAGTTTAAAGTTTCAATTGCACATGCATAGGGGAAAGAACAAACATTTGAATAGATGCTACTACAAACATAGAGTCTATCTCCTTCGCTAGCGAAGTTATGCCAGCGACCTTAAATCAGAGAAGTACCGAAATGACGTCACGCTGGCGATTTTTTCGCCCACGTTAGTCATTTTGCCCTTTAGTAAATTTGCCCCTTTGGCTTGTTCCATAGAGACAGAAGGAATGAAAGGAGTGGGGAGTACAAATACCTCTTTTGGGGGGTGGGGGGTAATCTAAAAACAGGTACAACGTGTCTTTGGGTTTTGTTCATAGCAATCAATTAAGAGCCATAATTTACTGGTCTGTTGTTTGAAAGTAAATATCTGATTTTGAGCCTATTTTAAGAAAAAAATGAGAAGAGGCAAAAAAATTAGATTGAAGCAAACTATCTTAAAAGAGAAAAAAAGTAGTTTAAAAGAAGGAAATTGGGTTTTCAAGGACTATAACCATTGTATGGTGGTGTAGTACAATGAACAGTTTGCATCATGATCTAAGAGATGCATACGTTTCCGATATGGGCAGGGTGACCTGAAACCCTGCAGGTTTTTTTGAGACTCACAAGGTCTATCTGGTGTCCTATCTTTTATATGTACAAAAAGAATGACGGCTTGCCAGGATATGGGTTGAAAGAGGGTGGGTTAGTGTTCAGTGCAGGAAGACTTTTTATCAATTCAAACATCATTAATTATTACTACTTATTTGTTGCCTTTTAATTCTGGACAATGAGCTGCAGACCTATATATATAAGTGAAGCATCTATAAAATATACAAGAAGTATTCCCTAACCCAGTCAAGCTTGAATCACATGTTGTGGCTCCTCACTGGTAGGGGCTGTAATGGCTGGATCTGTATAAGCACATTTCACCAGCAGTATCATATCCCCCCCACCATGTCCTTGAGTTCAGAACTACAATGTAACATTCTGGGAGCAGTTTCTTACAAGCTTGTCTTTGTGCGCTGTGACCATGAAAAGTCTATAAACACCATGCGATTCCTTTGTTTGGTATTATGACTCTAGGTGAGTTCAGACACCATGGAGTTCTCGTCAAATAAACATTATTATTTTACCTCCAGTAACTGAATTTCCTGGACAGGACCAAGAAGTTTGACTTGGTTCCTGTAGCTGAACTGAATACGTAGTTATGGATAGGTTTAAAAAATGAACACTTTCAGCAATGTTTTGCAACCTGCATTTCAGAAATGGATGGATGAAACTGGGCATTATATTAGTTGCTTTTTATCTGAACTGCATACACATGCAGACAACTCCGCTTCATAATAATAAAATTCTTTGAAGGCTTTTTGTACAACACACTTTTGTATCTGCAGGTTATGCAGAAAATAACTTCATAGCTTTTGATATCCAGCAAAAGTGCACTTCAAACAAGGCTCTATATTCACCAGGGAGCTTGGAGAGCTTCTTCCTTTAAAACACAAAGTTTCCAGGCAACAGTAATGCATTTTGGGACCTCAAGACCACCAGCATGTGCTATTTTTTTTTTTTTTTAAAGAGATAAAAAGAAGCAGCGCTTGATAAAACAAGTATCCTAAATCACACGATGACAAAAAAAAAATGTCCATAGAATAGAGGTCCCTTTTTCCCAGGGGCTCTGCCTCTATAAACTACAAGAAGTTAAGGTTAGAAGCACATTTTAAAAAACATCAATGCAATATATCAGCACAGAATGGAAAATATGAGTTTGCTTGTAGCTGTCTTTATTGATATATTGGGAAAAATGCATCTGTCTGATTCAAAATCATGAACAAAATGTGCCATCCTCTTAACTGTTTAGAAGACCTTGTGCATATGATTAATATTTGGAATATACTGAAAGCAACACCAGAACACATTGGAATGCAATTATCTGCTGTGTATGTTCATTACATAGAAGATTATGTTGCCATTAAAAAAAAAAGTATTGTGCTTGATTAAAAACACTGAAAAGATGAGATGAAAGAAAAACAGATTACCATAAAGGCATTATTTTGCTTACTTAGGACAATGCCACAGTGGGCAATATTGCTGGAAGTCACTCTACCAGGCACTAATCGCTTTGACATCAGTGTTTTTAGGTCCCTTGGAATGGTTAATTTTTAGCAGAAAAATGCTCACTGATTTTATTATCATATATTATCATATATTATAAAGCATGTATTATTTTTGAAACAAGAAAAAAAGCAAGCAATACATCCCATGTATCATAGTAACAGTTTTAAATTTGAGTGGGAAGCTATCAAACTAATCCCCACTTAAATAAATTACAAGAGGGGGTCGTGGCTAGCCGCTGATGTGAGCTGACACACATTTAGATTTCTCCGGGACCCAGACCCAAAAATATCGGAAATATCGCCACAATCACAGACTCACAGTGTCCTACGGAGGTTCCCCGACCACAGAGATCAAGCGGCATCTAAGCTGGAAAAATATGAGATGGAGAGCAGGGAGCAACAAAATGGCAGCGAGTCTGCATCCTATGCTCCACAGGAAGATCCTTCTTTACCTGCCTTCCCATCGTCACCCTAGAATTGACTTGAGTCCAATCTTTCTTCTACTTTTGTCATAGAAATAGCCCATAGGATCCCCTCGCGCCCAGCACACCGCCCGTGAAGTTGTGAAGTTATATCAGGCACTGCATTACTCACTTTTTTTCACTCCCCAGAACTGTTAAAGTGGGCATGTTTGGTATTGGCCTTAACGATATCTTTACATACCTGCAGGGTCTTTTGCCTATTCCTTGCTAGGAAAACTATAACAAGAAAGTGGAAAGACCCTTTGCCGCCTACTTCGGCACAATGGTGTCAGGAGATTAAAATACTGTGCAATTTGGAGACCCTGATCTATAAAAAAAGAGGTAGCTCTAAGAAATTTCATAAAATCTGGGATAAGTGGTTTGATTGGGTACAGGAGTAGGGGTTTGTATAGCTTGTGATGTTTGAGAACGAAACTTGGAAAAAAACACAAACCGCAGTAATAATAATAATGATACCAAGAATATTTTATCTGCTTAATTTTTGTAGCAATCATGCATAGATGTCTAATTAAAAGTAGCTCATCTACAACTATCCTAGAGCTAGATTTTCAAAGCAAGCTAAAAAAAGAATTAATCCCAAAGGTACAGACTGCAACATAGATTTATATATCAGATTTAATTAACACAGTAGGCAGCAACACAAAACATGCAGATTAAGTTTCTTAAAGTTAGAAGCTAAGGTTGAAAGAGGATGAGATAGAGACTTTATATCATATGGAAGTAGTGACAGCTGTGCTACCTGCACAAGGCATTGAATATAAAATAGCTATATGTTGAGCTGTTAAATTTATGTTGTTCAAACTACAGCCATCAAACTGCTGCTGGAATAAAACTGCTAGTTATATAAATAGTATATATATATATATAATAATAGCAACATAACTATATATACTAATATATAATATATGACCACGTTCTTAAGTATTTTAAATGCTAGTATGGCCAGGATGGACATGATTTGTTTTACTGAAAAAGAGAATCCCCTGTACGTCTCTCAACATCTTTCAGGACATTGCAAACCCAGTGAATGACTGTAAAACCATAATTAAATAAAGATGATTAAATATTCTCCAAACCCCATAACTAAATATTCTAACAATTACTTATCACTTAAGAGTGCTTAAAGGAACAGTAATAGCAAAAAAAAAGTATTTTAAAGTAATTAGAATGTAATGTAGTGTAAAATGGTAAAACTTCAGCCAAATTACCCTAGCAACCATGCATTGATTTGAACAAAAAAAACGTAATCTATAAAGGCTGAAAGGCTGGAGTGCCTGGATGTCTAACATAACATAACAGAACCCAACTTCCTGCTTTTCAGCTCTCTAACTCTGAGTTAATCAATGACTTGAAGGGGGTCACAGTTCAGTGAGTTTGCAATTGATCCTGAGCATGTCGCTCAGATTTAACAGTAACAGTTGTGGCCCATGTGCCTCCCTCAAGTCTATGATTGGTTACTGCCTGGTAACCAATCAGTGGAAACCAAGAGAGATGCAAAGCAGGAAGAAGCATTCTGCTATTATGTTAGACATCCAGTTACTCAAGCCTTTATAGCATTAATTTATGGTAACTATATTAGAACCATTTTTAATTTTGCACATACTATCTATTTAACCAGTTTTATCTTTACACAGAACAATTCCTTTAAGGGCAACAACACATGGAGCTCCGTAGGTGGGAGACAAAAAGGTCAAAAGAGCCTCCAGGTCACTTTGAATGTAAATTGCCTGATGCAGTTTGATACAGGCGTTTATCGCTCCAAACTGAAAACTGCCATGTTCACATTCATAAATTGCCTGCACAAAACTGCACATTCTCAGATGCTTTCCATTCAAAGTTATGGGGGCACAATTTTGATTTTGTTCCCCAGTCACAAAGCTACAAAACAATCACACTGTATGCAATTTTCCTAAGGACGAATAGGTCTTTCAGCACGTGAGATTTATTATCTAGGTCTGACTGCTCGGCGAAGCCTTGTAAATAATACCTATGCTGCTTAAGTAACATGTATCATTTATTCATTGCTATAATGTTATTTAAAATCATAAAAGAAGATGAAAAGAAATTGGTATAGAGAAAAATTAGAATAAAAATCTGGTACACTTTAACATAAGCACTGATGGAGTTTTCCAGTGTAAATACAAGGAAAACAGCTGTATTTGCCACTGTGGAATGATTATGCCAAGAAGCCGAGTTGAATACTCAACCACAGACTTGTCATTTGCAAAGCGAGAGAGCGACTAAACACATCAGGTGGCTGATTTCATAAGATGCATTCCAAAAAATGTGCCAGAGGACATTACTGCGATCAGGAGAAGTTCAAACTGAAGATGAGATTGCTATTTTCAAATGATCCATTTGGAATACTAGAGTACCCTTTGGCCCAAGGACAATTGCTGTTCTGCTACTATGAAGCTCAGTATAGCATCTTTTGCCTAAAATGCAGAATGGAATAGAGTACATTTTTAATGGCAGAATTTGTGTTTTCATGGCCAGGGGAAATATTTCAAGCAATTTGCAATATACATCAATTAAAAAATGCAGACTTTTCATGATTTTTAATGGTTTCTGACAGTTCCCTAAGCCTAGCCCCCTGCTCTTCTGCTGATCTGTCCGACTACTTTGCTAAGCTGGCTGACAACTGTTACTTTGTATCAGCAGCCATCTGTCCTCAGTCTGCATCCTCCAAACCCCACAATTCCCTGCATATGTGATTTTAATAAGGAATAGAACATCACAGTGCAATGCATCTTGGGTTATGTAGTTCCTGCATGTAGTCTGTAAGATGTAGAGACGTTGTTACAATTTGTAACATCTGCGTTTAGTCCCTCCTTCCCTGCCAGGGTTTCAAATGATTCGGAAAGAGAAGAACTGTTAAACAGCGGAATTTCAGCATAGAAATGGCATTTATTCATACTTTTTGAAGAAACAGGTAACTGTGATGTGTATATTAGGGGTTTTCGTGTTCAGAAATTTTGGTTTGGAAGCCAGAGTTCCTCTTTAATCTGTAAAGCTGCTACATCCATTGTATTTAATGCTGAAAACCAAAGCACACTGGGAAGCTGAATGTTTCCTTCTGAGAATTATCACTTCTTTTGAGCATTTAAAGGAGCAAAGCACATTTTATAGGAGCATTTTCTGTCAGTGCACAGTAAACTCAGATGCCCAAAAGAGCCTTCATTCATTTTTACTTCCCCATGACAGCATGCTATACAGCACCATTACAATATAGTATTGATTTTGAAGGTTATATACAAGAAAGCCTCTTACAACACAACAAGCACCAACACATTTTACAACTCTTCTGTGGGTTTACAAGCAATAAATTGTTTATTAGAAGGCTTATTTGCAGGCAGAAAGAACAAAAATGAGATGCTAGGCTGAAAAGCTTGCATATATTTTGAGCCATAACCTCTACAGATGTTGGCAAATGGCCAGCTTGTCATAAGTATATTCCCTAAGAGAGTAGTAGACTAAAATGACAAAAACAATTCTTCTTTAGTCTACAAAGGAATCAAAGGCCAGAAGAGGGTCTCTCTAAATATATATTTTATTTTTATTCATTATTTAAATTGAAACTATAGTTAAAAAATACTAAAAATTATTTAGTACATTCCTCCTAACCATTAGAGCTTAGACTGAAGGGATCAATTCTAGAATTCTCCAATTCTAAGAGGTTCCTCTGAATCAGAGAATCAGTGCACCACCCACTTTAGAAAATCTTGTGGGTATCGTGGTTTCCCTTTAATCTTTATCAGTAAAGCCACTGTTTTAACAAAAACTATAAAATATTGATGTGTATATATCAATCTGTAATTATATCAATTCTTACTACACTGTAAGAATCCCAGGCATGAGATGTATATCCCACATACTACTATAACAGGACCACAAACTGATTTGCAGCTCTCTTGGTTACCACTGATTGTTTACCAGGCAGTAACCAATCAGAGACATGAGGGGGGGAGGCATATGGGTCATAACGGTTGCTTTTGAATCTGAGCTGCATGCTAAGGATCAATTGCAAACTCTCTGAACAGTTATGTCCCATGTGGCCCCCCTTAAAGTCACTGATTGGTTACTGCCTGGTAACCAATCAGAGGAAACCAAGAGAGCTGCAAATTAGGAAGTAGAGTTCTGTATAATTCAGAGAGTAGTGTTCTGATCTGTTATGTTAGACATCCAGGCACTCCAGCCTTATAGATTACATTTTGGCTAACTATATTATAATTTTTTTTTTATTCTGCACAGCCCATTAACCCCATTTTTATTCTACGCTGAACTGTTCCTTTAAAAGTGAGAACCTAGCAAAAAGCAGGGACTGAGACTGATTTACACAGACTTTGTAGGGTTTTTGTAAGGGTTTGGTCAATAGACCACATCCCATGATAGACAGGGAAGCCACCTGTGTATTAGGCAGAGCTAGACAGGCTTAGGATTTTGTTTTCAGTATTTTATGTTTTTCATCATTAAATATACTAAAGTCTGAAAGTATATGCAAAGGTCCCAGTGAGACCATGGTACAACTACCTGAAATCACTACTATATTAAGACAAACCTCCTGATACAATGATTGAAGCCAAACTTGGGGATGTGTTCCTCACAACTTACTCAGTGGCAGGTCTAAGGAGCATGGCTAGCAATGCTTAAATGTGAACTTCAGCTGCAGAAAGAATGTTCTTTTTATACAGCCTTTATAAAATAAAAGGCCAAATACTTTTTTTAACAGAAAAAACATAATAAAGGCTAGAATGGGTTTTATTGAAAGCCTATAAGGCAACATTACAGGATGACGTAAAAATATGGGAACTTTCTAGAAAATCTAGCTTGAAGGGCTGAAATTATTTGAAATGCAATCAGTTTGCAATTGGTGTAGCCCTGTGTAGTTATTTGAAGTGTCTTTGACTTTATAATTGATCTGGTAACCTTACTTGAAAAGCTTGACTACCTAGTTAAAAGTCAAAAGCTAGGAATATACCTATTATGGTCAGAAGTTCTGAATAAAAAAAAATCTAGAGATAATTTTAAAAACACTTTAGCTATGAAGAGTTGATTGAATGTTTCCACAGCAGTTTAAAACATTTTCTTACTTTTAACAAATCCTCATAATGTGGTAACAGGTATAGGATCTTACATTTCGGAATGCTTCATACACAGCTCTAAATGCTGGCTGTTTTCTATCATGGTAAACACCTCTGTTGCCATTAAGAATAAATATCCCATATTCTGCTTCGTGGCATTTGCTTCCATAAATGCAGTGATCACGACGGTAATTCCATTGGCAAGGGAACACAAACAAGCTTTCTGTTACAAAAAACAAATAAATAATAATAATTCAAAATTTGTATCACTTTCCTCTGAAATGAATGTAATGATAACACTTCAAAATGTCTCAAAACAAAATTATTATGCATTATATTTTACAACACTTATAAAGTAATCTCCAGATATTCACAGAGAAAAAATACACAGCTATGTGTGGTCCTACCTGGATTGTGAGAGAACATGATATTCAGCAAATCTTGGTCACCCCATGTTATGTTCAACTTGTATTTTTTTAGCAGTGGCAACAGTAGATCTCCCCAGTGTAAACTAATGAAATGCAGTACAGTTGATTTGCTCTATAACAAGCAGCTTACCGATTTACCTTTCTGGAGGGGAGGCAGGACCACTAGTGCGGAGAGCGCAATTGCGCTCTCTCGCAATAGTACAGCCGAATTTCTCGTTTAAAAACCGGAAATTCAGCTCTTAAAGGTGCAGGAGCGGCTTTTTGCCGCCCCTGGAATCCTCTCTGGCGCTGCCACCTGAGGCGAGCGTCTCGACTCGCCTCATTGGCGGAGAGCCCCTGATAGCAAGGTCTACATGTGCCGAAGTACACGGTCTTTGAAATGCTTAAAGGGGAACTCCGCAAAAACAAAACTTTTTTTGAAAAGTTAACATAATTTCAAGCAACTTTGCAATATACATCAATTAAAAAATATGCAGACTTTTCATGATTTTTAATGGTTACCTAAGCCTAGCCCCCTGCTGATCTTTCGGACTACTTTGCTGTGTTGGCTGACTATTGTTACTTTGCAGCCACCTGTCCTTGCATCCTCCAATTTCCACAAATCCCTGCGCATGATTTCAATAAGGAACAGAACATCACAGTGCAATGCATTATGGTTTATGTAGTTCCTGCATGCTGTCTGTAAGCTGTGGAGAAGTTGTTACAATTTGTTACTTCCCTGCTAGGATTTCAAATGATGCAGAAAGAGAAAAACTGGTAAACAGCTGGATTTCAGCATAGAAAATGGCATTTATTCATACTTTTTGAAGAAACGGGTATCTGTGATTGGTATATTAGGGGTTTCTGTGTTATGTGGGCCTCTTTATCAAATTTTGGTTCTGAAGCCGGAGTTTCCCTTAAAATAAAAGAAAAAAAATTGGTCTTAACCAAATTCTTTTCACATAGCACCACCTACTGGATACTTACACCTATAACATCTGTCTGTAAATGTTAACTCAAAGCTTTGATTATTTTATCCAATTCCTGAGTTGTGTATAAATAGACAATAGTTTCTTCCGTTTATAGTTTCATAAAGATAATACCATACATTTATCAAGCCATGCAAAAAGGAGTTAAAATACAATAATTTGGATTTTTTTTGACACAGCTCAATATATATGCCCCCTAGAAAGCACAACATACTGCAAGCAGAGAACATTCGGCAAATATGTTCTCTTTTAATATATAATCACAGCTATGTGGTCCACTAGAGCACATATTTTTCTGAATTCTAAATGCATTTATCAGAAAGTGAAGATTGATTGGTAAGACAAGTAATCATTGCCCAACATTCCTCACTGAAAGCAGAAACATGTGCCATATACAACATGTTCTCCTTTAGATCACTGGGAAGCAGCTATAAGAGGAAAAGTGCATTTCAGCTGTTGGCAGTTCTGCGTTAGGCTGATTAGCATTGTGAAGATATCCAAACATTTCCAAACTGTATTATCTGCTATTTATATCCTGCCGACATATTTTCACAGTGTTTTACACAGATTGTTCATTATACACACCTGTCCATGCCCCAGCAGAGCATATAGTTTAAGGTTTATCAGAAGCGTAACTAGAGGGGGCGGGCCCTGGTGCGTGACACGCAGCTGGGCCCCGCCCCCCCTCAGTACGGGCTGCGTTTTCAGTGGCCACGGACAGTGGCGTCCTGGCCCGCTCGCACCCCCTGCTCCCCCAGTAGTTCCGCCACTGAAGTTTATATTCACAGTGCCTGTAGGAAACCCAAGCAGACATGGGCAGAACATACAAACACCCTGAAGATTATGCCCAAAAGGACTACTGAGAACTTCAAAGCTGCAAGGCAGAGGTGATACCCAATGAGCCACCGTGCTGCCCATGTATAATTATTCTCCAGCACATTAAAGGGATTGTTCCCCTTTGAGATAACTTTTAGTATGATGTTGAGAGTGATATTCTGAGATAATTTGCAATTTGTTTTAATTTTTTTATTATTGAAGGTTTTTGAGTTATTTAGCTTTTTATTCAGCAGCTCTTCAATTTGCATTTTAAGCAATCTGATAACTAGGGCCCAAATTACCCTAGCAACCATGCATTGCTTTGAATAAGAGACTGGAATATGATTAGGAGAGAGTCTGAATAGAAGGATGAGTGATAAAAAGTACTAATAACAATACATTTATAGCCTCGGCGTAGGACTACAAAACGCATGCCACTTGCCACATGCAACAACAATTAGGTAATAGATAGAATTTTCACATGTTGTTGTAGCGCTGATCTGACGCAACACCACTGTCGGATGCAGACGTTGCGCATGCGTTTTGTCGCAGCGCGTCAGAACGGGCCGGAATCGTTTGTGTACTCCTACCCTTACAGAGCATTTGTTTTATCTAGAAGGGGACAGCAACGCCCATTTGAAAGCTGCAAAGAATCAGAAGAAAAAGACAAATAACTATAAAACTATAAAAATAAAAAAATAAATAATGAAAAACAATTGAAAAGTTGCTTAGAATTGGTCGTTCTAGAACATAATAAAAGTTACTTTACAGGAGTTGTTTACCTTCCAACACTTTTTTCAGTTCAGTTGTTTCCAAAGATTGTTCACCAGAAATAATGACTTATTTCAATTACTTTCTATTTGTGACCATTTTTCTAATATTGAAGTGGATACATTTCTTATCTTTGGCCCTGCTGAACAGAATCCCTGAATCATTAAAGGCAGCTGTCAGAATTGATAAATTAGTTGCTAATATCCCACGGATATCACTATGAAATATATCAATGAATATAGCAATTAAATGTAGCAAATTGTAACATTTCAGAATCTGCACCTGGATTAAACTACCAGACCCAACCACCAAATCTTTAAAGGAGAATTTAAAAATCCCTCCTCCCTCCCCTGTGTTGCCCCCCTCCCTCGACCCCTCCCAACCCACCTCCCCCCCGGCCAAATGCCCCTGACTTGTTACGGACCCCTCCGTGCCGTGCAGTTCCTCTCCTGTTGAGTTCACAGCAGCCATGTTGGTCCGTGCGCTCTTCTTCCTGTATTCGGTAAGGATCTACTGCGCATGCGCCCAAAAGTCACGATTTCTTTTTTTCGGAAATTTGTGACTTTCGGCGCATGCGCAGTAGATCCTTACCGATAAATCCCTCCACTGTCCCTCTAAAGTTAAGCATACGTAATAAATTATGGTGCACACTAAAAATTGTGTATTTTTTTTTTTTACTTTTTTGATGTGACCTACCCATTTTTTTAACAGGTGCACATACACAAAAAACATTAGAAGGAACATTGGCTACCTGACTTTGGATTGCCAATTTAGTTATGCATTAACATGATGTGGTTATATTTAGGTAGACTATAAATTACTATTATGGAGAGGAAGGCCAGAAATCATTTTATTTGTTCGCAACAAACAGTTGGATTCATTATAGCCCTTACATGTACAGTAGTTTTCACCTACATTTACCATGAGAAGAATGCATGTCATATTAGGATTTTATTGATCCAAGTCTCACCTATTGGTCTTTACCCAAGGGACTGCAGTAAACACTGAACACTGCTAAAATTGATAACATACAATTGTATCTGTGTTTAACATTTAAGTGTGCTCCTGGGGGTACAGACTGATAGGAATTAATTGAGTTTTACCCTATGTTATCAAGTATTGTTACATAAATGTTTCCTTAACAGTCGGTGGTGTTTACTGTGTAAAGTGGGGTATACAGAAACGTTCAAAAAACATTTGTTGCCTTATGAAACAAGCCTAAACAATTGCTTATAGCACAAGGTAAACCATGAACTAACTCTGCACTCCCTGTGAAAGGTATGGCAGAGCATTCACAAAGCTCAGGATCAGGTAAGGTATTTTGTAGATATGCACCATAAGTGAAGTCTTCACTCTCTGTGGCATGCAACTCATAATCAACATATGAGTTAAAGAACGGTTTTGTTGCTTGCTTTACTGTGGCAAATAAAGAAAAACCTCTAATTATGAAATAGAACAATTACATTTAAGGAGAAAAACATGCAATAACTTAAGATCTTCCTACAGATTCTTTTATGAAATAAACAAGCAAAGCATGTTTTCCTTATGCCAACATTGGTATTTTGGTTTAATTTTGCAGTTATGTAGTACATAGTGGCATTGGTTTCCTTCAGAGAAACTTAGGGGTTATTTCTCAAATGTTTTCAATATTTTTTAAAAAAACACTCAGACCAAATCCACACTGGGGCTCATTTATCAACACTGGGCAAATTTGCCCATGGGCAGTTACCTATAGCAACAAATCAGCGATTAGCTTTTAAAAGCCAGCTGCAAGTAGAACAATGAATGCAGCAATCTGATTGGTTGCCATGGGTTACTGCCCATGTGCAAATTTGCCCAGTGTTGATAAATGACCCCCACTGACTTTTCCCCCTATTTATCAACAAACGTTCAGAAAAATTTCTTTAGCGGGATACACATTAATAAAATTATGAAAAAAATCCGAATCGTTCAATTTTTTCGGATTTGTCGCAGAAAACCAAGACTTTTTTGACACCCAAAACCTGTAACTTTTTCAGATTTGATGCTCGAAACCACAAAATCTTTGTATTATTGAACAAAACCCAGCGCTATTCACTTCTACATGAACTCAAAAGGTTTGAGTGAGTACTTTTTTATTCTGACTTTTAACACCATCTGGGTTTAATAAAGTTCGAAAAATTCTAGTGAAATGTATATCCCTATAATAAAAAAACTTAGCACTTGTGGGATTTATCTTATATATAAGGACTAAATAAGATTTAGGTTCCACCAAACCCAGTAACTTGGCCATTTTTCACAAATAAACACAGATCTATCTGCCTTCCAGTTTAAACTCCTTATATTTTGGGCTCCTATTATCATGGTTACCATACAAAGCAGTTATCAAAAATCTCCTTAATTTTTATATGTGCAAAAAATCATTTAGCTACATGTCAGTTAAGTTCTGAATAGGATATGATTTCTCATCAGCAAGTATGAAGCCAATTTTATTCACTTTTGGTTTATTTGTAAACAGGGAAAGCAGAATCTATGAACTAAGATACTCCTGTTGGGATGCAGATGGTGTTTCAGCATTACTGTTCTGTGCTTGAAGAGCTTTTGGGTTTGAAGTAGCTTAATGAGTTTCCATGAAAAGTGATACAATTGAAATATGGCAGCATGGCAATTTGAATCACAGTGGCGCATTTACACAAATGACAAGGACATCTGGTTAATGTGGTGCTCTTGCATTTGAAATTACAGGAATTCTCCCAAAAATTCAGCAGCTTTGCAAATGATGTTAAATTATGCAAGTGGTTCTCTGTAATCAGATACTGTGATTTCTCAGTAATCTGATACTTTGACCACTGGTTGCTAGGATCAGTGACCACTGAAAGTGAATGGAGCTCGAGGCTAGAGTATTACCTTAATTACTTATCTTTAGACTCAGGATGTCTCCTTTCCCACTCTGATATTCAAAGAATTATGTACATTAAATTATTTGCTGCAGCAATAAACTGACATTTTGCTGTGATGTGCTATGATTCTGGGGTCAGTGACCCAAGAACGTAATTGATTATGCTATACTATTCGGGCACAACTCCGTCTTCTTAAGATACAAAAGACTTAAAGTAAAACTATACCCCCAAAATGAATACTTAAGCAACAGATAGTTTACATCAAATTGAATGACATATTAAAGAATCTTACCAAACTGGAATATATATTTACATAAATATTGCCCTTTTACATCTCTTGCCTTGAACCATCATTTTGTGACTCTATCTGTGCTGCCTCAGAGATCACCTGACCAGAAATACTACAACACTAAGGGGCAGATTTACTAAGGGTCGAATATCGAGGGTTAATTAACCCTCGATATTCGACTAGGAACTAAAATCGTTCGACTTCGAATATCGAAGTCGAACGATTTAGCGCTAATCCTACGATCGAACGATCGAAGGATTATTCGTTCGATCGAACGATTAAATCCTTCGAATCGAACGATTCGAAGGATTTTAATCAAACGATCGAAGGAATATCCTTCGATCAAATAAAACACAGGCAAGCCTATGGGGACCTTCCCCATAGGCTAACATTGAGTTCGGTAGCTTTTAGCTGCAGAACTAGGGGGTCGAAGTTTTTCTTAAAGAGACAGTACTTCTACTATCGAATGGTCGAATAGTCGAACGATTTTTAGTTCGAATCGTTCGATTCGTAGTCGAAGTCGTAGTCGAAGGTCGAAGTAGCCCATTCGATGGTCGAAGTAGCCCAAAAAACACTTCGAAATTCGAAGTTTTTTTAATTCGAATCCTTCACTCGAGCTTTGTAAATGTGCCCCTAGCTGTAACAGGAAGAAGTGAGGAAGCAAAAGGCAGATCTCTGTCTGTTAATTGGCTCATGTGACCTTACATGTGGTTTGTATGTGTGCACAGTGAATCTTACGATCTCAGGGGGCGGCCCTTATTTTTTAAAATGGCAATTTTCTATTTACGATTACCCAATGGCACATACTACTTATAAAGTATATTATTATGATAATGGTTCATTTACATGAAGCAGGGTTTTACACATGAGCTGTTTTACTCAGTATCTTTTAATAGAGACCTACATTGTTTGGGGGGTATAGTTTTCCTTTAAGGGCAGAGACACACGGTCAGATTAGGGGAGATTAGTCGCCCGGCGACAAATCTCCTCTTCTTCTGGGAGATTAATCTCCCCAAACTGCCTTCCCGCTGGCTAGAATGTAAATCGCCGGCGGGATGGCACTAACAAAGGGCTCAGAGTACCATCCCGCTGGCGCTTTACATTTTAGCCGGCAGGAAGAATTGGAGATTTGTTGCCAGGTGACTAATCTCCCGGAATCTGACCGTGTGTCTCTGCACTAAAGGTGACTGACACAGATATACGCTGTAAACATGATTTGTGCTCTTTTTTAAGTGTTGTCTGTTTACACAGACAAAACCACCCCAAATACTGTGATTGGCTGTCACTGTATTCCACACACATGCATGGTTTTACTATATTGGCTTCAACGCATGGAAGCAATTTGTCTAGATTAAGTTTTTGCTATCCAGTGAAAAAGAGGATGAACAGTGGATGAACAAAGCTACAAAAGACTTCCCAGCAGATTCTTATTAGCATCTCTCTCTAGATATAAGTTTGCCTACCTAAAAGAAGCTTCCCAAAAGCAGTCCTTTCCACATAAACCAGCAGGCAGCATCCAATAGGGATTCCAGAAAGACACAGAGAAATCCTGACACCTGACAGGATAAGACACAAATATTTTCTGCTGGTTATTGAAAGAGTGCAAAGAGAGCGAAAAACCTATATTCATCATTTTCACTAACATCCAAATAGGCATTTAAGATGGCCATAGACGCAAAGATCTCATCGAACGAACCAAGTAGCAAATTGTAACAGTTCAGAATCAGCACCTGGATTACTGAGCTTCCAGACCAAAGCACTAGTGATTAGTGATGAGTAAAAATTTTCGCCAGGTTTCGCCGCAAAAAAGACAGCCACGGGACTTCAATGGATGTATGAAATTGTTGCGTGACAAAAAAAAATTGTCGCCCATTGTCTTCAATGCATTTGTCAATTTTTTTGCCGATTCACGAATCTTCAGCTAAGCAAAAAATATCACAAAAAACAACAAAGGGAAGAACATTAAAATTAAATTATCACAAAGCGGTCATAAGTAAAATATGGAAAGTAATTGGAAAAATGAATTGAACAATCTGAAGACAAATGAACTGAAAAAGAGTTTAAAAGGTGAACAGTTAAAACAGCTCTGGTCTAAATATCTGTTTAACAAAGTCCTCTAGTCTCTTCATGTTCTGAGTCTGTATAAAAGCCCGACATCTACAGCTATCTACTATTCAGCAGCACTCATATACTATGCATGATCTGGAAGGCCCAGGGCATTCAATTTACCAAAATTTTACATAGAAAATGTGGAACCATTAAATACGTTTTTGACGAAATTGCTTAAATGTTTAAGAATCAGATGTAAAATATATAACTAAAAAAGATCTTTTCGTTATTGTAGGACCAAGCTTATCCTGAAACGATGGTTAAAATGTACATTTGTCCATCAACTAAAACAACCATTTCAAGAGATATCGTCTAGGTTAGAACTTCTGTGGTACAGAGGGCCTGAATTTTTCTGGCCTATGTGGTGGAGGGCTGATAATGGAAACCAGTGATGACCACTCCCCCTTTTAAACCACACCCATGTTATCTCAAAAAATTTTTAAGACCATGTCCATATTAATGGTGGTAACACCAAAAAAAACAAATGGTGGGTGCTCACTGCAGGGATATGACTCATCAACGAGAAATGTAAGTCATACCCTTAAATAAACTATAAACATACCTTTAAATACATATACTGCCTCCTCCCCTGTGGATAACACTGCAGCCCCCCAGCACATGATTAAACACCTTAGGGGCCCCTAACAACAATTTCCAAATGTTAAACCCTCAGAACAAACCCTACCAGTCTCACATCTCACAGGGTACAGAGTAGGGCTGGCAGAGTATGGCACACACAGGGAGCATAGGGCAGGCAGAGTATGCACAAAGGATAGATCACTTGGGTCCTACATGTGATTTTAACACACGTTTCTGCACATCTGCCTTTCTGAAATGATCAGGTTCAGAAACACTTGCACAAGCACAAGTATAGGTTACAAATGTGGAGCTACCCAGAAGGAAAATCAATTTAGGTGAGAGATGGATACTAGTAATGTGCGGGTTGGGATATCCCCGACCCGCAACCGACCCTAACCCGCCCACCCTTGGTCAACACCAGCCCGCACTTCTAGGTTCCTTTTATAGACCTGCGCCGACCCACCCCACCGATGACGTCACAAAAGGGGCGGGGCGAGCAGGCGCAGCATCTATAAAAGACGAACCTGGAAGACGGAAACCGGCATTTGATGGTGGTGGGCGGGGAGAGCACGAACCCGCCCGACCCACAGGTAATGTATCGGGTCGGCCCACACATCACTAATGGATACGATTGCTTTTATCATTTTAGACACTCAAACAACTACAGCATATTACAACAATGTATTAAAAGTGATGTGTACTTTAATTTCTTTACGGATGTAAGCATTGATATTCAAAGAAATTTAACAACAGATCATTTGCTATTTTTAATTTGGACCTATTGCTTAATAATTTCTGTTACAGAAGTTTTGGTTAAAAATAAATTATTTTTAAAAATGCTGCAAATCAATTATTTTATTGCCTACAAGTGAGGTATGACTTCATGCAGCAAGGAGTAGTATACTTTGCAGTACCGTCACTTTAAATTAAACATTATTCAGCGCTGCTGCAGACATTTCTTGTAATTGGTTGTTTTGTAAGAAACAGATGTGCCAAATAAAGTGAAAGAGAACAAAATTAAAATGCTGCTCTACAGAGATGTACAGCAATTTTTCAATGTAGAACATTATACACAGAGAACGGCCATTTTACCATTAATTTAATTGCTTAAGTAAATGAAGTGGGGGATAAATAACACAGATTAAACAGACTATTTTTTTTTTGCAATAGCCAGGGGCAATTGTTGAAGAGTCTGTCACACAATGCAATTACAATCCTAGATGATGCCTAGCCCACTTTGGAAAAACTAGTATTTTTTGTTTGTGTCTACGGGGCACTCAGTTTCTATGTCACATAAAGAAGCAAACAACATGGATGGGTGTCTGAGGACAGTACAGCATAGGATGTTATTTAACAGGCTACAAATGGGACATATTTATCATGGCAGTGCTGAACACAGATGTAAAGAACATATTGATTACAAACTACCTTGTCCAAGCTGTGCTACTGGCTAGATTCTGCTGTTGACAAACAGGATACAATTTTATGGCAGGCACTTGCCTATGAATAAGTTTAAAGCATGAAACATGTAAGGTCAGGCTTTATGCTAAACTATACCATGAATGTACTTTGATTTTACAAGCCTGGAGTAGAGTTATCTCTTTAAAGTGCCTGACATAAAATTGTATTAATTTTATCGGCTCCCTAAAATGCAGGTTCAGGCCCCCTGCAGGTTAAGGTTAAAGACACAGGCAGATTCGGGGAGATTAGTCGTGCCGCAAGTGCCATCCTGCTGGCGATTTTTCATTATGGCACGGTGGGAAGGTGGGGGAAGGCAGTTCGGGCAGATTGTCGCCCCAAAGAAGAGGAGATTTGTCACTGGGGTGACTTATCTCCCCGAATCTGCCCTTACCCTAAAGAGTTGAATTTATTTAGGTTTTCTTCCATATGTCCCAATAGGTTCTGCTGTTCACTGGCTGCCTGGCATAATGAGTAAACTTTGCACCACTTCAAACATGGTATTATAATTTTGCAGTTCTGCTCTTTACATGTGCCAGGTAAAACAAAATAGCATCTCTACATATTATTTGAGAGCCTATTGCATTGCCCAATACTAATCTTTGTTGCCAGTCCATGGGTAACACAAACCGGACTTCACTCCAATAATTGATTCAGTTAAAAAGAATTAATTTAAAGGGGAACTCCACACAAACATAACTTAAGATTCTTGAAAAGTAAACAATTTAAAACAACTGTGCAATATATATCAATTAAAAAATATGCATACTTTTCAAGATATTTAATGGTTTGGAACAGTTCCCTAAACCTATCCCTCTGCTCTCCTGCTGATCTGTCTGACTACTTTGCTCAGCTGGCTGACTAGTTACTTTGTATCAGCAGCCATCTGTCCTCAGCATGCATCCTCCAAACTCCATGATTCCCAGCACACGTGATTTCAATAAGAAACGGACCATCATAGTGCAATGCATTGTGGGGTATGTAGTTCCTGCATGCTGTCTGTAAGCTGTGGAGAAGTTGTTACAATTTGTAACATCCGTGTTTAGTCCCTCCTTCCCTGCTAGGATTACAAATGATGCAGAAAGCAAAGAACTGTTAAACTGCTCGATTTCAGCATAGAAAATGGCATTTATTCATACCTTTTGAAGAAAAAGGTAACTGTGATGGTTATATTATGGGTTTCTGTGTTATGTGGGCCTCTTTATCAAATTTTGGTTTGGAAGCCAGAGTTCCACTTTAAGAAAAAATCATTGCAATATATAGCCTTACGCGTCTTGTGCCTTGAGCACCTGGACCTCCCATGAACATTGGTAAGTTAAACTTGTTTATACTGAATCAACTCTGGATGCCTTATTTACAAGAACTTATCAATCCATGGGTAAACCTGTGAGTGTCATCACTACTGTATAGATGGGCAAAACTCTCCACCTGTGCAGGAATCGAGGGATGTTTGTATACCAAATGCAGCCTCAGGAGGCCTGATGCCTCCCACCTGTGTTTTCCTTTTACTTGATCCAAACAGTGAGGGAGAGCTCCATCACTAATGCAATTATGCTCGGTACACGGCTTAGAAAACAGGGATTTCTACATACATAGTAACATAGTAAGTAAGGTTGAAAAAAGACACATGTCCATCGAGTTCAACCTTTTTTTTTTTTTATTAACTACCTATCTGCCAGTTGATCCAGAGGAAGGCAAAAAACCCATCTGAAGCCTCTCCAATTTGCCTTAGAGGGGGAAAAATTCCTTCCTGACTCCAAAATGGCAATCGGACTAGTCCCTGGATCAACTTGGACTATGAGCTATTTCCCATAACCCTGTATTCCCTTACTTGCTAAAAAGCCATCCAACCCCTTCTTAAAGCTATCTAATGTATCAGCCTGTACAACGGATTCAGGGAGAGAATTCCACATCCTCACAGCTCTCACTGTAAAAAACCCCTTCCGAATATTTAGGCGGAACCTCTTTTCTTCTAATCGGAATGGGTGACCTCGTGTCAGCTGGAAAGACCTACTGGTAAATAAAGCATTAGAGAGATTGTTATATGATCCCCTTATATATTTATACATAGTCATCATATCACCCCTTAAGGGCCTCTTCTCCAGCGTGAACATCTCCAATTTGGCCAGTCTTTCCTCATAGCTAAGATTTTCAATACCTTTTACCAGCTTAGTTGCCCTTCTCTGTACCCTCTCTAATACAATAATGTCCTGTTTGAGTGATGGAGACCAAAACTGTACGGCATATTCTAGATGGGGCCTTACAAGTGCTCTATACAGTGGAAGAATGACCCCCTCCTCCCGTGACTCTATGCCCCTTTTAATACAGCTCAAGACCTTATTTGCCCTTGATGCTGCTGACTGGCATTGCTTGCTACAGCCAAGTTTATCATCTACAAGGACTCCAAGGTCCTTTTCCATAATGGATTTGCCTAGTGCAGTCCCATTAAGGGTATAAGTGGCTTGGATATTTTTACATCCCAGGTGCATGACTTTACATTTATCAACATTGAATCTCATTTGCCACTTAGCTGCCCAGATTGCCAGTTTGTCAAGATCCTGTTGCAAGGATGCCACATCCTGGATGGAATTAATTGGGCTGGATAATTTTGTGTCATCTGCAAACACTGATACATTACTTACAACACCCTCCCCTAAGTCATTAATGAAAAAGTTAAATAAAAGTGGACCCAATACTGAGCCCTGGGGGACCCCACTAAGAACCTTACTCCAAGTAGAGAATGTCCCATTAACAACCACCCTCTGTACCCGATCCTGTAGCCAGTTTCCTATCCATGTGCAAACGACTTCATTAAGCCCAACAGACCTTAGTTTAGAAAGCAGTCGTTTGTGGGGCACAGTATCAAACGCTTTGGCAAAATCCAAATAGATCACATCTACTGCCCCCCCACTATCCAGAATCTTACTTACCACATCATAAAATGCAATCAAATTCGTCTGACATGACCTATCCTTCATAAAGCCATGCTGATTGTTGCTCATAATGCCATTCATTAGGACAAAATTTTGAATGTGATCCCTTAACAAGCCTTCAAATAATTTGCCCACCACAGATGGTGGCCTTAAAATTCTCAGAGGCAATTTACTGCCACACCTGGCAAACTGCCTCCAGGGTTCTTACCATGCCTGAGCACTAACAAAGGTATGGCGGCGAGTCACAAGTAAATGTTTACATATTTTGGCTAATATTCTGGCTATTTAAGAAACCGACTGTAACTGCATCTGATCCAGAGCTTGAACCAATGTGGGAGGAAAAAAACAATTAGGTGTTGGGTCTGATTCGGGTTTGTTACATTGCTAAATAATTCTACAGGGCAGGGACCGCCTTCCTCTTGTCCCTTAAAGGGGTGGTTCACCTTTAAGTTAACTTTTAGTATGTTATTGAATGGCCAATTATAAGCAACTTTTTTTTATTTTTTTACAGTTTTTGAGTTATTTGCCTTCTTCTGACTCTTTTCAGCTTTCAAATGGGGGGGGGGGGTCACGGACCCCATCTAAAAACAAATGTTCTGTAAGGCCACAAATGTATTGTTATAGTTACTTTTTATTACTGGTCTTTCTATTCAGGCCTCTCCTTGTAACAAAACCTCACCCTGGAGGTCTAGTGGTGGTGCGGCGGGGATCTGCTCCTTCTATGCCGGCTTCCGTATTTTATAGGCGCATGCGCGCAATGGCGTGAAATTCAAATAGTATTTAAAGGGACATTTTTTCTTATGTCATTGCCCGTGATAGGTTTTGTTCCTGGTGCCTTGTACCTTGTGCTGAAAAGCTTCTAGTCTGTTTGATTTCTGTGGAACCTGACCCTTGCCTGAAACCGACCTCGATTCTGCTTAACTCTCCTGATTGACATTCTGGTTTGACCTCTGCCTGTTATTTGACTCCAATTCTGCCTCATCCCATCTGATTGATTACCCGGTTTTGACCCTTGCCTGCCTGACGATTCTAGCTATCTGCCTGCCTCGACCCGGGCAGTCTGACCACAAATCTGTCTTATCCTGTTGTACTGTACTGCGACCTTTGGCCTTACTAACTTTAACAACTGTCGTGCCCCTTTGCTTGCCAGAACTCCTCGCCTTGCTCCTCTTGAAAAGTCCAGATGGCATCCGAGTACACTGAGGGTTCCTCCCGAAGCCAAAGGCGGTAACACTACTGGTGAAGCCGAGCCGAGACCCGGGAGCTTGGCACTAGTTCTGGTTTAGGGTGCCGACCGTGACACTCCTATTCACATTCCTGTCTCGTATTCAAATCAATGCATGGTTGCTAGGGTAATTTGGACCCTAGCAACCAGATGGATGAAACTGCAATCTGGAGAGCTGCTGAATAAAAAGGTAAATAACTCAAAACCCAAAAATAATACAAAATTAAAACGAATTACAATTTGTCTCATAATATCACTCTACAGCATACTAAAAGTTAATTTAAAGGTGAACAACCCTTTTAACATTTACTCTTGTAAGTAATAGTATTATATGTATTTGCATTTGTTTGTTATATTGCTACCTGTCTGCTCTACTAAAACAAAACTATCTATTCATAACTTCGCTCAGATTTTTTTTTCTGTGTTATCCAGTTTGACTGGCCTTCCCCTGAAACATGACTGTGAAAAGAGAGTGGAAGCTGAGCAACGTACTGAGAGAAAAGAGCGCTGACACCTGGGTACATACCTCTCCTGCAGCCGCCAGTCCCCAAGGCCTGCTCGCCTCACGTCGCTAAGCGATATCTGCTCCGACACAGACGGCTCGCTGGCTCCACCACCTTGTTGACTGAAGCCGTAGAGCAGTGAGCAAAAGCCGCAAATGTGGAATTTTGAAGCACAATATACACTAGTTTACCTTACCTCAACTCTGGTTGTTAAAAAAATGTTTTAATAATGAGCAGCTCAAAAGTAAACAGACAAATACCCATCATGCACAGCAAATATGTGGGATCATTTAATAACACCACATGACCACAAATACAAAGGATAACCTGAGGCTGTAGCAGCAACCTGTATCTTCAGTAGATGGGTTTTCTCAGAAATTATTTGCAACTGGCACCAATGATTGCACTGGTGTTCTGTGTTCCCTCTGTTTTCTGCTATTTATTAATATAAAATTGAACTATAGCAAACAAGCAGTCAGCTTATCACTTCTTTGTATGGGCAGTGCAAGTTCTTCAATGGCCACTTTCCACTGACATCACAAATAGGACCGTTTAGAACAGCACCACGCAGTAGTATTCTTAATTCATACCTCCCAACTGTCCCTTTTTCAGAGGGACAGTTCCTCTTTTGACAGCTCAAGCTGCAGTCCCTCATTTGTACTGGAAAGACCCTATTTTCTCTGCACTGAACAGCCAGAAAAAGAAACAAAGTTTCTCACTTAATTGGCTTTTATCAGAGACTACAGAACAGCTAACAGGTGCAAATAAGATACTTTGTAACAATTTTGAGACACAAAAAAAACAGTTTAGATAAGGAGAAATATTTTCAAACTTCATAACCTGCCAAATTTTGTAAAATGAAGATGGTAATTGGGGGCGTGGCCACAAAAACAGGCGTGGTCAAAAAGTTCATCCCAACAAGTCTCATGATTCTCACCATAGTACTATCTAATATCAATCATGTATTTCAGAGTACAGTTTTGCTTTGCATTCTTGAAGTTACTGTTACTGCAGTGTTTGTTAACTTTTTTCAGTCCAAGCCCCCTTGAAGGTCTAACCTGCAGAGAAGATATTGTGCAGAAATCTGCTCCGTGTCGGTATCCAGGTCGAGAAACAGCCTAGTGTAGCCCTACCCTTTTAAAAGACCAGAAACAAATTTTTTTTTTAACGAAAATAAAAAACACCAACACAGTTTTAACTTTTAATTCGCAAAGCTTTTATTAAGAAATGACTTACTGATTCTCTGCATGTGCTCCTCTTCAGAAACGGCGACAGGGCAACTATCCATCGCGTGGGACTCGATTTCTACTCCCTGCCTTCTATAGGAGATAGCCAGGGAGGAGAAATAGTCGCCCTGTCACCATTTCTGAAAGAGGAGCACATGCAGAGAATCGGTAAGTAATTTCTTAATAAAAGCTTTGCGAATTAAAAGTTTAATTTGGTGGGGTTTTTTTCATTAAAAAGAAACATATTTTTTAAAAATATAAATTTATGTTACTGGCCCTGTGCACCGTGTAGTCCGTGTCAGTCTCACTGCTCAGAGCGACAAGGGAGGAAAGGAAACATCTCCGCTGGGACAGTCAGAAGGAAATCGTCCTGATCCTGCAAAGAAAGGGTATGGCATAGGACAGCACACGCCGATTTCCTGCCAACCATGACTGCTCCATAGACCAGTACCAGCTGTCAATCTTGCCGGCAGAGAAGAGCGCTCCAGACATAGGGCGGCCAGGAGAGATAGCCAGGGAGAAGAAATCAACTGCTGCAGTATGGATGGTCGCCGTGTTGCCTTTTCTCAAGAGGACAGGAAGTGGAGTTTCAGTGAGTTATTTTTTAATAAAGGCTTTGCAATTTAAAAATTTAACTTGTGTTTATTTTTCGATGTATAGTAACCAATTTTTTAAAAAAAAAAAATTTGGTGTTACTGGTCCTTTAAATTACAACTAATTTGAGAGAAAATTACAGCAGACTAACTGTGCCAAGTCTAGGACAGGAACTTGGTTTAGGAGTTAGGAAATAATCCAGTGTATTACTGTTTTAGTGAAACAGAATCAACTAAGAATCAGAACCATTGTGGTTGAAAATGCACAAGTTATAATGTCTCCTTCTCATTGGTTGTATGACTGAAAACAAGTACAGCCCTGAACCTAAAGTTGGGGTTTCTTTTTTTTTTTTTTTTTTTTAAGCAAAATTAAGCACTTCATGCTTTTATAGCCAACTCATACTTGTATTTGTAGAAGGGCAAATCAACCCAAAAATAAAAAAATTGGCTATTAAAAGAAAACATAATGCTAAGCAACATTCCAATATAGATTTATTAAGAATTTAAAGTTATTTGTAAAAATGCAGCATTTGCTTAAAGGGGTTGTTCACCTTTTAATTAACTCTTATGCCGTAGAGAGCGATATTCTGAGACAATTTGAATTTGTTTTTACTTTTTATTACTCCTGTTTTTTTAGTTAGATTTTTTTTCAGCAGCTTTTCAGATTGCAATATCAGCCATCTGGTTGCTAAGGTCCAAATTACCCTAGTAACCAAGCACTGGAATATGACTAGGAGAGGGACTGATTAAAAGAGGAGTAATAAAAAGTTTGTAGCCCAACAGAGCATTTGTTTTTAGATGGGGTCGATGACCCCCATTTGAAAGATGGGAAGAGTGAGAAGGCAAATAATTCAAAATCTACAAAAAAGAAAAAATGGCAATTGAAAAGTTGCTTAGAATGAGCAATTGTATAAAATACTAAAAGTTAACTTAAAGGTGAACTGCCCCTTTAACTTCTAGTTGTAACTTTTTAAACAATGTTGCAAAAGGCTCAGTTTCCCAACAAAGACGCATCTGTAATTCAGCTGCCTTGTTTTACATTGTTTCAACAGTCTGAGCTACCAGTGCAGAGAACAGAAAGGGACAAACACTGCTTCAACAATACATATACAAATAACTTAAAACAAAAAACATTTGTAATGAATGTCCTGTATATTACAAAGTTGCTTAGAATTGTTTAGTTTTATTAGGTAAAACAATTTGGGGGGGTTGACATCACCTTAGTGGACACCTGCCTGGGGTTTCAGGTAAGTATATATAATCACTTGGGGCCTTTCCTTCTCCTTTAAAATGTTAGATGCAGAAAGGCAACTAGTTAAAAAACCACAAGATATATAATTGCATATTATCTCAATATATCACTATTTTATCATTCCCTGCCCATGTGGAGCTCACAGTCTAAGACATTTACACACTAGGGTTAATTAAAATAATCAGGAGCTGCCAGCTTGCATGTTTTTAGTGTGGGAGGAAACTGTACCTTCAGTGTAGTGAGGAATCACCAGCACACCCTGGCCTCTCGAAAATAGTCAACCTGGTGCACAGTGTGGGGGGAAGGCAACCCCTAAGTCTCAGAGCTTTAAAGAAGTTCACCGGCACAACAGGTCATAGTGTAAGCACGATTAAAAAGACATCTGATGAAGGGACGTGTCCCCGAAAACATCACATTGGAAGAAACATGCAAGGTTAATCCTGCTTACACTATGGGTAGAACTACATGGGCGATATAGTCTGATCAGACGCCACGCAACGAAACGCCAGCATCAAGTCGGATGCGCCGGAAATAAGGTAAGAAATGGAAATGTCAGATGAAGTCGCAGCGTTCATCAGACACAACGCAACTGTCGGATGCAGACGTTGCATGCAGTATCTGCATCTGACAGTCGTGTTGGATGCACACTGCAACTACATCAGACATTCCTACAACTTACATTATTTCTGACGCATCCGACTTGACGCCAGCGTTTCATTGCGTGGCGTCGGATCGGACCTAATTTGCCCATGTAGTTCTACCTTATGTCCTGTAGTTCCGGTGACTTTCTTTAAAGCTAGGAAATTGTAACTCCCAGAATAAATCCCATGCAGACATAAATAAACTCTAAACATAACACAGTAGTCTTACTGGAACTCATTCAAGGCAATGCTGATTATGTTACTAAACGTCAACTTTAAAGTAAACAGCCTCTACAATTTTCTTTAAAGGAATTCTGTCATGATTTTTATGGTGTAGTTTTATTTCTAAATAACACTGTTTACATTGCTAATAATTTACTCTACCATATAAAATGTCATTCCTGAACCAATAAGTATATTTTTTTGTTGTTGTAATATTGGTGTGTAGGCAGCCATCTCAGGTCATTTTGCCTGGTCATGTGCTTTCAGAAAAAGCCAGTGCTGCATTATGGAACTGCTTTTTGACAGGCTATTGTTTCTCCTACTCAAGGTAACTGAAGGTGTCTTAGTGGGACACCTATTGAGTGTTCTTAGATCAACCAAGGAGCTGTTATCTTGTGTTCGGGAGCTGCTATCTGTTTAGCTTCCCATTGTTCTGTTGGGGAGGAAAGGGAGGGGGTGATAGCACTCAAATTTGCAGTACAGCAGTAAAGAGTGACTGAAGTTTATCAGAGCACAAGTCCCATAACTAGGGGCAGCTGGGAAATTAACAATATGTCTAGCGCCATGTCAGATTTTAAAATAATATTTTATGAAATCAGTTTGCTCTTTTGAAAAATGGATTTCAGTGCAGAAGTCTGCTGGGGCAGCACGATTAACTGATGTGTTTTGAAAATAGCATGTTTTCCATTACAGAATCCCTTTAAGTTTATATATACATAGGGGTTTGGATGAGAGAGACTGCACACTGCCCATTTATAATAAGGCAAGCACAAGATCACATGAATAAACCAACTTAATTCAGCTGAATTTCTTTGTAGTCATAGGGCTAAAGTTGAAAGCTAAACACAAAAAGATTTATTTTTTCTGAAATCAATTTTACGACCTGGTGACATGCAGTTGAGCACTATGAAATGCACATCATGGTAACTGAGCATCCATTTGCCAGTGGATACATACCCATAGGTAGACTAGGGTGGAAAATGCATTTGCCAATAAGATTTCAGTCAGAAAAATCTGATATTTTCATAAGATCAAAATACTGGGCTTAATCAGTCATAAGAAACATATCTGAACAAAGATTTTTTTTTTTTTAAAGAAAAATGATAACACAAGAGTCATGAATATCCAGTAAATAAGTAGAAATGGTGCTTACTGGCGTAATTTGTCATGAAACTTGTGTATTATAATAAATTATAATAAATAATGTACCCCCTATTATAAAATATGAAGATATTAGAAGTCACCTCAGAATTCCATGACCTTTATATGGTCATGTTACTACTCTGTGACTTCTAATATTCTTATATTTTAAAATGGGGCATACACTATTCAATATATTAGTTCTTGTCCTTAACCGATCCAGAAAATACAAAGGCCTTTAACAGCAGGTAACATTACACTTTTATTCTACGTGAAAATGGCGAATGTAAACAAAAATGCAAAATGTGTAGTCATAATATATATATATTATTGGTACAAGTATAAGATACTAATTGAGGAAAATTATTTTCAACAGCAGCCTATCTTTAAATGAACAATGGAAACACATACCGTAGCTATTACTTTTGCCTACTGTACAACAGAAGGACTGAAAACTTAGATCACAGCACAAGGCAACTCTGCCCTTCATAAAACTAAATGTACACTAAAATAGTTGCCCTATATGCTGCATTCTCACATGATAAAACGACTATTAAACCATAAGCAATTACTGTACATTCATTTTAGCCATCATATACGACGACAGCACTAGAGTAAAAAAAAAAATAAACATACAGGGAGAAGAAAACAAATGCACCAAAAATTATTTGAAATAAAGATTACTGTAATTTGACATCACAAGGCTAAGAAAAATCAAAAAGCATGCCTCTTTTAAAAGTTCTTGGTACTGTTAAACAGAGTGAAAGTAAAGAACAGATCCCTTATGATTAGGCCTTGATTTGAGGACCCAAACTGTGTTGCTGTGAACCACAAAAATGTAGAAAATCAACCAGACATAAAAGTATTTTATATTAAAGAGCACACATTTTTAATAACATAGACTTACATTAATATTTTCAGGTGAGGCTATTTGTAGCTTTCTCTTTTCCCCCGAGAAAGTATGCTTTCTAAAATGTTAAAAATGAGCAGATTTCCCACTGACCTTGGAGAGCAGGCTGATATTAAATTTGACTATACAGAAGATCCAGATGCAGGCTCTGTTCCTTTAAAATTCAATGTGTAACAGTTGGAGGGACAGTCTGCATGCCTGCTTAGCAAGATTAGTGGTGAAGCAGCTGCAGTTTTAGAATATAGGAGCAGAACCTTGGCTACATGCCTTGATTAATTCTTAATCAGGTTATAATCTGATGCATACAGAAAAATTGTGTTTCTTAATATCTGCTCTTATACATAAAAGCATTGGTACATAACGCATCACGAACTCTTGTGATCATATATAGATGGTGCCACAGCAATATTCTAAGCCGCATAAAAATGTTGCTTACCCAAGGCAAACACACATATGTATAAAAGCAAACATGTAGGGAATTTATCAGCCACACACATTATAGGCTGAGTATGCACGTTTTTTCATAAAAAAATAAATGGACACTAAGCTCTACGAAAAAAATGTATTTTCTCTTTAAGATGCATCTGTGTTTTTAGAAAAATGTGCTTTTTAATAAAGGAGCACCTTATTTTACTACACATTTCTTAAATACATACTTTCATGCCCTTTAACTGGTATGGCAATATTAAACGTCAATATAAAACCAAAATATATCTTTTCCTTCACCTCAGTGTTGTGCGACTTTTCATAAAACTGTAGCAATGCAAAGGACAAGTCAAACAGAATACAAAACTAAGGAAAAAAAATTGACAATCTTGGGAAATGTAAATCTAAGTATACTAGATACATTTCTCCTTCATGACAGTTAATACCTGATTTCAAATAAGAGTTTTGTTTGGAAATGGGTCGTCCACCCAGAAACTGTTTTTTTCATGGTGAAAAACTCTTTCCAATATAGAATAAAGAATGATTTTAAAGTTATTTGTAAAAGTAATCGTTATCAAAAGCTAAAGCCTGTTTAAATTCTCTACCCTTCTGGCTCCTCAAAGAAATGTGAAAGCCATCTGACGAACCAACTTGTTACAGTGGGACTAGAAAAGAAAGGTATAAACGAATACGGCTTTAAACGGCAATTGCATTTACTAAAACATGTAATAAATGTATACTGTAGAGGTAATAAGAATTACACTTTTTTTTACGATAAAGAAGAAAGGTTTTTGGGTGGATGATCCCTTTAAGTAACACATGGAAATTCAAGGAACGAAATCCAGTGTAAAAACAAAAATAGTGTTTTGCAAATGAGCTGCCAACTTTTTACAGTGAGCAACATAATCTAGACAAAATGTAACAAAAACAACCATATATATACAAATAACTGGCATAAGTTCGTACAAAGGCTTTATTTTATATTTTTATCCTATTTAATTCACACCAAGTACCAGCAGGTGCATTAAGATAACCACTGACATTTCTGTTGCAGCAATTGATAAAACTGAAATTTTAAATTGTATATGTTACCATGAACCACAACTTTCAAAATAATACAGCTTTAGGCAGTTTGAGTTGCCTTATATAAAATTATTATAACATGCCCATAAGAAATATCTCAAAATGTGTTAGCATTGACTAGCCTAAAAGTGAAAATGGGTTTACTAATAACACTGCATAACAAATATTCCACCACATTTCCATGGCACATGAACATGAATTTGTAACATTTAGGACTATAAAAGTTTTTCTTTCAGTTCCAATTAATTTTCTGAAACCAGTACAAAGGATAAAACTAGAACTGTATCTACACATTTAAGAGGTCTGATTCTGCAGTAAAGGCATTGAATTCTAAAATACTGCAAATGTTATTACACCGCATTACTTATAACCTACATCTTTAATTTTCCTTGTCGGCAGTTTCTGCAGGTTAAGGACGCTTCGGGGAAAAATACATTGCTGGGCAACATTTTTCTTCCCATATTGTAACCTTAAATACAGGGACAAAGCTTTAAAGGACCAGTAATATCAAGTGACCATATATGTGAATACCCACCATACACTGTTCCATTCTTTCAGCCCAAACAATCAGAACTACAGGAAATGATGAAGAGCTGAAAGCTCCACTTTACTTACTTGCCCCTGAACCAGCAATGACATTTTTAACTTTTCAGATGATCTATGATACAGCATTGCAAGATGGTCTGTCAGAATCAACCTTCGACCTAGCATACATACCTAGATGGTCAGGGAGAACGGTGAAAATGTTTCAAACTGTCAACCAAATCCAGGCATGTATGGCCAGCTTTAGCCTAGACTTTGAAAAAAACATGCCCTATGTCTAGAAAGAATGATACTTATATAGACAATACCCGTCGTTTTTCTGGTAGGTCATTAATTAGTACTGAAGAACGGAAGTACTGAATTGCACTGAAGACAGACTACATATTTAAGACAACAGATAAAATAAGGCAAACAATAGCATAGCTGATATCAAACTCACTACAATAAAAAACAGAACGTGCCTCAAATAAAACATTTAGATGTATAAATTCTGTTGTCTCAATAATGTACATATAGTGTACATATACACACACATTTATACACACAGGCATTTAAATTGTATTCAAAATGCCAAAATGTATGATACTGTATTTTACTATACAGTAGTATACGATTAGGCAAACATTTTTACAGTTATGTCGACTTTTTTGTGCTTCTTTGGGTAGTGTATTTTTAATGATCAACAGACTTTCTTTGCTTCCTTTCTGCCAAAAAACAGCAGGTTTATGGTAGAGAGACTATATATTCACTTTTCAAGGTCATAGAAACAGTTTTAAAAGGCAAAAAGGTCTAATGTCCAATTTCTTAACATTGGAAGAAATAAAATGTCTAGCCGAGGTAGAACAAGCAAAGCACTAAACCTAAAGGCCCGTGGCAGCCAGGTCACTCAAAACATCTCTGTCCACTTGTCACAGCTGCTAATGTCACTGAATAAGAAACACAGTTTGTGAAACACATGATAGATGGACATCTGCTCAATAAGAAGAATCTTTGACTGGAGGTTAGCTGGTCATTGTGAAATCTCCTTCACACATCCTGCTTCTTATTGAGAAGCATAAGTAATGACTAGTGGACAGGAGTATTTTGAGTGCAGCTTTTCTATGGCTCATGACACACAAAGCATAGTTTCTGTTTTTTCTTCCAAAACAATGCAAAGAGTTTTTCATCTAAAATACACCTTTCATCCACGATCACAGGTGGATTTCATTAATGTCAATGACAGTGACATGGCAGCATTTGGGTACTTCTTCACAAACTGAAGAGTGGAGACCATATTGTGTGCAATGACCCTCAGGCTAATTTCAGACAGGGCTGGATAACCCACGCTCTTGGTCACCTGCTGTTGCTCAAATTCACTTGTTACTGCTATGAGAGGCAATAACATGCATTTTCAGCCAGCTGAAACAGACCCTGTGTGATGGTAGCCTTACAATACCTTAAAGGCATACTGTCATGGGAAAACATGTTTTTTTCAAAACGCATAAGCAGAATTCTGCACTGAAATCCATTTTTCAAAAAATCAAACAGATTTTTTTATATTCAATTTTGAAATCTGACAGGGGGCTAGACATATTGTCAGTTTCCCAGCTGCCCCCAGTCATGTGACTTGTGCTCTGATAAACTTCAGCTACTCTTTACTGCAAGTTGGAGTGATATCACCCCCCCCCCCCAGCAACCTAACAACAGAACAATGGGAAGGTAACCAGATAGCAGCTCCCTGGTAGATCTAAGAACAACACTCAATAGTAAAAGCCAAGTTCCACTGAGACTCCGTCAGTTACATTAAGTAGGAGAGATAACAGCCTGCCAGAAAGTAGTTCCATCCTAAAGTGCAGGCACAAGTCACATGACTGGGGGCAGCTGGGAAACTGACAATATGTCTAGCCCCATGTCAAATTTGAATATAAAAAAATCTGCTCTTTTGAGAATTGGATTTCAGTGCAGAAGTTTGCTGGAGTAGCACTATTAACTGATGTGTTTTGAAAAAAAAACATGTTTTCCCATGACAGTATCCCTTTAAAGAAATCTGAACCTCTAATAGGACAAAAATAAAATAAAATAACCACTTGAGATTGTGTTTTATATATATAAAAGCAATTATGGAAAAAAGGGTGTTATTATTTGACACAGTATTTCTTAAATTCCTAATTGAAGGCTATCCGACAAAAGGCCATATTTTATACTTTTGATACCATGTATAAACATTTGCTACCTGCTTACGATTGTGGCTCAGATATTTTTTTCTTGTTCGTTTACCATCTTTACTAGAGAAAACAAACTATTTTAAATAGGATTTTAATAGTCTAACATTATTACAAAAACTGTAAGTTATATTTTCTATTTGCTTTTCACATATGTGAAAACTAAAGACACGACAGTCTATGTTTACAGGCTGACTTTGGACCAGATTCCCAACTGTATGTGAAATTTAATGGTGCACTTATAGAAATGCGCAAATAAGAAAATAAGTGCACACGTAACTATTAAAAAAATACCAGTTTTGCATTAGGTCATTCTTTTCATGAAAACGTTTTAACTATTGGCAGAAGATAGTTGAGTGAACAGAAAAACGGTGGAGGAAAAAAACTTTAATGGGATTCTCCATTTATGGATGATGCTTCTCCTCTAGGTGAAGATGACCTGGATATCCCTCTCTCTGTATTTTCAGAGCCAGAGCCACTTTGACTGTGCTGATCCACACATGTAGCACTGGATGCGGGAGGTGACTTTGTTTTTTCCTTAAAGTCTGTAATAATGACTGTCAGATCTCCAACTGTAACCTCCAAATGCTGAGCACTGCTTCTATCCACATTTTTTAATCTTGGCCTATAGAAGATGAATAAACAGAACAGAATTAGTCACCCCAAAAAGAAATATATCTCAAATATTTTAAATAACTCTGAATAGCTAAAATGTGTTATTATTACTGGGATATTCTAAAAAATTGCTTGAGGATCTAAGAACTATTGTGTTAAGTAATACCACTATAATCTGCTTCTGCATTTCAATGTTAAGCATAGCTCAGATAAGTAGTAAATCCAGCTACAGCAGAGCATTCCAATGCACATAAAGTCTCATTTATGTTTTCTCCCAACAGGCAAACACCATACAAAGACTAGAACAAAGTTATTTGCAGGAAGTGAGGAAGGAGTCCTGACAAACAGCATCTGCAAAACCTATATAGTTATACGATATTTTATAAGGCATCATTAGTACGTACTTCTCTTGATGTTACTCAAATTAAAATTAGCATACAGATGTACTATAGTAAAGATGGCATTTCAGCAAACAAATACAAGGAAACGTAATAAGGAGAAGTATGGCGCGATTTAATATTAGATAAAACCAAGGAAATCATTTGTATTAGGCTTCCCATACCATCCACATTAAAATGAGAACCTTGCAAAATTAGAGTGTTATATTAATGTTATAAAAATAAAAATATACATGCATAAAATCAGTAACACACAAAAAATATAAAACATAAAGTCACATACAATATATATAGATTTAGAGAAGAACATTAAAAGGAGCAGAATGAGATTAAGTTAGTAGGACAAATGACCGAAGCAGACAAAGATTCAGAGCAGCAAGTCTTTTTGTGTATTTATATTATTCAATATAGTTCAAGATATGCCTACATAAGTACAGACTTTTGAACTATGCAACAAATAGTCAAAAGCAATCAGCAATTCTATTCTAGGGATGCACAGAATCCAGGATTCTGCCTTTTTTTTAGCAGTATTCTGATTTGGCTAAAGCGACGTGCCTGGCTGACTATAAAATCATGTCACGTTCCATCACAAAAACAAAGAATAACACAATTTTTAACCCTTTCTAGATCTAATTTGTAAATGCAAATTAGGCTTTGGTTTTGGTATTCCACCAATTCATTCCCAAAGGATTCAGGATTCGGTTGAATCCCAAAAGAGTTCATATTTAACTTTCTTTTCAGGCCCTCTGCCATGTAAATATTTAAAAGAAAATGAAGCCCAATTGCAAATAATCTTAAAATCTTGCTGTGTTCAACAAAATAAAAATGTATTTAAAGGTGAACTTTATAA